>NW_024526600.1:3151432-3461432 GCF_017590135.1 Pyrgilauda ruficollis
GGGGGGGCGGGGGGGAATCCATTCCAAAACACAAATAAACTGAATGGTAAAATTTATAAGGTCAGTGAAATACTAATATTAGGTTCAGTTGCCCAAGCATCCCAGAGACAGATAACATATTAGCAGTTAGTACATTATTTCCCTTTGAAAGTTGCAATAAAAGAAATAACTGTAACTTAAAATCAATGCTAATATAGAGAAGTATGACAATGCACATTGCAGGCCAGTGTACATTCCTGAAAAATGTACTTTCATAACTGCAGTATCAGTAGCTTTGCCAGTCACACTCGTGTCATGCTCTGATTTAGGACCCAGAGAATGCTGGGACAGCAGAAGCACCACTATCCAATCATACAATTTTTGGCTTAGAGAGAGAGAATGTTCTTCTTAAGGAAGCAATCCAAGCCATAGATAAAAATCAGTCCTCCTTAAATAAGTACTGGAATTGCCAAAGGAGCTTAGAAATAAGAGGCAACACATTTACTGGTCAGGAGAGTTAACTGTTTTTATGCTGGAAAGGCATGAAAGTAATGTAATTACATCAGGACCTATGCAGATGAACAAGAGCTGTAGTAGATTATAAATATATAAGCAATCATTTATTTAATATTCAGAGGCTTGGCCCATTATTAGCAATTGTTTCTAGAACATTTTAATTGTGTTCTTTAACAACATGATGCACTATCTTGACCAGAAATGGCAAAGCAGAAAAGAAAAATAGCACTTAGCTGCCTTGGAGAAACCAATCACCAGTGTGTTCATTGAGTTCAATATTATTATTCATGCATGAAAGAGCTACTTGTGAAAAGCTGTTATGGATTACAATTGATGCCCCTCTCATTAGGTTTCCAGAATGAACCTTTGCCTTTAAGGTGTTATACATTTCCTTGCTGCGAGTGCCCAGTTTTCTTCCTCCACTTTTTGGAGAGAAAAGAAAGTGAGGCAGAGCTGGATCTATAATATCATGTTACCTTAGGATTCCAATCTCTTCTGCAGCCCAAACCCCCAGATTATCTTCACCCTTCCTATGTTCGTTCACTTCTGCCTTTCCTGGCAAGAAAATACACGTACAGGGTAAGGACCAGCTCCACCTGAGCTTTGTTTTTATGGGGAGGATGAGATGAAATGGTTCAAGCCCAGTTATCTCAAGCATTGCAGATATATTGCCTTCAGTTTAAGAAAGATGAGAAGAGAATGGTAAAAACTATTTAGCAATTAGTATGTCACAACCAAAAAGGTTACAAATTAATCGGGTTAATGAAACGTACAAGTAAAAGAGAATAGCTTAATATTTTCTAACACATTTTTCCTGCTTGCCCCCTGAAAGTATGTTTTAATTACTGTACCAAGAATGCATCACCTTAGTAAGGTCTTCGTAATTAACCAGAACTCTTCTTCTCATGTAGTGTGCTTTTTGTTAAATTTCTTTCTTGGAAGACCAATGTGCAGTTAACATTTGTATGACTTAAGGCTTAGCTTGGAAACTTTGTATCTGAATACCATTTTCATCTTGTTTTATTTTCTCCATAAACATGTCAAACATATATTTCTGTAAGTATTGGTTCTCCTTTCCTTAAATATCCTTAAAAGATTGATTTTATTTTTTTTTTTTTACACAAAATGGCAGTGAGGAAGTTTTCTGGACTATTTAATACATACAATGAATGTGAGTTAATTTCTTTCTGGAGCAACAACTTAGCTTCATTCAATGCCTCAAGCCAAATTAGCAATAGCTAATGAGGCTTGGCATACAGAATTATGACATAAATACATGTTTACTTCTACAGCTTTATCTGAAATAATGAAGCTCTTCTCTATTTCATATTCTAGGTTCTTTCACCAACATTTTAATAGAATATAATAGCATGTCTTTAAAAATAAAGGACCAACAGGAAGGAAATAGCACAGACAAAATTCATTGAATTCCTTGAATTTTGGAGGAAAAAGGGGAAGCAATGTTTTCTCCTACATAAATATCTACACAGCAGTGTTTCAGATATTCCCACCTTTTGTGCAATACCAAATCAAGAGCTTTATGGGATGGTCAATAATGTTCTAAGGCTACTTGAGGAAGAATTTCAAATAGAGACTTTGGAAACCTGAGTGATCCCTGGCACCACGACAGGGATTTTCCCCCTTCTCTGTAATGTCTCCAGCAAGACCTGATGCAGAGTCATCAGCTGCTTTAACTGCCCCTCTGGCCAGGGAGCAAAAAGGAAATCTCAGGTAAAGGTCTTCAGGGTTTTACACAAAGCAACTGCTGCAATTTCCATCTGGGAGTTCGAAACAGAAAGTTGACTCCAAAATTCAGCATGTAATCTATAAATCAAAGCAGAGACCCAGCAGTAACATGAAAAGAAAAAGAAAGGATGGTGATTTAGGGCATTTTAAAAAAAAGGAGCTAATAAATAACAGCAGATCAGAGGATAAGAACAAAGAAAACAAGGTGGGGAGTGAGGTGACTAAAGGGAGTGCTGAATGGAAAGTACAAAAAAATTAAAGAATTTTACCTCCTCTCTCTCATTTTTGATAGCACAGAAAGGTTTACAATGTTTCTATCAAACTTTTCTAGTGGGAACTTTGTGACTTTGTAGTCTTTAAATATTTTCCTAAATACTACATCTAATTTTCATTTTGGTGACCATGCTATGTTCAAGGCACTGTCTTCAAATTTGGGCTACAATACTCAGGCACTAGCTTGAATAATTATTTCAGTATTTATTTAATTATTTTCTGCATTAAGGAATGAGTCTTAACAGATCTCCACAGAAAACAGTAAGGGCCAAAACTACCTTTATGTTTGGGACATCACTAATCTCATAATAAACACATTCTGGTGTCTTAAGTGCCAAAGAATGGTCTGCATGTTCCTTGGACCAAAATGGATGTTTTTGTTTATCTGCTCAAGTTTCCTACCTTCAAAAAAATATTGACTCTATGCAAGAACATCCCACACATTGAATGAAATAATGGATTTAAAATATACTAAATTTTTTCATTAATTTTTTTTTTTTTTACCAACTGAGCTGGACAAGGTAGAATGATGCAAACTGTTGTGTATAAATTGTATAAATGCATTTTTAGTGGGTGCTAGAATTAGATAGCTTGCTAATAATTAATATCTTACATTATTGTGTTGGATTTTCCCTGTGTTCCTTGAGAACAGAAGCAAATGGAAAGTGATGGGTATGTTGTACTTTGAATCTGAAGGAGACTTTGTGTTTACTATTGTTCCTTTTAATATCCCAGTAGGGTTTCTATAGAATATGTAGTCAACATTCTGAATTTCATTAAGTCTGCTGGACTAGAGTATGAAATATGAAACCATATAAGCAGAAATAAAAAGTCCTTAACTCCTTTCTGTCCATTTCTTTCTATTAAAAAAGAGTACATTGATGCCATCTCAGCATCTAGATATTATATCTGTTTTTTGTATGTATTGAGTATGTTTTACTGTATTGCAAGGACAACTTGTATAACACAAAAAAGGATTAAAAAATATTCAGTTGTCTCCATCCTTAATCTGTAAGAAAATTTGGAATATGGAATTTGAAGCACTCCCTCAGCTAAAGGATGATCCTCCCTATTTGTAAAGATAAGCAATTCCTCATTTTCATGTCTTTTTTCTTTGAAAATGGAGTGTGCCTTTCAAATTCAGTAGGAATACAAAGGTCAGTATCACTGTGCTCAACCATTTGCTCTGATGTAAAAGAGAAATATAATAATCCTACCAAACTAAAAATAGAAAAGCTCTTGATTGACATAAAACCAAAAAAAAAAAAAATCAGTTTGGGTTACAGAATTTAGTCTTTTTTGTGGCCATTCAAAAGTTTCTAGCTTCCTAAATATCCTAAATAAGCAGCTTCTTTTGGTCCACTGTATATTCTCCTTCTATATAGAAAAATAGGAATACCTTTTTATTCCATTCTCCTTGTAATGATACAAGGAAAATATCAGATGGAATGATCTATCTCATGCAAATCGAAACAAGTAGATTTTTTTTCTAAATTAGAGGATTTTAAATTTTTTTAAATTATTATTTCTAGGTGATTCTACCTAAACCTAAGTGAATCAAATTGAGAAGGAAGATTTTTATTTCTCATTAAAGGACACAGTGGTTTCAAGCCAATCACAGACTTCATCATGACATACCGACCTATTTACTAACCATGAATCCCATGGATCTCCACTAATATATTAAAAAAGCTAATGATCTGCTTGATTTCTACAAATATTTTCTACAAATATACTTTTGCAGAAATGGACCTGAGTGTCTTGGTAGACAAGCTGAACACAAGCCAGGAGCAGACCTCTGCACCTGGCTCGAGTTTTTCTGTTTGTTATTTTGCCTTTTATTAAACCTTTTTTGTTTCTACCACCGCAGCAGAAGCCATCCTGCTTATTTTATGCCCTCAAAGCAATAGCTGAGCTATCCTTGGGTGTATTAAGTTTCTTTCGAGGGCTTATGAGAACTGGCCCGAGAAAAACAATTTAATACGAATGATGTGCCTTTGCTGAAAAGGAGCCCAGTGGCATCCTGGGCTGCATTAGGAGGGATGTTGGCAGCAGACAGACCAAGGTGATCCTGCCTTTGCCCAGAGGTGAAAAACCACTGGCAAGGCCACACCAGCAGTGCTGGGTCCTGTTCTGGACTCCCCAGTGTCACTGTGATATTTTATGAAAAATCCCTCCGCCAGGATTTTTTTCTCCTGAGAAGCTGAGAAGCCTCAGAAAAGAAATGTAAACAATAATTAACTGATGCTTTGGAATGTTGCAGGTGCATCTTTGGTTGTTTCCATGTGAATTGTTTTTACTTAATGACCAATCCAAGTCCAGCTGTGTCAGGACTCTGGTCTGTCATGGGTTTTTATTATTCATTCCTTTTCTAGCCTTCTGACGTATTCCTTTCTTTCTATAGTTTAGTATAGTTTTAGTACAGCACTCTAAATATCATATCATATCATATCATATCATATCATATCATATCATATCATATCATATCATATCATATCAGCCTTCTAAGAAATATGGAGTCAGATTCATCTCTTCCCTCATCCTGGGACCCACAAACACATTGACACCCCAGTATGAGACAGAGATGGAAGTGCTGGAGAGAGACCAGCCTGACTAATAACCAGTCCAGTGGAACAGCCATTCTTCATTTTTGCATATATACAAGCAGAATATGTAAAAAAGTGTTACTGAACTCCAGCATTTCCATGGCCTTCAGAACTTCAAATTCCTGGGTCTCTTTAAACTGCTAAGCAGTATCTCAAATATAGTGCATGTTCTTTGTAGTAAATACCTTATACAATCCCAAGGTTTATCTTCTTTAAATTAAGCTAGCCCTCAGAAGCTTAACGTTTAAATCAGGATTACTTCTCCACCAAACCAACACAGGCTGCACTTGAATATTCCAAATCAATGCATGACTAACAGGATTTTTCCTTCTGCAGACTGACTAAATTCAAATATAATCTTAGCTTCTGCTTCCTTTCTACTGATTACAGTCAAGGATGCAGCAACCTTTGCTGCTTGGGTGAACTCTTTCTGATATCTTAATGCAATTTACAGTACACCCTGGGATAATCCTTGTTCAATATTGCTGAAGTGGCTTTTTCACTGACCAGTGGTTTGAGAAAAGCTCAAGACATTATTAGTGAGCAATCATTAATTAAAACAGTATATTTTAAAAATCATTTTAGTCCATATAGCTGAACAAATGGCTTTAAATATGTTATTCTGTGAATATTATTTTTTAAAATTTATTAAAGTAATTAATTTTATCCAGACTATCAATTTAGTTAGATCTCAGTACCTTATCCAAAGGAAATTCAGTTGAATATGAATGCACCTTTTTGTACATGGATGAACTGTATTTAATGATTTCAAAGTAAACACCTATTTCTGATATATACTGGTATCAGTGGAATTGATAGTCCTGGAGTCCCCAGCATGGGAAGTACATGGACATGTTTGAGTGAGTACAGAGACCACCAGGGTGAACACAGGGCTGGAGCACCTTTCCTATGAGGAAAGGCTGAGAGAGCTGGGAGTGTTCAGCCTGTAAAAGAGAAGGTTTTGGGATGAAGGCTTGTGGCCTTCCAGTATGTGAGAGGAGCTACAAGAAAGATGGAGAGAGACAATTTACAATGGCCTGGAGTGACAGAACAAGGGGGAACGGCTTCAAACTGAAAGAGAGTAGGGTTAGATTAGGTATTAAGAAGAAATTATTCCCTGTGAGGGTGGTGAGGCCCTGGCACAGGCTGCCCAGAGAAGCTGTGGATGCCCCATCCCTGGAGGTCACGTTGGATGGGGCTCTGAGCAACCTGGGCTAGTGGAGGTGTCCCTGCACGTGGCAGGTGGGTTCAAACAAGACAATTCTTTAAGGTCCCTTCAACCTAAACCACTCTGTGATTCTGCGAATCACCCTCTAGCTTTGCCATCAGATGAAAAACTTTTTAATGTGAATGACCAGCACACTCCCACCTTACAAAGTATCTCCCCTTTCTGGTGGTTCTTCCTCTTCCCTGCCCAGTAGGTGAGCAAAGGCAGCTTCTCTGAAAATGCAAAGGTCAACTCACATATTGTGGCTGCAATTTTGTTCCCTTTTTTTGTGATAACAACGCAAAAAAATTGTCACCGGTAGATCTTATTATATTTCTATATTATAATATATTATATACACCATTCTGTCTCATTTACACTGAACTGAATTCATTTGGGAGGCTGAATAGTGACAACTCTCTCCTAACCCCTGCACTAGGCAGCTAAAGCATTGTTGGTGAAACAGCCTGCTTAGTCCCTTTTGTCTCTTTTCTGTCCTTCACATGCCTTGGCCAAGTAAAACAATCTTTTTCATCCTCTCAGAGACTATTTTGCATGTGTACCCACAACTTTGCTTTCTGTGCTTGGGGACAATGCCTATTTATGAGAATTCTCTGGCAGCCTCTCTCCACCCTGGGCTCCACTGTGTACCCAGGCATGGGAAGCTGCATCTCCATCACTGCTGGGTAAGAGCACATGGAAGGCATTCTTGGGACCATTCCTTTCAGTTAAAGTTCTTAGAATCTGACCTACCTGCTTTCCTCACTTTCAAGACTCCCCTCACTGAAGTATCTAAGCACTACATCACTTTTGCAACATGCTTATGACACACCTGTGAGAAGGGAAATATTTTTATTCTCCTTGAACTTACCTGGACTTTGGGTATGCATAGTCTAATGGAAAAAATCCCGCATCTTTACAGGGAATTTCCCTGTCCACAGCTAATCTTATAAGCATTTCAATGCATTAAGATAGGAAAGAAAATGAAATTATTCATTGTATCTGTTCTTCTCTTCCAGAAAAAATCATGAGAACACCAGAGAGATAACACCAAGGTATTTTTGGATGAGGGACATTAGCTGCTAACAAACTGCATGTTTCCACAGCATAAAGGTCAACACATAAAACTTTCAAGTAGAAGAGGACTACATGAAAAAGCTCAAAGCAGAACTAAAGTTATTGTATTCTGAAATGCTGCGACTAACTAATTCTATAGGCACAGAAAAATTATTTGTTTTCTAGCCAAAAAATACTTCAAAAATACTTTTAGTTATGTAAGGAACTGGTAGGATGACATTTTGGTGCAGAAGCTGCACAGTAAAACACTCAGGAGATTATTTTCTGCATTTTTCAAAGTAACTTAGCACAAAGTCATGCTTCAACTTTTTTATTTTCTGTTTTACAAGTGGGAGTTTCCTTCCCATTCTCTTGCAATGCAGCTGGGGAAGGTCAGAAGCTCCCAGGTGGCCATCTTTTGAAGGCAACTATCATTCTTGCTCCTCCAAGCTCTTTTATATCAGCACACACCAATGTCAAACGTAATTACTGAAAATAAAAAATTTCTTAATCGATGAGAAAGTCCAAACCGAAATAAATGGGTGGAACTAAGCCATTAACCAAGCATTGCTCAGCAGAGGAAGTGCTCTGCAATATGTGTTGCAAGAGGGATTAACTTGAGGTATTAGCAATGAGCAAACCCAAGATCATGTCTGCCAAATTATAAATTAATTTGTTCCAAAGCAGAAAAATTAGATGGAACAGATATTTCCATTACAGTGAAATCTCAAGCTAGTTGTAAGAGGCTCGTTTTGCTATTATGGACATTTTTTTTTCACTAATTTCTAATTTTAAAGCAGATCTACCTAAAGTTATTTCCAAAGGGAGCAGAGCTCTTCTCACAGTACATTTTACATCCACGGAATTAAAAAAAATCCTGAAGCTTCTATTCATTTCAGTTCTTACCATTACTAAAATGGAGAGATTTTGGCAAATAATGGCACAGTCAGTCTACAGGTGGAAACAAGTACAGAGGGTTCCCTCAGTAGCTGTGATCAAGGAACAAACATAACTGCATTGCAGCAACCTGATCGGAAGTACAGAATAAATCCATAAACCTCCACTTTAATTAGAGATTTCACCCAGAGGGTAAGTTTTGTACCACCTGAAAAACACTGTAGTTCTGATAATCAAGACAGAAGGTCAGAATCCATTAAACAAAGATCATCGGTAAAACTCAGTTTAGCCTGCAGTAAAGTACAAGAACTGCTGGGCTGTGGATGTCCACCCAATTGTTTTCACAGAAAGAATCATGAAGTGTTACAGTCAGGAAAAACTGGTATTAAGTCAAGCTCAAAGTAGTTCAGTCCTTTTTTCAATCACCAAAATTCAAAGTGAGTTACATAATTTGGGGGAAACAGTTGCAGTTTTTCACTTCATGTTTTTAATTTCCTTGTAGAAGACATTTTCTGTAAAGTTCATAACTACTTTATCTGTATCTGCAAGAATCATAAACTTACAACTGATTAAGTACTATTCCTTTCCATAAAATCTCAACCTGCTACTGAAATTAAGTGGAAAATTTATTGTGATGGACTTCCCACTTAAGCAAGGGCAAACTTTAAGAAATGTACTGTAATACACTCTCACACTTAATTTTCATCTGCTGAATATATCTATGGCAAATACTTTGAAAAGTATCCCATATGTTCGATTAAGGACTGATGGCATTTTCACTGCTGGCAGAAGTGGTGATAAATATCAGCAACAGAGGGGGACTGGACTGACAGAGGCTATGAGGCTTTGCTTAAACTGTTTGTATAAAATCAGAGCATGTGGTCAACTGCAGAGACAAGAAGGGAGAATTACTCCTACAGTAATCAAGGTCAAAGAGACCATGCCACTGAAAAAATACAGATCTCATCATGCAGTATAAGTTTTACTGAATTCTTTGTTCCTTTCAGAGAACTGAAGAAAGAAAGCCCCTTGGGGAAGAGCCAAGGGATCTTCTCAGGCTTCTCAGAGCTGCAGCACCTTCTGAGTTACAGGACAAAGTCACGTCTTAATATTCCTACCTCAACGCCAGGGCTAAGGACAGTTTTGCTACAGGTATTGCTAATAACCAATTAGTTATGTTTCCAGGTTGCTGGTTGAAGTTGTATAAGGATTTTCCCAACTACAGAAAGAGAAAACTTATAAAATACAATCAGTATCTACACACAGTCTCTGCCCCAGCAGAAAACAAACCACTTGTGGAGCTTTTTGGTGCAGTGTGAGGGGGTGTTAGCCATGGCATCTGTTCAGCTGGGGCCCTGGGCTTGACTGTGGCTGTGCAAATCTGGGATAATCAATTAGGCAGGGTGTCAGCGTGCCAGCACAGATGTCCTCAGTCAATTGCAGATAATCATCGCCTTCTTTGAAATTTCCAGAGGAGATTGCATTACTCTTGGGACACCCTTGACCTTCCATCAGGAAAGGTTTCTCAGATAAGAAAAATAAAAGGATCATATCTTTTTCCTAGTGCAGCAATATATATTGCAGGCTATTCATAACCTTGAAAGGGTTAGAGTGATGCACTGAGAGCTGCATGCATACTGCAGGACACAGGAGCAGAGCTCTGCTCTCCCTCCCCTCCCCAGAATGAAATAAATACTGCAGCACGTTATGAAATACATCCAGGCACTTACCATAAGATATTTCTCCATGAACTACCTATCGTGACAGCCTGTCAATGAGGAATAAACAGTGCCATCAGTGGTCTCAGCAGACATTCTTTACCCAGGAAGACCAGAAGCTTTCTGGGCGTGTAGCTTTTGCAAGGTCACACAAAGGGAGAGGGTTTTTAATTTCAGTCTATGCTTATTCAAGATGGCACCTGGAATATAAGGAACTGTTGGCAGAAAAATGAGATGAAACTTCATCTCAGAGGGACTGAAAGGAACAATTTATCAGTGCTTCAAATTTTACTAGTAGTGACTTCGAAAACTTCCTAAGTAGGAACAAAACAAATAAAGTTCTTCCATATCATCCAGCTTCAAATCTGCTGTCAGGAATTTTTTTAGAGCTGATCAAGGTATCAGCAGTAAGAGCTTACAAATAAAGCTTGGTTTCATTAGAAGCAGAAGACAGTTTTTGAATCTGGAAGAACATCTTAGTGAGAAAACACAAATGAAGCTCATTTTCCTTAATCCATCACTGCACCAAGGACAATTATTGCACAAACAAAGGCTAAAAATGGCTATGATACTGAGAAAAGGGAGCCGGATTCAGAGTACTATTTTGAACTCTGGTGACCATATTCTGATTCTTAGTAAAATTACATTATATATTGATTTATTTTTTTTTAAATAAAAGTTACGGGATGAGCAATTGTGACAAGAACTTGCCCACATAGGAAAGAACAGGCAATCAGAAGAGTCTTTTATTCAGCTCAGGTGCATCTGGAAGACCTAAGGGTAGAACACTCCATTTTGCTCAACATGCAGTTTCAAAACCCAGGCAGATGCTGAATGGACCAGGAGGCTGCAAAAGCAGGTATTGGCTTCTTGGACAACCCTGATTTCTCTGATTCACACTGCTTCAAGAGAAAGCAAAGGAAAAGTAACACTTCAATAGAAAAAGAAAAAAAAAAAAAAGCAACAAAACATCAAGGCTCCTAGGTGACAATGATAAATATAGAGAACGGGGTATGCTGGAGTTAGTCATGTCTACATTGTAGTCAGGGCTGTGTAGCTGAGAGATAAACCTGCCAGTCTTTATCTGGCTTGGGTTTCAGTAGTCAAACTGTTGTGACAGCACAGAGCTCATCAATTCATACACAAATAACGGCTGTGACTGTATTTTAAATATCTGTGGGTTTACTTGGGCATGCACTGCATTTCCTGTACTCTGAGTTTATTCACTCTCCAGGCACTCTTGTATCACATGGTTGACCTAAAGCCGTGAGTTCCTATATTGAGTGATGTATATTTCATTATTTTTGTTCTATTAAGCATTACTTGAAGTGAAATAAAACATAAAAAGCAGAATTCTTTGTCTGCTGTTCTTAGAGCTTTTGGATAGGTAGCATTAACTCTTTCAGCAAATTTTTGCCCCTTTCAGTCAGACCACTATGCAAAAGGAAGAAGCCTGTTTGAGTGCCCTGTGAAGACAATAATGACCATCCCTGTTTCTAAGTAGTGATATAAAGGGTCAGACATTCTAACTTACAAGAAAATGTTCATGACAGAGTCAAGGCTGAAGACACAACTCTGTAAAAAATGAAGTATTTCACTTACTTTAAAGAAATTATATTCCAGAGTTTGAGCATCCTACTGCATTGGTCATTTTTTGTGACTGTACTGTCTAACAGTGCTGCCAATTTTGACACTGAAATATCAATGCATCAATTTCTCTAAAAGTTAGACTGTGTAAAAATGTTCATACTAAAAATTAAAAAGCTTGACTTGCTCATTCATGAAAGAGAAAAAAAAATGCTCACCCCTTAGATGTGAGCCCTGAGAGTCTGAAGAAACCCATGAAACGCTGAGTTCTGTGCCAACGTCATTGATCAGATGTCAGTGTCTTGCAGGACTGATTTAATTCTTTTGGATCAGGTTGGGCCACCCTGATTCTATTAAGGATGTAATTGATTTTACTGTGATGACTTGCAGAGAAAAGTCCTATCTAGTGTGTATAAGAAATTAAGTCTCGTGTCACAGGGAGAAAATGGACTAATCAAACAAAAATTGCACTTTCACCTTTACAATTTGGGGATTTTTAAAATTGTCTGCAGAGATTCCATCCTTTAGCTGTGTAAGATGGTGTTGGGTGTTTTTTCCCTCCAAGAACCCTTCCAACATTGTCATAATCTACTCAAACATGACATTAGCGTATGCTCTGCTAATGTGTGACCTTCTGACACCACACACTTCCCTTAGCCATGAAGGCATCCCCAGTATGAGAATGCTCATGTTAAGACAGCCCAAGTGATAAATGAAATGCAGATTAAGCCTTAATTGTAATTAATTATAAGCACACATACCAACGCCTGTGTTCAGCACCATATAAAATTGGATTTTTTTCTGTGAACACCTATCAATGTGTAAGGTTTAGATAACAGCAAAAATTCATACTGGGAAATGCTAAATACAATATCAATGAGCTTCATACAAGTCTGTTGTCTAATGAAAGGATTTTAATAATACCTTTGTAGTTCTATGCCTGGTACATGTTGCCCTCTTGTGGAAGCTGTGATAAAGTACAATTTCCTTTGAATTTAGGATTTTGCAGTGATATTTTAATGCCTGGAATGTAATGATTTATTAAATGCACGATGTGAGTAGTTTATCTTGTTAAACACTGAGTATATTCTGTAAATGGCTGCACTTGACAAGCAAACCTAGGTAATTAAATCTACTAAATCAAGCTTATCCACTGCAAATTGCATGGCCATAACATATGTTTCATCTGCTCATTTGGAAAATAAGAAAATAAATATAATGTCTAATTTTAGATCCTGGTCTAAGTTAAAGTATTTTCTAGCCATTTAAAATGCTTTTTAGATATTTTTAGCTGTTTCTTATTGAAAAATCCAGGCTCACCTCACCTATGAATGCTTGTACCTGTATTACAATTGACATAAATAGAATGCCTTGGATGATTCACATCTCGCTATCAAATCACTCACATTCTTTACATGCAGATTAATTAAAATATTTTCAAAGGATAACACATTTACTAATATTTTTTCAATACATATTGAAGATACAAATATATTCCTTATCAACTAAGAAGAAAATCATTACGCCTGAATTAAAAATTTAGACAAACGTTAGGGAACTAGAAAACAGATTTTAATGAAATTAAAGAGATGAATCAAGAACTTCAAAGGCAGTTGAACACACTATCAGGATACTTTAACTGTTAAACATTGAATGGCACCTGGATTTTCCATGGGATACTCTCCTAAATACAAATATTTTGATTCCTTTTGAATGTCTGCTAACACAAGATAAGTTATATTTGACACGCTTACATAGCATTGTATTTAGGGAAACTTCAGATACCCCTAAGTGGTTGTCTTTGTTGTTTGTTTGGGGTTTTGGGGCATTTTTTTGCCATTTCAGTTTGATTTCAGAGATGAGACAGTTTAGTACAAACTTGATCAAAGATTTCCATCAGCTGTGGACAAAGGTCAGGTGTCCATGTTAATGTTATCAGTGGTCTCTGATACTGCTGACAGCCAAGTGTCACTGATATGTCTGCAGGATCTGATGGATTTGGTGTGATTGCTTTATTCTTCACCCATTGGCATTTTATTTAGTTTAGAAAAAAGGGGCTGAAGGGAGGTTGTGATTAGCTAACACATTTCAGCTCACCCTGTCCCATGACCCTTTGCCTAGTGCTGGCACAAACTAAACATTTTACCTGATTTGCTTGGATGAAATCAATCCAAGAGGCAGAAGGCTTCAAAGTTTAACTGGTTTGTATCCCTGGATTGTCTCACAAGAAAAAAAAAAAAAAAAAAAAAAAAAAAAAAGTAAATTTACAGGATGTTTGAATTCTTTCAGTATATGGGATCATTTATGGAAACTGTAAAAAACTACTTGGGGCCACAGTGTCATTGATAAATATTTGGATGAATGGAAGTCTTCAACCTTTTTTCCTAGCAACTCCCTCTTTTCTCCCATGTGAAACTTTTGGCTGTAGCTTCTGCCTGGTCTAGGAAAATAATGATTAATGAGCATCCTATAAACTGAAGCTATGTTTACTGATAAGACCCTAAGACACTGGTTAACAACCTCAAATGATTATTCCATATTTCTTCAAGACCAGTTTTTTAAAAAGACCCTTGTATTTCTTGGAATTTTACCTCAGAATTTTATTGTAAACATCCCTTAAGTCTGGTTCTCTGTTTTTACAGTATTAGGATGTGCAGGCTTGTGTTTAGATATTATATGCTTCCTAACATATATTCATACATGGTTACTGGATGTAAATTACTTGAGTTACCCTTGCTTCACAGAATTGTGTTAAAGGAGAATATCTTCTGCAATTTTTAATGCATTATGGCTCATCTATTGTCAAACTCTTAACAAAATATAATCTCAATAATATGAATATAGACAAAAAACTGTTTCACAAGGCTTATGCCAATATGAAATATGCTGATCTGAAAAGCAGTTTACTGTTCTTTAGTGTTCATTTGTCAGTGCTGGTCTGATCGATTCTTGGAGCTGACTGACCATCCAGCTCCACACACATCCGTGCTGGCTCAAGGCAGGCAGAAGGGACGCCTGGCATAGAGCACTGGGGAGAGCACAACCATTGCTTCTGCCAACTGCATCAATTTATCTTGACTTGATTGAGATGTGAAGCAACACCACAGCTAGATGACCTAGGTAAATTGAGGTTTTAGCAGTTTGAGGTCAATAAGGCCCAGACTTGAAACCCCAAACCACCCACAGGTATCACAAAGCATTAGGCTCATGTGCTCACAGAGAGCAGCAGCACTGACACAGCCCCTGCCCTTCCCACGAGCTCCTGGGACTTTATTCATGAAGGCGCATCCTGCAGCAGAGCTCATCTCCACACCAGAAAGGTATGGATCGTGGAACTTTAGCGGCACTCACGTAACACCCAAACTGATGATAAATGGAAACAATATATTAGGGTGACTGCTTTTATATTCTTGCTCAAAAGCAGACATAAATACAGCAGCAGTAGCTCTGGTAATAGCCGGGTGGCAACTGCTCTCCTTTCAAATAGCAAAACATAGTATCTTCTGGCTCCTCACCTGGCCAATTACACCTTCATCTTATCTATCTGGTAAATCATTTTAGAAAAGAACCATTTATCAGAGTAATGAAGGCACTGACAAGGTATTTGATATTTCTGTTGATTCTGACAAATTATTCATTAACAAAAAAAAAATTATCGGTGCAAAAAAGGTTTTATTCATTAAAAAAACTCCAGAGAAATGTGAAAAAAAAGTGAAAAGTAGAGTCCACATGCATCAGGTACACAGCTGCATATACACAGGAAACAAAGTGAAATTTGCAAAATGGTTTTTGACATCTAGGCAACCCAGATAAAGGCAAATCCTTGTCAGCAGTTTGAGTCTTGAGCAGCCTGATAGCTTGTTCAGTCCAAGCTTTCATAATTTTAGTGCAATTAGAACTCCACAGTGGAGCTGCCCTGTCTTCGGGTTACTTCTGCAGAGGAACATTAGAGAACTGTAGCTTCCGAAAATCAAGGGTCGATGTGTTTGGTGTGGAATGCTCTGACAAAAAAATGTAGGCAATATCCAAGACTGCCATCATTGTAGGTAGGGGATCCTAAGTCTGAGCATCCCTGTCTTCTCCTTCGTTTCCTCACAGCAGAAACACAAGTTGTTGCTGCAAGACTCTTTTACTAATACATTACTTAGCCCGAGGACTACCAGAAAACTCTGCTAACAGTCCCTTGGAGGAACAAATAAAAGTCATTCTGTGTATACACAGTATTTTCAGTTGAATAGAACATCTCATGGGTCATGATCAATGTTTCATATCCTGATAAATTTAGATTAGCAACCATTCTCCTTTACAAAGGTGGGTGAAAAAAGCTGCTTGTTCAGTAGACCTTCCATAGGCTGGAGGTCTCAAAAAGCTTCTAAAATAGCTTTTCTTTTTTTTTTTTTTTTTCTCTACTTTAGAAATCAATATGCTTTCAAACATTTTACCTTCAAGAGCTATAACACTTTAAAAAGAATGAACTAAAAGCAGGACTATTCCCCCAAGATATTTTTTATTCCACCATCCCAATATACAATATTATTATATCCCAAAATTGGAGCCCAACTATTAAGGTTCAAAAGGTATATTCTTCTGTCATGGATAAATTTTTATTTTTGATATTCAGAACTCAAACAAAATATCTTCATTTCACACACTTCAGGGGAGGTAGGAAAGGGCAAGAGGCCACAAGATTATCCCTACTGCATTCTCTTTTGCTTTCCAGTATAAGATTTATGTAGCACTTCAGTCTTCTGCTGAAATCACTTCATGGTGAATGTGCATGTATAGCAACTTCACAGCCAAAATCAATGTAAAACGTGCAGATCTTGTTTTATTTGTTAGTCTGTTAACACAAAGCTCATCTTGGCAAAGCAAAATTTAATGCATTTTGTTATATTGAATGTGATTTTAATTATTTTAATACAAGGCCTATATGAAGAAGGAGTAACTGCAACATACTAAAGCATTTCATCCTGTTTCTCTTCCAAAACTGAACATGAGAACAACGATTTTCAAGCAAACATGATCAGGAAAACAACAAGGATGAGAAATATCATCAGCATTTGGCCCAAAATCTCCACAGAGTCATTAAAATCAGTAGGTTCTGAATTAATACCTCCAGTGACAGCCAAGGATTAAAATGAACCTGAAACCCAGTATCAAAAAGTTACATCTCTTTAATCATGGGATTTATAGATTATCTGTCATTTCTCACAGATCTCTGCAGTTTCTGTATTTTCTGCTCTTCACTGTTGTCCCATTAACTCTTCCACATCCACTGAACACAGTCTGTAACAGGAGCCATGATCACAGTTTCAGGGAATCATGTCAGATTAATTAATTAATTGCACATGAACATTATTATGCAGAAGACATCCTGGGCAAAATACAGCAGAATTCACCATACTTGATGGTTATTTATGCATACCTTGGAACGTAAATTTTAAATGGACAAAATTATTTGCATAAAATATAGTTACTTTATTCGCTCATATCAAGGCAGCATTAAAAGGGATGAGAAAACCTGCCCAGGCCAGCCCTCCCTTCCCTGGAAAGAACAGATGTGGGACTGCTGAGTTGTTAGCCTATGCCACAGGTCTGGAAACCAGTCCAGGTTTTAGTCAAACGGAATTGTTAGGGCCAGTGGTGGTAGCAGGCTCTGCTGGGAGACTGCATCTCTCATTTTCACCCACAGGATGAGGGGGCATCCTTATACCTTTTGCTGGCTATTAGCACTACCAGCATAAAGCTAAGTATTTTCTCTTTGCTCTTCAGTCAGTGTTCTGTCAAAGCTCTACTCCACAGCAGCTGGGAAAGGAAAATTTATTTTTGCCTACATTGTTGAGAAGCCCTGAGTCAGCTCTGCTAAAATGATCCCTCATGATGAAAAATTTATGGCTTTTGCTTTGCCTCACTCCCTGCCTTTTAATATCCTTCTCTTTTCCCCACAGCGTTTTTCCCAATTGGATTTGGCATCCTCCCCAGTTCCTGCTTTACATTCTCCATCATCATTTTCAAAATAAATGTATCTAGCCTCGTGCCTCTATTTCAAGACTTCCATCCTTGGTTTCATGACTGATGGATTTTAAAGGGTGAGCCAAATCCCTAAATTATTCAGGAATCAATATTGTTCTTTAAGAGTTGCTTTAATCACTTAGATGAGGCACCTATTTCTGGCAAACTTGTGGAAGGAGTGAGTTACACAAGACAATGCCGTCAGATGCGAAATGCTGTCACCATCTAGAGATGCTGGAGTGTGCACAATCATCTAGAAACAGTCAGCTAAGCACAAAAATTGACTATGAAAAAAGGAAGCAAATCAAGTACTACCCCTCTTTCCAGCTGCCTGCAAATTGCCATTCTCTCCACCCACCACAGGGCTCCAGCCCATTAGGATTGATGGCAATCAGCAGCCTGGGTAAGAGAATGGAGCTTCCCATCAGTGCCATCTGTACAAGAGTGAAATGGGAAGGGTCAGCCAAACAATCTACTTGCTGGTACACTAAATGAGCACTAAGAAAGTCAGGGCAAAACTACCACTGGGTTTAGTCCAGAATTCTGTGGGCTTAATTTGCAAGGAAATTTTCCATCTCAGAAGAAAGACACAGCTCAAAGAAACATTTAAAATAAATTTGTTTGTTCCAGCATACTATTTTAGAAACAGCATCATAAAAACCAGATACAAACATTTTCCCTTGGTTCGCCTGGAGATTTCTCTGGATCTCATTTTGATCTCTGCACTTTTCCTTTGCAATGGTTTATAAAAATCTCTTTGTCTATGATCTTCAGGAGTGTTTCTGCCACATCAACAAGCAAATGAGAACAACTGACCTAAATGCTAACACACTTTTACATATTATTATTATTCATTTTTATGTATATTACTTGTTTATGAGCAGCACAAAAGTAACTCCTGGTCACACTCCACCTCCCCTTTCCTTTGGAACAAAGGAATGCTGCATCTGTGCCCAGAGGATGCCAGATTGCTGCCTGTGCCTGCCTAGATTTGGCTGGCAGGCAGCCCACTGGGGTGGCACAGCAGCTGGTAGAAGTTGGGACAACCCTTCAAGTTTCTGCATTTTTTTTTAAACTGCACCAGCCATTGCCAGGATGTAGCCAAAATATCTCAATTATCCTAAGTTACACATTCACAAGAGTATGGAATACCCTGAGTTGTAAGGGACACACAAGAATCCACAAATCCTGATCCAAGAATCCCAGTGTGTGCCTGAGAGTGTTGCCCAAGCCCTTCTTGAAATCTGTGAGGCTTTGTGCTGTGACCACTGCCCTGGGAAGCCTGTCCCAGTGCCCAACCATCCTCTGGGAGAAGAATCTTTTCCTAATATCCAGCATAAACTTTCCCTGGTATGGCTTCCTGCTGTTTCCTTGGGTCCCATCACTGGTTAACAGAGAGGAGATCAGTATCTGCCCCTCTGCTTCCCCTCCTGAGGAAACTGTACATGGCAGTGAGGTCTCCCCTCAGCAGTTACTGAATAACATGCAGTTACTAAAAGCCAAAGGAATGCTGATTCCAAAGGAATATGTACTGTTCCAAAACTGTCCTTTGTGAAATTTCTAATTCCTCTGTCTGTCATTAACAGATTGTCTGTGTTAGCAGAAACATGACAAGGATGGATTAGTTCTTTTCTTTCTTCCTAAAAATAGGACCACTACCTTTAATGAAGAACTAGTTTCAGCTCAAAGACAGAAATTCCAAATAAGTCATAAACAGGTGGTTACACCAGGTAGCAGAGCTGCCTTTATACCTTCTGGGCACAGGGAATCAGCTTTTGGGGGACTGTGTGGAGCTGGCTCCCAGCTGGAATCTCCAAGGGAACTGGAACCAAGGCCACATGCAAGGACACACCCGTAAAGACACTGTGAGCAGAGATAGCTTCACAGAACCTTCTTATTTTTATCTGATTTGACCAAAGGTTTTCTTTAAGTACAGCCTAAATACTTAAAGAAAACCTTTGGAATACATTACACCTTAATTCACTAACAAGAAAACCTGTCCTCCAGGCAGCAACAGCCAGGTGAGAGCAGCACAGAGATCTCCCAAACAGGAGAAAAAGAAACATCCTGTGTTCTCCTGTCCAAGGAGACACTCTGAGTCAGCATTCACCTGACCTTCACACAGAATAGGAAATGTCTAGCAGCACTGCTAGGGCTGAACATCAAAAGAATCTCATTTCTGATTACTGATCTGTGGACAGGGGGAGAGTTTCAGAGAACAAATAATATCAAAAGCAGTATCAGCAAACTAACTAAGATATTTAGTGTAGTGCAAAATATACTTTTTATCTTTACTGACTGATCCATGTATCTGCTGAGCTAGTATTTCAGAAAATGCTGTTAACAACAGGAGAACATCCTTCTTTCTATCAAGAGGAGCATATTTTGATTTCATGCACATACTGATGAAGGCAAAAACATTTCTAGGAAAACAAGTTGCAAGGTTTTTTATTATTTAGGTAATTTAATGCTTTTAAAAGAAAGAACACCTCCTTAAATGAAAATGTTGTCTGTAAGCTGTGCATTTTGTCAGAATGTTTTTTTTAATTAACATTGCAAATTGACAATTGAAAAAGGTGCCAGTAATACTGATGTTGTGATAATGATAAAACTTTAGCTGTAGAATAATGGAGATTAAAACTGAGTAGGTGCATTGCTGACAAACTGGAGGGTCAAATAGAAAGTGTATTTGTTTCTTTCTGGAAATAAAATAGATTCATTGAATTTTCTTCCCCATGTATGAGAATACAAAATAGAATCCAATGATGGCAAAGTCATTTTAAAAATACATTTTTATCGATAGCCAAACAAAGTACTCAGAGCTGTGTTTATTTACCATTTACAGCTTTGCAACTGTAACATGGAATTAAATATGTTTGAGTGTTTTGAATTAGCCAAAGAACTTGTGAAGCTAAAATTGTGGAATACATTTGAAATATGATGATGAACTCATTGCAAGGATTGAAATACAGTAAATTATTTGCACTTTGAATTTGCATTTTGTTAAAAAACTAACATGCTGGGGGAAAATAAGGCTTTTTAATTACTACTGACTAGAGCATGTTAGAAACTGACATGAAATTTCTAGCAGTTTTTTCTGTTGCTTTGTATTTTACCTTCTTAAAGAGCAATATATATACAAGAAAGAAAAAAATATTATATCTTACTTTATTTTTTCCCCTTCTCATTTTCCTTCCCATCACACCCTCTGCTGGTGTGTTTATCTGCTCTCCCCCTCATCCCTTTCATGTTCACTCCCGTGCCCAATAAGAATTAATACCTCTGGCTTACGATTTTGCTCTTCTCTCCCTACTGGATTATCAGCATAATTTGAGGCACTAAAATGACAATGAGGACAGAGAAAATATGCAAAATAAAGTCAACATGCTTCCTCATCTGCAGCCACTTGAAGACAGGTGTTGGATGAGGATGGAGCAAGAAATCTGAGCCAGACAAGCTTTGCTTGTTGGCATAGCTCCTTTTTTTTTTATTGTTTGCTGCTTCATGATAAATGACTCTGTTGTCCTGAACTGAAGGCAGAATATTCCCTCCCTTCTTTTATCTTGTACCCATTTAGAGTTACATCATGTTTGCTTAAGGTTTTCTGCAGACTACAGGCTGTATATTTGCTCAAACATGTGTGTTCTCTTTGTGCCAAGGAATGGTGAGGGGTGCATTCTCATTGAAGAGCCCTTGCCCTTTCCCACAGAGAAAACGTTCCCCTGCTCTGGACAAGAGAATGAAAGTCTGTTATTTTAGCATTATTAAAACAGACATCAAAACATCTTTAAGCTTTTTGTAAGATAGAAATGGAAATGCAGCTTTTTCTGGTCTTTTTCCATTTCTCCATTAGTTGGAAATATGCAATCATTTTTCTTTTTTTTTTTTTTTTTTTTTTTGTGAATGTGGACAGTTATCAAGATACATACATGGAAAATTTTGATTCAAAATGGCAAAGAAATAGGGTGTGCATACTGGTAGCCAAAAAGGATTTGAGATTACTGCATGGCAAACAAACCAGCTCTTTTTGAGATGCAAATTTCCACATTAAATGTAAAAATTGTCTGTGGTCAACTAGCAAAATATCAAAGCTATGTTGTGCCATTTCAATACACAGTTGAACAAACTTATCCATCAGAGGTTTTACTACTGCATAAGTAATGTATTTATACTTGACAGTTTCAAATAGGAGTGTGATTTTGACTTAAAAAACAAATAATACTGTTTATCTGTGCAGAACAGGAATACGACTGGATGCTGAGAAGTTATTGTGAAACAAATAAAGACAAGACTGAATGCTGAGTGTTACAAAATTCAGACTGAATGGGATATTTTTTGACATCTGAACCATGAAAAAATCCACTGACTGGTTGCAAGAACACATTCACAAAAACCTGGCTTATAGGATAAGGACCTATAAGCAAAATTGCATTTTGCAGCAGCAAAATGCAATTTTCTTAGATAACTTGCAAACACACCAAACATAAGCATTCTCTCCCTGATTTTTATGTAATAGACTTTTTTCTTTTGGTCATAAATTGCTTCAGACCAGAAAATAAAAGGAAAACGTTGAACATGGAAGTCTTTATAACAGAAATAATGTCACATTTGATGGTGCAAATAGGAGCAAATACCCTGTTCTACAAAAATAAAATGAGCTGTAAATTTTACCAGCCACATCTGACAGAAAACAAAGCAAAGCAGCCCTTTTTTTTTTTTTCTTCATACTTATACAACATATAAATAGCAGAAGACAGGATTATCTCTTCCAGAAAGCAGGAAAAAACCCCAAACCACCTAAAGCCTGTGGATTACAATTCAGAGGTGAACTTCTTCAGAGCTTTTGCGTGCTATAATGCTTTCAGGGCTGTAGCTGAAGTTTTTTGACAATAAACACTCCATGTACCAAAGGAGGAGGAAGATGGAATACTTGAGGTATGCTTGGACAAAGGAGTGTGAAACATGAACATATCATTCAAAATGTTAAAAAAATACAAAGAAGTATGCTAAAATAATTTTCTTGCACCTCTTTAAAATAGGACAGAAAAATCAAGTACAGTTACTGACATTTTAAAGATTCTGAGAATTTTTTCACCTTTTGAAAGGGAAGGACATTAAAATTTTTTTCTGTCCCTAATTCTTCAAATTACCACAAAGACCAAAAAGGATCCAGATGTGAAGGAAATGTGAAAGCTTGGTATCACAGAAGAGATATGATGCAAAATTTCCTGATCCATCCTTCTCATGGAGATTTGTGCTGTACTGTGCTGCTCAACATGCCATCAGGATATTCTAATCCATATGTTTGTCAGAGCTATCAACAGATCTCTAGTAATAATTATGTTTTCTTTATCACCTTTCAGCTTTCCTCTGCTTTTAGAGGACAGTGCCCAGAGACTGATCAGAGATAGAGTTAAAATTGGACAAGGAAGACTAGGGACACCTTGGAGCACCCATCATCCATATCAAACCACACAGTCTTTAGGCACTTTATGGAATTATTTTAAGCATTTTTATTTTACCAGCAAATTTTGATAGCATTGCAACATATGAAGAGACAATTTCAGATTTTGAAATAGGAGATGAATCTACTTAGGGCTGAAGAGGTGTTCTGCCAATTGCAAAGTAGTGTAAACCCGTGTAAGCCCACTGAAATTAAAGCTTGGAATGGAATATGGCATCTGATCCTTATTAAGATTAAAATGTTGAAATTGTGTATTTATAGCTTTGTATTCCTTTTATTTTTCCCCTGTAATTTCTGTCTCTATCTCTTTAAAAACTCATTTTTCTCCCATAATTTTCTTTGCCTCTCAGCACCACTGAGATAATAATACTCCCAAATAATCCCGCTATCTCCATTCTTGTTGGCTAAAGTTCAGCCATGATTCCTTGCATGGGATTTACTTGCAGACTGGAAATTATCTTCATTCCAGACCTAGAAAGGCACAGCACAGCTCAGTTTCCCAGGGAAATCAAACTCTGATTCCCAACAAGACCAATGCCTTTTCTTCTCATTGCCATGGCCAAATGTATTATTACTGCAAAAGTGAGGGCACCTTTCTTCTTCTCATCCTCCCCCTTTCCTCAGATATATATCAAATTATATAGGCTTGCTCTTCAAGAGTTTTACTCCACTTTTCTGAAAATGCTCATTTTGCTTTCTTTTTTCCTCAGTCATAACAGTATTTATTAAAATTTGACACAGGTTTGTAAACAAGCAAATAGCCCTCTTCCTTCTCCCCGCCCCACCAAAAACCTGAGAAAAACCAGCACAGACAAGCAGCCAGCCAATTAAGTAGAAGTTAATAGTGGAAAATAGTAGCTGTGCAATATTTGAAGATGTCTAAGAATCCTTGTGCTAACAGAAGATGAAATTCACTGTAAACAAAGTACAATAAAAAAATGCACTTAATTGATACGTGTTTTGTTCCTGAGTTTAATAGGGATGCCATCAACACAGTTTTGTACTATAACTCCCAGTTAAATAAGTTTCCACACCATCTCTAGGCAGAAGTAATTTGTCTGATAAAGAACATCTTGTGTGGTCTGAAAGCGAAGCAATAATATTCTAGCTTTAAGAGGCCAGATAATTAACAAATTATTTAGATTTCAAACAGTCAAAAATAAGTAGTCTGAACCACACTCTTCCCCCCCAAAAAAATCTGAGCAGTAATTATCCAAAGTGTCAGGTGACTTTTTATAATAACAGACACATGGTAAGAAACAGCTGGATTCGCTCTTAGAAATAAATTGCTCTTATTGAAAGAAAGGAGAATCCAAAACTGTGGGACTAATACAAACCTTTACAATTCTGCCAGTGAAAAATGCTAGCCTAGATGATGACCAGTTAGTTTACTCTGTACAAGAGCAATTCTATTTAGAATAGTTTACTCTCTACAAGACCAATTCTATTTAGAATGCAAACAATGCAATTTGTATTGAGCCTTTCCCCATGTCTGCTACATTTTTTCATACTAAGAAATGCTGTTTTTTCACCTTCTTTTCAAGTGCTTTCTTTTCCCCTAAAATATACTTCAACATCACTTTGTTGAAGTGAAACTGGCTATGTTAAACACTAGATGGCAGAGCAATGCTGGAGCTGAGCATCTGAAAAGGTTTGTCCTTCCAGCTCGCCTGCATTTCCAGACTTACCAGTTGAAACATTTCACACGCTTCTTCCTGTGAAAGTTGTCTGTGGTTACATAAAAATCATCTCCATATATAATAACATTCGTATACACACACTGTTTACATTCCCTGAAAAAGAAAAGCCAGAGGTGTCACTTGGGCAGCATCCTGGCACTTCCCTCCTGTGCCCACTTGCCCGTGGCCAGGAGCGTTCATTGTCCTGGGACTTCTGCAGCACTGCAAGGTCAGGCCCTGAAGCCAAATCCTCTTAAAATCTTTAGCTGCATGCCTAACCTAAAAATGACCAAGAACTCAATGTGGAATTTAGCTGAAGTACAGATCAGAGAAAGGGATTTACCTTTTCAAGCTTGTCAAGAAATCTAACAGTAAACACAGGAACAATACAAGGACATAAAACACTCAAACAAAGAAATGAACAGATGGATTAAAACCATCTGTTCTACAATCTCTCTTCTAAAGTTTGAAATTGTTATTCATAAACAATATGAAATGAATTAAGAGTTTAACAGAAATTAAATTTGCATGGCCTTCCAGTAATTGAAGGGGGCTGACAAGAAAGATGGAGAGAGATTTTTGACAAGAGCATGTAGTGATAGGACAAGGGGGATTGGTTTCAAAGTGAGAGCAAGTTTAGATGGGATGTTTAGATGGTATGAGGAGGAAACTCTTGACTGTGAGGGTGGCAAAGCACTGGAACAGGTTGCCCAGAGAAGCTGTGGATGCCTCATCCCTGGAAGTGCTCAAGGCCAGGTTGGATAGGACTTTGAACAATGTGGTCTAATGGAAGGTGTTCCTGCCATGGCAGGGGTTTGCAACACGATGATCTTTAAGGTCCCTTTCATCACAACTATTCTATAATTTCACAAAATTAAGAGATTAACACATAAACTAATGCACCTTCATGCTTAAAAGAATATGACAAACAAATGCACCCAAACAGTTTAATAAAAGCAAGGTGCAATTGAGTTGTATTGCCACTGAAAACTATTAAGATACCATTTTGCTCACAATCAGGCTCACAGACTCCTGTACCTCACTGTGTCTATCAGAAATGCCACTGCATCACTTCAGTGGAGCACCTCACATTTTGGGAAAGTGGGTAAAGTGGAAAAAAGACCTTTGTTGGCTCTCTGAGAAGTTACATCCAGCTGAACTTAAGCAGCATCACCTGTGATTTTTTGCTGACAGCACTGGCAGTAGGTTGCAAATTGGACAGCAAATTTCACTGAGACTGCGCTGCAACTCTGGCTTTCATTCTTGTATACAGGAGTCAGCTGTGGCAGACAAAGGTTTTGCAGACAAGCAACAGTGCACCCGTTAAAGCCCAACATATGTTGGGCAGCTTCACAAAACAAGCAATGTGTACACACATTATCCCCTATTGCCAGCCTTCCACACTATTTTTCTCCCCACTCCTAGAGTTATACTTCAGAAACTTCAGTCTTCCATATTTTGGAAGAGCTGTGCTCTGGCAGCTCCTCACAAGAGGGGAATGTACACAGAAATGTCCCAAACTAAGGCAACAAATGGTCATGGAAGGCTGCTGAGCTGCTGCTGCAGGGAAGGCAGAGCAGCTGCTCAGAGCTTGCCTGTCTCACCCAGAGCTGCCTCTGGCAGTGCCACAGAAGGGATGTGCATGGGGAATGGCTTGGGCAGCAGCCATCTGTAATCAGATATGTAATTCATGCTGCATTATTTCAGGCTTGTAATAGCACATATATAGTATTTCAGGCTTCATGCTGAATGATAGGCTGAGGATTGCTGCTTTGGGAGGATGAAATTGTATCATCTCCTAAGAATCACTGTACAAGCATGTAAACCACAGATTGAAGATAGGTAAGAGGACGGAGAAGGAGGAGAGGGGGAGTGAGGGAGAAGAAAAACTCACTCTATGTATGCCACTCACTGTCTCTTTTGTTCCAGTTTTGCTTCATTCTTAAAATGATACATTTAACTGGAATTAAGCAGGAATTTCAGGCAAAATGGACTGAAGTGAGAATATGTCTGGCCTGCCAACTCCCCTGCCCTGTGGGCAGCTATGCCCATGGCACTGGAGCAGCAACACCCCACATTTCCCAGGGGCCTGTTGTTCCCACCATTCCTCCTTCCCCAGCTCCCCCTCTGCAGCCCAAACATCTAGAAATGGGAGCAATCTCCAAAATGATGAGAAAAGAACACAAGGAAAATCAGATGACTGTACCTCGGACAATTCACAGTTGTTTTTCTTGTCCTCACAGATCCCTTGGCACTGCAAGAAGGTATTTCAGCAAAAAGGATGCCATGGAAAGCTAACAGGAATTTTCTTTCATTTTTCTTCACACCTGAGCTATGCAAGCCTTTATGACTGGAGTTTGGTATTGCTCAGATTAATAAGACTGCAAGTTTCCCCTTCATATACTTTAATATCAAAAGAAGAGTTTTTTTCCCCATTTTTAATAATAAATTTCAAAATGTCAAATTAAAAATATATAATAGAGATTAATTTTAATTTTTTTCCCCTCTGGGATTAATTAGTTGTTTATCTACTGAAATTAGTCAAGCTAGCATGGAAGTACTACAAGGGAGAGGAGACCCAAAATCTTCATAATCAAGTAGGTTTTGGATGGTTCCATTTTTGTACCATTTTTCTGCCTTCCTGTGTCTCATCTCATGTACAAAGATCCTTACATACATACTCGGAAATCCATCTCACTGCTCTCTTTCAACCCTTTCTTTACTATCCAAGATCACTGCACAAACCCTGCGGTGAAGGTAATTTCACAGCAGCTCACATTGCTCCCATCTGTTTCAGACCTTGGGCTCTTTTTCACCCCATGAGAAAAAACCTATTCATTCTTCACCTCAGACTCCAGCCTCTTTGAAGCAGTTGCCAGGTTTTTTACTGTATCATGATTACTTAGCTGGCATTATAATAAAAATAGAATACATGAATTTGTATGTATATACACACACACACACACACACATATATATATATATACAAAAGCACACACAAACATATATATGCACACATATATTTGAAAAATAAAAAGGCTACTAGATTTTCTGTTTGAGTGTGAGCATTATACAGGTGAACTGACATATATCTTCTAAATTCAAGAGCCTTCACCCTGGGCACAATATCCTCTTTCATTGTCAGAAATTTCAGCTTTCTAGCCTGTTGACTGGATTAAAAGTAGTAACACCAATGAAGAATTTATTCAAGCATAGGAAAACTCTTCTCTAGATATAGCAGAGGAGCCACAGAACAGCAAAAGGAGGTGGCAGCAGGTGACAGATTTACACTCTCTGGAGGACTTCCTTCTTCTCAAAAGCCAAAGAAGCCATTGCACTGTGTGACACAAAACAGAGACGATGCTAAATGTTTACACATCAAAAACATTTAGACAAATTAGTGGACATTACTCACTCCCACTAAAGACTATTAAAGACACTACCTTGGGCTGGAAAATCTCCTGGAGTGTTTCTGGGAGGTGGGCTTTCCTTGTGCATATATTGCACATGTATTTGCTCTTGGCAATTTTGGATTTCAGGCATCAAAGGAGATGGGACTTATGATAGCCTTTTCTACCTCTTGTTAAGCTTCAGTGTATTTTGATCAGTGAAATGTTAACCTGCATCAATTATTTCATTACTATAGAATTTAGTTAAAGAAACACCTTTTTACACTTGTTGATTTTAGAGAAAATACTTCATCAGTAAAACTAGTGCATTATACTCTCCCTGGTTACCCAGACAGTAAAGCAAAATCACTAGCTTTTCTTGGCTTTCCTGCATTTTTGTATATTTTCATTCAGATTAGGGTAAGTTCCTGAGTAAATAGAATTACTGCTGAAAGCATCACTCTAATAATGGGGAAAAACATGCCATCCTCACTAATAAACATAAACATAACATAAACAGAAACAGCTTTTAGTTTTATTAAACTAAGTAAGACCTCTTGGACAGTAAAATAATATTTTAGCTGATTAAGCACAGCAGAATCAGTTAGTGTATGAGTTAGTTCAGGTTATTTTTATATTGTCTTACTGAACATGGAAATAATAACTTCAGCGGCAATTTACCATTGAAAGTTGATAGCTTTTTCTGACTTAAAAGAAAGAAATTATCCTGCTAGTCATTTACAGGAGCTTTGCTGCTTTATTTTGAACAGAAACACCTTGTCACCAGTAGTTACAAAAGTTGCCTACAGCCTTCAGTTTTGTAAAAAAATTCAGGCCCACTTAAACTTCTAGAACAGTCCCTACAAATCAACACAATAAAAATCAACCACCCCTGGAAAATCTTGTACATTAGAGTCTGACAGGGGGATCCAAATGGTCATTTTTCTCCTGTGTGCTCTGGATAAACAATGGCTTAAACTCAGGAGCAGGGCTGGGGCTGGAGCAGGCACAAAGCACCAAAACAGAATGGGGGGAAAGCCAAATCTTTTTTTGGGCAGTGATGTGTTGCTCAGGTGGGAATGTGACAAGAGTAGCTCACATGGAATGCTGGCACACCTGGAGCACCAGAATATGGCTCCTTCTGCAACCCCCTTGAGGGACAAATTCCCACAAATGCCCATGCACTCAGTGATTTTGAACCCTAGCAACCAAATGGGAGAAATTAGATGCACTCTGGGTTGAATAAATTTTCAGTAATGAAATTCTAAATGTTAGGTAACATTACTTCTGTGTATATTGCTGTCTAAACACAAAGGGATATGTTTTAATTTTAATGTGCAGGGGAGCCATATACATAACCCTTATTAACAGCAGCACATATAGGGAAAATCTTCATGTACTAAGAACAGATTCTATTTTTGTTTACTAGGAATAGTGTATTTGATCATCTGTCTCACTACAATGAATCAATAAATAAGCATATCTGATAAAAATATGATTGTGAATGACATATAATCACAAATTCAGCCCTTATTACAAGGGCTCATAGCTATTCTGAGATAGCATCAATTCTATTTTTTACCATCTAAATTGAGACATTATAATGGTAGGTAGGTTCATGAGCCATTGAGTCTTGGAAGAAGACCAGCTCAAAGTGGAAACCGGTTTTAGAGAATTGGAACTACTTTTAAAATTTTTTTTAAATAACCCAAACACAAAAACGTGGACTCTGCTAACATTTTTCTCACTTTGATTCTGAGCAGAGTTGGATTCTAGGTGAAAAACATCATGTGAAGGGAGAAACAAAGATTGTTCCTTGCAAGGACACGAGGAAGAATTTTTACTACTAAACTATTGAGCCCTCTTCCCAGACCTGGACATTGGAACCTCCAGCTCCATGTGATTTTTAAACAGACTGCATGAGTCTGTTCTGCTCTGAAGTACAGTCCCACCACCCACACACTCAGTCGCACCTCTTTGCTTCCACAATTTCACTAAAAATTAGTGGGACTATTCAAGCACTGGTTGAACGTAAATAATGGCAGTCAAAAGCAGAGACAGGTGGAAAAATAACCCTGCCCCTGCCCTTTCTGCCAGTGCTGAACTGTGGTGCTGGGTGGTACATTCCCAACAGTTTGCAAGAAATTGATGGCAGGAGGCAGAGCTGTCTGCAGATCTCCTGAGTCTCAGCCCACACAAACGCCACCAATGCTCTGGAGGTACTCACAGCTTTGTTCTCCTGGAGAGGTCAGTGCACAGCAGCACTTCTTTCCCAACAAATGCACCAAAAAGCAATCATCTCTCTCATCGACAGATGTTTCTCTCTGTCAAACTGTTCCTAATGGCTCTCCACATATTCTGGGTTACTTATATTTTCTCTACCTCCCTAGAAAACATGTTCTTAGAAATGTGTGGTGCTATCCAACAGAGTTAAGTCACAGCAGAGGTAAGGGAAAAGAATATTTTGCTTGCCTATCTCCAGAGGAGATTACAGCCACTAGCCTGGGTGATTTATTGTCTTGGATTGTAAACAGCATGCTGTAGCCTGCAGTAAAGACCCCTTGTAAAACAGCAAGGCATTCTGCTTTTATATTCTCTTACACATACTGCTGTCAGCTAGGACAAATTCACTGAAGTCAATCTTCACTGATATAAAAACACACAATAGAAAAGGGTAGAGCTCTAAATACTCTGAGTGTTGTACCAAAGAATTAAAAAAAAAAAAAAAAAACAACAAAAAACTACATAAGCATAATGATAAAAAAGTTTCATCAAATAAGAGCAAGATATTCTTTCATTCCCCACTAGGAAGCAGTATAACCATGTTTCTAACAATCTGGAAATAATAACTATTCAAGTCAGACTTCTGGAATATTTAAAGAGAAGACCACAAGACAAGAAAAAGCCATTTCATTCTGATGACTACATCAACTACTTGTGACATTGAATGCCCCAGCAGGAAAGTAAAACCAGAGAGAATTCTGAACATCATGATGGAAAAGATATTTTTCTCATGATTAAAGGAGATAATTTGCAATCTTTCTTGCATCCTTCCTGCACATGTTTAGCCAGAGATAAACAGCAGAAAGGCACTTCTATTTTACTGTATTGCACCAGACAAGCTGCTCAGTTACAACTTTTAAAACTTTCTGATGTCTTTGTAGACCTTTATAAGGTCTGAGTGGTGCATTTATAAAAACATGAAAAAAAATGACAATATCATCCTAAAAATCTATGGAACAAAGCTTATCAGATTGGATTTGGGGCTAGATTCATGTTTAGGAGATGAAAATGGTGATAAATCATACTTTGTGATAATGAGTTTTACATCTGTCTTTAGCAAGAAAAGGAGTAGGAAATACTTCATCTCTGTCTATAGGTCAATGAGTCAATAATTCTACTGACCCTTAAGTCCTAAAGATGCCCTAATTATTTCAGTAGTAAGATGTCATATTCTTAACTGAGATTTCATTAACACAAAATTTCTGAAGGTTCTCTTGCAGTTCAAATATCACAAGAAGATTACTTGTTGTGGTAATGGCACTTAACATTTACATCCTCTCACTCACCAGCTACTTCACAAACATCAGCTAACAGGGCAGACTTGGAGGTGTTTATTTTCTTCACCTTTTAAACTAGAAACCCAATCCAGGGAAGTGATTCATTAGTCAAGAGCAATGTGTGCTAAAGTCTGCTGTGTTACTTTCCCCAGCCTTTTTTGCTACCTGAAACCACTCTGTTCCACTTCTTGGTATGCATCATGTTTCAAGACATTGCTAAAGTGAATGCACTGCCTTAATTTCTGAGATATTTAGTACTTTCCAGAGTGTTAAATGCAGTTATCTTACATTTTAATCTCAATATAAAGGGTTGGTTATTTTTTAAATATTACCAAATGAAAATGCAAGTTTGATAAATGCTTCATAATGTTCACCATTTGCAAATATGTTACTGGTTTTATGCTGATACAAATAATGCTTATCTCCCTTATATCTTTTCTAGGCAGAAAGTTTCAAAAATAGATGTTTTGTACAAAATGGTGGATTTTTTTCCAGTCCTGATTTGTACTCTCTAGAACCTCTACTCCAAGTGATACTACAAACACTTCTCAGCTCTTCTGAATCTTTCATATTTCTCTTTCTTGCACATCAAGGCATTTCCCTTGCTCTTTCTAATTTAATTCTGTCAGTTTTGAAGAGTGCTGACCAAGCCCTTGGCAAAACACCCTATTGGTATTTATTCTAGCCTTAATGCAAAATGTCATTAAAATTCACACACACACACAAAGGATCAGCATAGACATCGCCTAGGAGAGTTTACATGACCCTCCAGACAGAAAGGTCATCACTAGAAGGCAGAATAGGTTGGGCGGGGTAAACAGTGAAGGCTGTAGCAAAAATTGCTAAAACTGCAGAGTGAGGACTTCATTCTGACTTAAGACTTCACAGTTCTCCCCAGGCATTTTGTTGAGCTTGCTCTGAGTCTTTTGTGGGCAGGAGGAGGGAAGAGTCCTTTCTACATTACACCATTTTCAAATTTATGCTTCATAGTAATAATAATACACACTCCTTAAAGCAGAATACCGTGATTTCTCCCCTCATTCCCAATGAACTCTTTAAAGTATAGGAAACAGGATGAAAATATAGTTCCATGCATCACAGCCAGCAGTAAAAATGAAACACAAATGAAATATAGGCTGGCTGGCAACATTCCAGCCTTCTTGGCTACTTATCAACTCTCTGATGTGATGATATGCTGCATGAGATTTGCCTCCCTATCTTCCACACATAACCCTTATCTGACTGGGGCCTAAACAATGGTCTTCAGAGGAAACAGATTATGAATGCAGCAGTTTGCATTTCAAGCTAAATTCCACAATTAAGTATAATTATGTGCCATATGTTTTCATCCTTTCAATTTTATGCTGTCTCAAAAACTAAGTAAATATGTAGGCCCATCAAATAATGGGCTGTGTCACTGCCTTGATGCAGCATCTGTGGTACACTGCTGCAATTCTAAAATGAAAACACAGTCAATAAAATTATTCTAAACTAAGCTATCAGAATTACATGGATGTGGAACAGTTTTGAAAGTTTGCCCATTTTTACTTTTTACTATATTCAGGTCCCATTTCAAATCTCTTAAGAGGTTGAAGATCACAAAGGAACCAACAACAGTGCTCCCCAAAGCCACTATAATTTCCCCAGAAAAAAAAAAAATGAAGGTACAGCCTCTGCTCATATATTCACAATGAGCATAATTGCCAAATATAATTTCCTTTTTTCTTATTCACCCATTCAACAACCTGAACATGAGGAAGAGCTTCTTTGCTGTGCAGTGACCGAGCAGAGGAACAGGTTGTCCAGAGAGAGTGTGGAGTCTCCCTCACTGGAGATTTCCAGGAACCCTCTGGATGCAACACTGAGCCATGTGCTCTGGGATGGCCCTGCCTGAGCTGGGAGATGGGACCAGCTGATTCACCACGGTCTCTTCCAGCCTGACCCATCCTGGGATTATGCCTCTGCAAGGTCAGCTCCAAAACAATGTAACTTCATTTAAAAAAATTAAAAATCAAAATATATAGAAATGCATTTAATGCTTTTGTTTAATTTCTTTATTTGGACTTGGTTTTGGGGTGATTTTCAAGGTATTTGCACAGTTAGAAGGAAACATGAGTTCAATTAATCCCTTGTCAAATACTTCAGGAAATTACGATGTTTTCTCCCTTAAAATAATGAATTTTTTAATACCATGCAGATACTACAATTCTAGCCCACTGAAACATTAAAATTTGAAAAGCTGTTTTATTTACAGAAACCAAGTCTCCAAGACAGAAAAGAAAGTATTTTAAAAGAGAATTATTCTAGTAGAGCAGACATGTAAGCAATTAACTTATTTGACAGTGAAGCAAAGAAATTGTCCTGTCTTTATAAACTTAATCTATTTTCTGTATAAACTATGTGACTATGTAGTTTTAATGGAACATGAGAAAATAACAGTCCTATACATGCACAATGTTGCCCTATTTCCCATAGGGCAACTATTAAAACATGTCCTTTTTTGACTTTTAAGAATTGTGCAAAAAAAATGGTCTCACAATGGAAATGCTACAGCAGCCAGAATGACCCTACAGCATCATGGCCTGACCTGGTCTGATGCATTTCCTCACAAAAAAAAAACCAAAACAAAACCCAACAAAACAAAAAAACACCAAAAAAAAAACACCCCAAAAAACCAAACCTCCCCCCCCCAAAAAAAACCACAAAAAACCCCAACAAAACAAAACAAACAAAAACCACCAAAAAACACCCCCCAACAATTTTAATGATTTTTATCTGATACTTTAAATGGCATATTTAGGTCCAGCATTAAAATAAAAAATATTCAGAGAAATGCTTCATCATAAGGAAGGTAGTTGAAGACTCTGCTAATTAACCATTAAGGGCTCTCTGTGATTAGTGGAGGTTTTTTTTCCCCAAATAATTTTCCACAGGATTGACAATTGCATACTTATTATTAGCTGTTGCGTTCTACTAACAATTAATGTTCACTACAGTAGTTTGTGTACACGGTAACATTAATAGGTGTTCCTACCAATGGAATAAGACTACAGAACAAACCAACAATGCTCCATTGTCTAAACCAGCAATGAAAGACAAAAAATGCAGATTTAAAGACATTTGGAAATCTTTCTTCCATAGTGTATATAGGTCCTGGAGCATGCTTTTTTGGTTATTAAACATTCACATTAGAGCTAATACTCTAGGAAAGAAGCTAACAAATCATGAAGACAAATTCTCTATGGTGACCTTGGGTCCTGAAACAGTTAACGGTCTTGCTACAGATCAGCACCAGTAAAACAGAATTTTAAATTCAGACTGAAGAAATGTACCACAAGTATGGATGAAAAATCATTTTTCATTCCTACTTCCGACATTGTAGCAGCCAGAAGATACAGATGAGAAAAGCTCATTTTCAGAGTTTGAACAACTCTCAGTCTATTGGAATGTCCAGCTGCTACCTCAAATTACTCCACTAATTGTTGGCCTCTACTCCAATAATAAGCTTCACAATCTGCTCTGAGCATTTTATTATGGAATAGACTAAATCAAGATTATTATTATTATTACCACAGAATTTTTGAAGCACTGCACTTCCATTAAGCTAATATGCTTCTGTTGAATTTTTACAGTTAGTCTAAAATGCTGCACTTATTTTATAAAGATGATACATCTCATTCGTCATCTTGCAAGTGATTCTAAAATGAAACAAAGCTCAAGAGTGAGCCTTCCAAATACATTATAAATGTTCTTTTTCTGATCTTGCACAAGCTGTTCCATCAAAAAAGTAGTCAAGATATCATGTGTGTGGAGAAAAGAGGCAAGAGTAAATCAAAGAGGTAAAAGAAATGAGAAAAAATGTATCAGTCACAGGAGAATGAACCAAGCAGAGTGAGTCAAGGCAAATTTGGGGCTCAGCCAGGAATCAACAGACTCCTGTAGCATGCATGCAGCTGTATATCTTAGGCAAAAAGAAAAAGTAGGACTTTATGAAATCATATGTTTTCATATGATGCAAATGATTAGCAGAGTCCAACAGACCTGTTGATTTTCTCAGCATTTTCAGACACTACATGGTCTGCACACCCACAGCTGTCTCTAGAGGGATGTATAGCTCCCTCCTACTCTTACTCTAGTAGAGAGTCCGTGCTATCCTGAAATAAGAACATGCCTGGTGGCCAGCAGCAGAGTTCAAGAAGCATTTCATGGCTCAGAGCCCAAACTGAGAGCTCACAGCCTGGTCTCTCACTGATAATTCTGAACCTCCACTCAGTAGCATAAATCTTTAAATAGCTTAAACTCTCTTCACATTGATCACTGACAAGGTATTTAACTAGTTTTGTATTCACTACTAAAGAATTCGCATGATTTCTTTACACTATAAAGAAGAAAATAAATGATAATGTGGCAAACACATAAATTTATGATTACCTGGAGCAAGTTTCTCTAATTACTTGCAGACAGGTTATGTCAGCTTCCGTACCACCTTGTTTGTTCACTTGTTTACAGATAAAGGCCATAAAGCCTTCACTTTCTGCTCTCCTTCATTGTTTCTTTCTCGGGTACTAAAAGCAATCTGAGCTGCCAGGGCAAAGACTGCGTACAGTGAAATGGAAATTAAACTCTATGGTCTTGGCTGGGCTATGAAGCGATGCACATAAGAATCAGAAAGCAGAACAAGGTATCGTGAGATGTGCACAGTGACAGTTTGCTGCTTCTACAGCACTGTATGGATCAGCCAGGGAGGGATTTTGTACAGAACATTGTGCTGAAGATCCCTCTTGGTTTTTCCTCCTTCAGTTCTCACTGGCAATGGAACAAAATACTGCAGGTGGCTTGGGCTCCATCTGGATCCAGTGCTTAGCATTATTGTGCCACAGTAGAAAACCACAGTGAGTTCACATCTTGGGTACTATATATACTACATACTACACAAATCAAAGGTAGTGTACAGCACAAATAGAAATCATACAGGAAAGAGCAACAAAATTGATGGGAGACAGGCAGCAGAGTTTGCATGCGGAGGGATAAGGTAGCCTAAGATTTTTCATGTGGTTTTGATTCTGAGACTTGACCATTTTATGCTGTTGATTTATTTTGAAATAATTTCTTGCATATTTTCCTTTTAATGCCTTTCAACGTTTATTTCCTAATAACCAACAAAATTAAACTTTTTCATAAACTATTTAATTGCTTAAATTACAGCCCTCCTTGACACTAAATGTTGACACCAAAATCAAAAATTGTGACTGCAATTCCCTGCAATGGAAGACAGTTCTGAGGAGATGAACATGGGCTTGATCCCATGTTCTCCTTCCCAGCTGCTGGGAACTCCAGCTATTTTACTGAGATTTATGTTAGCTGTGCATTTCAGTTGTGAAGTCTACTTATATTTGATTACTAATACTACTGCAGCATTGTGCTAAATCAAAATCCCAAGCCACACCAGGAAATGCCAAATAAGTAAATACAATATTGAATACCAAACCCTTCATGTGGGAATATAAAATAAAAAAGGTGGTTAGAGAGAAGTGGACCCTTGACATTAATGCTATCCAGTGTGGTCTGATCACTTAGTATAAGTAAAAGCCTTTAAGGACTATTAAACACCATTATTCAGTACAATCATCCACCTGAGGTTCTCTAATCTGCATGTGAGAAACAGTTGTTCTTCTCTAAGGTTCTGGTCATAAAAATCCCAAGCTGGCCCTTTAGCTTGATCTCGTACATTGTACGGGATAATTCAGAAGCTCTAAAGTAAATTTCTCTGTTTATTTAGTGTGCTTGTTTATTGGGGGTGAAGGGGCTCGACAGCAAAATCTGGTCATCTGTTCTCAATTTTCATCTTCTGCATCTAAGTTTTTGTTATGATCCAACACAACACTTACAGCTTGCATCCCATGACTATTCAATATTTTTGTTAAGTGCTGCAAGAGATCTTTTCAAAGTCTCGGTGGAATCTAAACAAAATGTCAATTATGATCTTCTTAATATTCTTATTTATTAATGTGTTTTTAAAGATTCAACAGATTCAGAAGGGAGAGTTGTTCTTTTTCACACAGCCTTTTCTGCCGAGGATTGTCATGTAGCTGTTTGCCAGGTGTTCCCTTGCACTAAGAGTCGAGGCTGACATACATGGTTTGGAGGCCTGCAGCCCTTTGGTTCAAACTCAGACTTCTGTAAAATGTGGGTACAATATCTGTCACTCATCACTTCTCTGAATAAGAAAAACTCACATATTTTTGTTCATTTTATACTCCACTTTTTTTTTTTTTTAGCAGATTTGAATTTGTCCTATTTGATTTTTTTTTTAAGTGTAAATAGTCCCAGAAGCTCTCCAAATTCTCAGTTATTATTGCCAGAAAAGGGAGGTATTTCTTCACGCCCATGTGTCAGCAAGTCATGCACATGAATGCAAGTTCATTTAGCTGCTTACTACTTTCTCTTGGTCCCATGATTTCCATTTCTACATAATCAACACATTTTTTTACTTACACATCACAGAAATGTTTCCATATGAAACATGAATTCTCTGTGTTCTTTTGAATTATCTGTGTTCTTTTGAATACATTCTTCTAATGTTTAAATGAACCCCAATTAGTCCTAAATTACAACATTAGGAATCTATTTTCTACTATCTTATAGCAGTAATCTAAACTGGCTTCACCACTGGTGCATACACTGATACAACAACTCCACCTAAAAGGAGTTTATCTATTATTGTGGCAGAGAAGTTTTGTATTATTACTGTTAAAGACACAGGTAAATGTCAAACACTCTCTCTGACATTAGAATAACTATACTTCTGATTAAAAATGGAATTTAAAATTATTAAAAAAGAAACCACTTAAAGATTAAACTAGACAGAAAACAAATTAAATTCTACCTTATTTTCTGACAGTTAATAAATCAACTTTAAATTAGTGCAGGTGCTCAGAACAAGCCTGCTTGAAAAATAATCTTAAGAGCTCATGGGAAGTGATGCTTTAGTGAACAAACTTAATTTCCATGTTTTCACAAAGAAGAATGAAACAAAATACTTCCTGCATATATCTATGGACTCACACCTTCGAGTTAAATCCTGCCATAATCAACAAGCAGAACATTTGACAAATTACATTTTCCAGTTCTTCTTTTTTTTTTTAAAATCACTTGTCACCCTGCAATTCATTGTGCTAAAATCTTTGATCCCTAGCATTGAGCAGACATGAATTTCCTAAATGACTAAAACTTATGGGTAAGTGTTTCCTTTTAGAGCTGTATGTAAATGCAATGTTAAATTTTATTTTTGTAATCTCTTTAATCAGAAACAAGGGAATTAGCCAGCTGTTTGGAACTCGTGTTAAGATCTAATTAAGCATCTGATTGGATTTCTGTGCATATCAAACAGCAAAGGCTGGTATTTGCACACAAGACCGATTGCTTTCATTAAAATAAAAATCCCACCAAATGACAACAGAAAGGGTTTACTCCAATGGTGGATCTCAGAGATATCCCTCCATGAGAAAGCACACATTGGAATGGCAAAAAAATTTGCTTTATGTGTCAATCATACCAACAGGATCCCTTACTGAGTGACACCTAGCTTTCCCCTACATCTGTACTGCATGCTCCTGCAATACGCCAAGGAATTGCCTGTCTTGAAGGCTTCACACAGGAAAAAAAATTCCCACAAATTGTCAATTACTCCAGTGTGGAAAAAAGCTTTGCTGCCACCTGTGCATGTTTTATTTTTATTTATTTGGTGAGGAATGCTTTTTGGTTCTTAATTGTTAGTGAAAGATCTATTTAAGAGTACTACTGCTGAGGTTTATGCATTTATACAACAAATTGCCAGGACTATCATATATGGTAAAACAAAAATCAAGTTTTCCCCTTTTCACGTGATAATGTCCAGAGATGACTGCTAAGAAAGATAAAAATGTATCCTGTTCTTTCACGATAACAGATAAGTATAATAGTGAGCTAAATTTCAAACAGTTTTATAGTGTAGGATGAAGCCTGGTAAACAAATTATTGGAGAAAATTTCTTCTTTAAGCAGTTTCACCTCAAGAAAATCAGAAACATCTCCTTGACTATTACAATCAACTCTGATTTGGGGCATAATACCCAAATTCCCTATGTGCTAGCTAGAAACAAATCAGAGGAAGGAAGGAGTGCCATTAAAATAGGGTAGTTAATCTCCCTTTGTCTCCACAGTTTCCAAGAGTGGATTAAGGTCAAACCACTGAGATCAGTTTCCAAATCCAAAGGATTGTACTGAGTTTTCCAGAGTGCCCAAAGTAATTCTCACTCGAAAATAACTGTTCAGTTCATAAGAGAAAACTCTATTTGGTCTAGTTATTATAAATGAGGCATTTAATCCTAGAAAGACTTACACTCAAATTATTCCATATTATCACAATGTTGATGGGTTTGAACTTCAAATTTTTGAGTAACTATTACTGTTTATACCAAATATCTACATGGCCACTAGAAGGTATTATGGATGAAAGAAAGAGTTTCTTCTACAAAACAAGCAGCCCATATACAAGGTCCAACAAAAAATATTTTGCCCACTCCAAACACACTGGGTATTCTCCACCGTAAAGCACTAAGAGCAAAAATATTTCCTAGGAAAAAAACACTTGAGATAGAATATTTGGTTTTTTACAAAGTACCCCAAGCAAACACAACCTCTTCTAGAACAGATGATGCTGGAATTGGGTGAATGTGGAGAAACTAGATACCCTATGTCTACCAATACACATATAGAAGTACATTAGACACATGGACACATTTTTTTATACCTAAAACTATTTTTCAACACTGGTTTTGTTCAAAATCCAAAGCATAATATCAACATGGTTGCCTAAAAGGATCTATGCCACTATGAAGACTCTTCCTCGCTGAGCACATCCAGCCATGCCAAACTGAATTCTATAATAATGTTGCAAAGAAGCTGTGACTTAATATGTAGTTATTAGTCTATGAGTTCTTTGTGTAAGTAAGAGAATAAAATTTCTGTCTGTTCTGTTTTCTCTTTAACGTTCCCTTCTTCCTGGGGCATAGTGATAATGAAATTATAGAGTTCTTGATATTTGGTGAAAGGAGAAGGGACATCAATAAGACTTTTACTTTGGACTTCTGGAGGCCAGACTTTGGCCTGTTTATGATACTTATTTGGAGAGTTCCTTGGGAAGCAGCCCTCAAAAACAAAGGAGTCCAGGAAAGGTGGGCATGCTTCCAAACAAAGATCCTGAGGGCACAGGAACAGACTGTGTGTCAAAAGATGAGACAGACATCCAGCCTGGACAGGCTACTAGGTTTTGGATGAATTTAGGATTAAAAAGAGGATGTATCATATTTGCAAGTGTTTAAGGAGGTTGCTAGGACATGCAGGAAAACAACTAGAGAGGCTAAAGCTCAGTTAGGACTTAATTTGGCAGCTTTTGTGAAGGATAATAAAAAATGTTTTTACGTTTATGATACTTATTTGGAGAGTTCCTTGGGAAGCAGCCCTCAAAAACAAAGGAGTCCAGGAAAGGTGGGCATGCTTCCAAACAAAGATCCTGAGGGCACAGGAACAGACTGTGTGTCGAAAGATGAGACAGACATCCAGCCTGGACAGGCTACTAGGTTTTGGATGAATTTAGGATTAAAAAGAGGATGTATCATATTTGCAAGTGTTTAAGGAGGTTGCTAGGACATGCAGGAAAACAACTAGAGAGGCTAAAGCTCAGTTAGGACTTAATTTGGCAGCTTTTGTGAAGGATAATAAAAAATGTTTTTACAAGTATGTTAATAGTAAAAGGAAGGGTAAGGCCAGCCTTTGCTCTCTACTGGATGCGGGAGGGAACTCAGTACCTGCAGATAAGGAGGAGAAGGCTTTATGGCTTCTTTGCCTCAGTCTTCAGTGGAGAGACAGCTTGTCCTCAGGCCAACTGCTCTCTTAAGTTGGTAGATGGTAACAGGGAGCAGAATGGTCCCCCTGTTATCCAGAAGGAGGCAGTCAGAGAACTGCTGAGCTGCTTGGATGTTCATAAACCCATGGGACCAGATGGGATCCACCCCAGGGTGATGAGGGAGCTGGCACATGAGCTTGCCAAGCTGCTGTCCATCATTTACCAGCAGTCCTGTTTCACTGGTGAGTTTCCGGATGACTGGGAGCTGGGCAATGTGACACCCATGAACAACAACAGTGGGAAGGAGGATCCTAGTAATTATAGGCCAGCTAGCCTGACCTCAGTACCTGGTAAGATAATGGAAGAATTAATACTGAATATCAGCATGCAGAACTTACAGAGAGAAATCAGAAAAGACAACATTCACCTGGGATCTCTGATATTTTCATAGCCTATAGTTGGACTCAATTGCCTTAAAGATCTTTTACAACCTAAATGATTCTGTGTTTCTAATTATTACTGAACAAAAAGTCTACACATATTTCCTGAATTCTCAGTTTAGACAAAAGTTCCTTTTCCTAGTTGTAATCAGTATTTGTCCATAAATAGTTTTTCCCAAGCCAAAACAAAACACAAGAGGTGCTATCTTTCTCAGAATACCTTAAAACTTAGTTTAAACATTTGTCCACAGATGAGTATAATATCTGCTAGTGTATCTGAAATCAGTTCCTCTTTCCATGGTCTGCTGGCTGGAGACTAAACTGTCTTAATACTCACAGGTATTAAGAGCAGAGCTTTTAATTCAATTTAATTTTAAATGGAGTTGATTTTAGTTCTAAGTGTAGGAGACCACATGTCCCTATGCAATGGCATCATAGGCATTTCAGTCACACTTCACCTTGGAGGCTCAAGTACTTGTTGCCTTGGCAACACCATGCTTAATGTGTTTCATTTTGCCTTTCTTCTTCTTTTGTGAGTATGAACTTAAAAATGGAGGAGAAAGTAATAAAGCACACCTTTTTCTAACCAAAAATCCTATTGAAGTAAATTTTAATAACAAAAATACCACCATAGGAGTAATCACTTCATAGGCAAACCATGAAAACCATATATGTCATAGGAAAAAGACAACCTGTTCTCTCAGAACTAAACTCAGGTATTCAGTCTTTCAGTTCTTTGTCAGCACCAGATGCTGTTTCCTTCAGAGCATAAAATGAAAAATATATTTTTCCCTTTGACATGCTATTAATTTTATAATATTTTTATAACTCTCCACACACATGCATTTTGTATTTTTATAAATATGAAAATAATTTCCTAATATTTCAGATTTTGCAGATTATGTCAGTACCTTCAGTGAGATCACTGACAACCTTCAGAACCCTGCAGCATCTTTGCTGCTTTGACAACACCTTTTAGCAATGGATAGGCCAAAAGCACTGTATACCTGCACAAAAAGATGCAGATACTCTTCTCCATTGCTCACACCGAGTTATACACACCCATGTAACACCTGCACTCAGCTGCAACTGAACACAAGGAGATCAGAGCTTTTCATTGTTCAGCAGGTACAAAAATTAGCTCCAAGTGGAAGACACAAAGAAGACACTTCTGATCTAGTCCTCTCAGCATCTCAGTTCCTCATTCATAAATCAGGATCATGTCTCTCTTTTACCTTGTTGGAGTCATCTGAATATAATTCAGTGGTATTTCTAAATAAGTCAGATGCTTTTGGAATGAGAAAACTGGGAGAGATCATTATAAAATTAATTTCTGTCTTCAATGTTAAGCAGTGAATTCAGCCTGTATCCATAAAACCATGAATATTGTGTTCTACTAGTACTTTTGATCACCCTTCAAATTTGCCACATTTCTGTCCTTTAGAATAGCTACTGGTTTATATGAGCATTTCAGAAAGAGTAGCTGATGACATGGTCTGGCACACAGATTTTATGAGTGTGCAGTTGGGATTGTCACTCATGGATAGCTATGTCAAAAATTAATTGTATAGATGGGCCTGAACAAATGCAAACAAACTGTTTCTGTTGTATTATGTGTTTTCTATGTAATGAACAGAACACTATTGGAATGAGCTATTTGACAAGGACCTAAGAGGTTTCAGTAGTTTCTAATTTTAACTGTTACACTCATCTCACTATATGCTGTACAATTTATATATAAACTATATATACTATATGCTATAATTTAGTTTTGCAGTAGACACACAATGTTTACTTGAGTCTACTTGACTTGGCCTGGCTGGAAGAAAAGGACCTAAGTGAAGAGGGTTTTTACTCTATTTAAAATACAGAGAGAGATAATGCTATGACCTTATTTTTAAATATAATTAATGTTTTATTTGGAGACACTTCCAGGCTGCAGTGTTTCCCAGCTACCACTGCTGTGAATGCTGTGTATGCTCTGTTGGAAACTGAGATCCAATTTTAACATTCAAGATATTATCCAATTCACATAATCTTTATTTAGAATAATGATCAATTACTCCTTTCTTCTTAAAGGCCCATATTTTTCCCTATTTCCTCTTCCTTGGTTTTATCTTACAGTAGCCATATTAATCTCAATACAAACTTAACAAAGTCATGGTGGTATCTAATGCTCCTGCCTCTTTTCTTTTTGGGGACAACACCTCTATTGGTCTTTGAAAATGTTCTTAGGCTTTTTCCCAAGATTAACACTCTGCTTGCCACCATGTTCTCTGTCCCTTTCACACAGCCAGATGCACACATCTGTACACACAAAGCAAAAAAACCAAACCACTTCTACCATCAAGCAAGCAAAAAAGAATAAGCTTTTTTGAAAAGATGTGTTATGTTTTAACTCTGCAATGTTATATATATATTTAGCCAACTGGATCAAACCTAAGTTCATATAATAATAACTGTACACCCAGCAATTAATAAAGCAGTGCTGATCTTTAACTGTGAATCAGAAAAACTATTTATATCCTCACCCTAAACCAGTAGGAACTGGCACAAAACTCTAAGGTTTTATACAGCATATAGAACTTGCTGGTAGTTTCTGCCTATGTAGCCAACAACAACAGCTTTCTTCCATAAGCAAACTGGACATGGAATATCTTTAATGTTGACTTATGGGGACAGACAGTTAAATATCCTATTATTTGGGTTTGACCATATACCCTTAAATGCATAAAATATGATGAAGATAGAAGATACAGAACAGCACATTTTCCAGAAAGCATCCCACTGAAACATTTCATCTCTGCTATTAAAGGCATGATACAAGTGTCATAAAAAAGTTGCTCATCCATTTATGCTGTCACTAAATTGATTAATGATGAAGAGGAGGTGAACAGTTCAGCAGAGTTAAGCCTGAATCTAATACATACCAAGGCACAAGCATTTGCTGAACAAAAACGATCTTGCTTTTATTAGCTGGGTTCAGATTTGATGGGATGAACCATTCACCCAGACACAGCCATAACTCAAGAGAGCTATAAGCAACAATAAAGTGTCTCTTCTACTTTGGCATTTTATATCCAAATGTAAAGACATAACATGGGTCAAATCCTACCCTTTATAATTAAAATGCTTGAAAATATATTATCAAAAATATCATTAAATGAATATACTTTCATCTGAGTAGGAGTACTTGCCTACCATAATGCTGCACAGTTTTCCCATTCAATTGTCTTAGGAAAAGAAGTAATGAAAATAAAGAGGTTTTTTTGGAGATTAGTAATGAAACAGAGTATTCATAGCTACAAGAAGCCTATGGACAATCTGTATAATTAAATTTCACAATACCCTTAAGTTTCTCTGCCCATGGAGCACTGGACCAATGAGTTTGTCTCCTCACATATTTTTGGGTGTGAAGAAACGTGTCAGAGGGAAATTTGCCCACTTTTTTCCTCATTTCTCTCTCACTGAAGCACATGAAATATGCAGAATCTAACAAATGAATGTTTAAAGGGCATTGAAAGGACAATTTAGAAGCGTATTTTCAGTTCCTAAAAAGATGTTTTTAATCACTCATCATTAAGTAGAGTTATCACATTAATCTGTAGTAGTGTGAACCAGCAAGGATATGGACCACAGCCAAGTACACTGGCAGAGGAATTAAAGGGCCAATGAAAATTTATAAGGAATATGTTACACAGAAAACAACTGAACTACATTATATGACCAAAGCCAACAGAAGTAAAGTCTGACAATTGAACTGTTTCAATATTCTAAAACTCTGGAAATCTTCAACTCAACAAGTATGAAACAAAATATATTTCAAGGCATATTCAAAGTATACCATCACAAACTTGTTAATAAATTTTCTGTTGTTAGTGATTTTACATGTACCATAAATTTAGAGTTATTAATAATTTGTAATAATTAATAATTAAAACAATTAATAATGTATTAGCTTATTGGGAGAGGATCAGTGCCCATAATGATCTGTTTGAAGCAGCAGTAATTGTCAGGATGGTCTTGTCTCCTAAGACTGGTAAATTGTATTCATTACCTTATGTGATTATAATTATTTGTTTAAGGACAGTTATTGTAGTTCTTAACTGGAATCATTGTGATACATACTACACAAGCACACATATATCTGATGAGATCCTTGCCTGAAAACTTTGACAGTCCAACTGAAAGGAACAATAGAAAGATTATAAAACAAACAAGGAAAAAATGAAGGCAGAGTTCAATAACAAATCTTTCTGATTGCAAAACCAACCATATAAATAATATATCCTCTACCCTTTAATGTATTCTGTTTCCAAATGCAAGCTTCTATTTGATCTGCTTTTCCCTGGTTTCTCACTAATATCACTACTGAAATAGATTCTGATGCAAACTAATGTTCCCAGTAAAAAGGGAACAGGCTCTATGTTTAACTTGGAAACTTTCTGAACTTCAGGTTTCAGTAGACCTGTCTTGTGAAGGATGTGTGTGCACTAGAGTTACAATGCAAAACACTGCCAAAAGTGACTCTCTGGTCATTATAGTTAAGCCTCATACAAATAAAAATGTGCTTAACATTTGAGAACCAGACCAGTCTATTAACCAGGACACACATACAATGTGTATCCTGTGGTACTTAAGGACATTAAATAAACTCCAATAACCAAGTTAAATTAACATGCAGAAATTATGCGTGAATATCTGAAAGTACTTTAAACATGATTAATGAAGTCTGGATGATAATTACATTAGGAAACCAGTAGCATTAAACAAAGATAATTCTGTGTAAAAGAACAAAATTCATTAAAATTTTTAACAAATGGGTGAAAGATTAAAGACAAAAATCCAACTCAATTATTGTCTATGGCCCCAGTCCAGCAAACCACTTAGAGCTTAAGTTGAGTTTTATCAAAGTTAATAGACCTCATCAGTCTAAAGATAAGCATCTGCCTTGGGCACTTTTTAAACTGAGGCCTGTGGACTCTGTAACTGTACCAAAACACAACATACTTGCCTGGCAATAGTTAGATATTTGACTATTAATTAAAATGCTATCCTTGTTCAAACAAAGTGTACTCTAAAACATTTTAGTGAAACACAAACGATTATGTTTCTAGCCCTGTTACATGCAGCATGTTCTGGAAAATTTTCTAGGAAGCTAAGAGGTCTCTGATCTCTAACTGCAGAAAGAGATGAATTTTATAAGGTTTTTTCCTTTATAGTTTATGCCTCTTAGAAGCACATTTAACTACTGAAAAAAAAATCTATAATGGCTGAATGGAATTTAAGCATAGCCACTCTGCCAGCATTTAGTATTTGCTTCAGCTTTTTAGGATAAAAGAAATCAAAACAAAAGGCAAAGTCTTTTGGGATAGTGATAAGACCACTATCATTGGCTCTGGATATCAGTAGAGAGCTCTGCTGAAAATAAGGGAGTAAATCTTATTAGTAATTATGTTTTACACTGAAGATACAGCTTAGGGAGCAAATACTGCCCTTGGGAGTAGGCCTATCTGCATGTGAAATTTGATGATCTCTTCACCACCAGTGAATCACCAGTGGTGAAGAGATCCTGAAATCCTGACACATTGTTTAGACATGGCTTAAATAAGAAAAATAAACAAACAGAACAAGGTAGTTTGAAAATAAACTCTATTAATTATATATTGATTTACTGTAAGAGCAGGTACACAATATAAAGTGAACCTGCAAACAAACATTTAATCACAGTCAACTCAATACAAAACAAAGTGCAATCAAAAAACCCAAAGATCAGCTGTGATATTGCCCTGGAATATGGAATACAAAGAAGAAAAACCAGAGAATGTTTTCTAGATAAGAGGTACCTCTATCAGAGAATGAGCTAAGGAAGGACTAGCTGAAGAAAAGCAGGCATATCTTCTCAGAATTGCTTTTTGTGGTCATAAAAACTGATAAAATCTGAGAAATTGTGACTACATTAAGATATATTTTTGTGGGTTTTAACAGTACTTGACAATGCAATATAATTTCACATTGAAATTTCATTTGAATTATTTTTTTCCCTTTTGGCAGTTGTAAAAGCAAACAAATAAAGGTTTACTTCACCCAGTGGCTTTGTGTCTCAGGATTTGATTCTCTAAGGAGAAACCTGATGTTGTTGATGAAGTGCTGATGAGTCAAAACGTGGTGTTGCTTGTCTTTTCTTATAAAAATCCAATATCAAGAACAGGAAAGTCCCAAGAAATGTTTCAGTTTCTTCTCTCTTTGAACAGTTTCAATACTTGAGATCTTATCTCAGGGAGTGATAAATGTTTGAAGTACTAATGATGGACTGGACATGTCCCCAATTCAATCCTTTCAAAAAGGAGCAGGGCTGAAGCATAACATTTGAAATGATGTCCTAACCAGAAGATTAGACAAATAGTGTCTTCTAAAACACAAATATTGTCACAAGAACACAGACATTTGTGATGTGTCTGGACACTGGACACCTACCACAATGGGTCTATCACTCCCCTCCTCACTGGGCAGGGGAGAGAAAATAAAACCAAAGGTTTGTGGGTCAAGGTCAGGACAAGGAGAGATCTCTCACCAGTTACCATTATGGACAAAACAGACATGACTTGAGGAACTTAACTGAATTGATTCCAAATCAAATTAGATTACGGTAAAAATAAATAAAACCATTCTTAAAACATCTTCCTTCTATTCCTCTCTTCTTCCTGGTATTTGTTTATTCTCTACCTCCTCCTCCCAGGTGTTGCATGGGAATGGGGTTCATCACACATTACCTCTGCCACTGGTTCCTCTGCAGGGCAGGACACCCCGCAGTTTCCCTCTGCACAGGGGGGGTCCTTCCAGCAGGAGATATTCCTTCTGCTCCAGCATGGGCCCCTCCATGGGATGCAGTCCTTCAGGAGCAGTCAGCTCCAGCATGGGTTCCCTATGAGGTCACAAGTCCTGCCAGCAAATTTGCTCCAGCATGGGATCCTCTCTCTATGGGTCCAAAGGTCCTAACCAGGAGCCAGCTCCAGTGCAGGTCTCCCTTGGGATCAGAGCCTCCTTTGGGCATCCCCCTGCTCCTCTGTGGACCTCCATGTGTTTCAGGAGCACAACCACCCCACAATGGTCTTCATGGGCTGCAGGGGAATCTCAGCTCCTGGACCAGTTTCTCCCCCTCCTTCTCCACTGACCTTGAGGCTGCTCCTCTCCCACATCCTGAGCCCCCTTTCAGTCTATATTGCAGTTTTGTCCTCCCCTTCTTAAATACATTACTCCAGAGGCCCTAGACTGTCACTGATGTGTTTGGCCCTGGCCACTGGCGGGTCCATCTTGGAGTCTCCTGTCATTGGCTCCACTAGACACAAGGGAAGCAGCTGGGAGCTTCCTACAGAAGCCACCCCTGGAGCCCACCCACCACAAAAACCTCACCACACAAACTTAATACAACATTTTCACTCAGTTGTATAGAGGGGTTAATTTCAGGATGTAATGGAGATTCTTTTGCTTTCATAGTGTCATGTACAGGTTTTACACAGCCATAATTTGAAATGGCATAGAAGCATTACAGTTAATTAGAAGTTTTTGAACAATAAAATGTATGCAAAGAAAATATACAAAATGTTACTCATTATCCATATGAAAGAGGACAGTACACATTATTTAGGTTAATTCATTGGACACAGCTGAAGTAGTCATTTTTTAAAAAGAACCTTCATTCTATTAAAAATTATTCCACTTTTCAACTAAATTTTTGGTAATTCGCAATTTATATGCATATTAATTTCAGCAACTTGCAAAAAAAGGTCCTACTTCAAGAGTAGGACCCAGGCAATGTGTTCAGTGGAACCTGGATGTAACAGTTCTCTTTTTAATTGGTGGCAAGACAGAAAACAAACCTGTTGTGATAGAATTCCAGGGGATGTATATAATCTGCAGCTGCCAATCCTGCCCCAAAAAAACCCACTTCATAATATGCAATTCTACTTGAGATCACTGGCTGTGAAAGCACTGTTTGTCTACAATGACAATGCTAAATTGATTATTTTAGAAAGCATCTGGGTTAGGGTGTCACTCTTCAACTAATGCATATTTCTTTCAACCCTAGAAGAATATTCTCTCTAAAAAAATGCCAAGAAATAAATAGGTGAACTTGCCATGAAATCAAGTATGCATCTGTTATTCTTTAGGAATTCTAACAATTCTATAATGTAATGCATAAGATACACTCTGTTGAAGCATTTTCCTTTTTAAGAACCAGAGCACTTTCAGTGTTTCAACAAGTTCTTACTCCTAGAACATTTACAAGGACTGCAATATCTTTTTCAACAATAACTTTTTTTCTTTTTTTTTAAAGAGCAAGCATAACTTTCAAATAAAATCCACAAATCACTTTGTCCCAAGTTCCCACAGCTGGATTTTAGATTTTTTAGCCTATTTAGTTATAATTGAGGAAAAAATATGATGTCAAATAAACACATGGAAACATTCCTTCCAGTTGCAAGCCAGAGACTGCTAGTTCAGCAGGTGTGAAATTCCAGTTTAAGTACAAGCTACTCTAATTTCACAGTTGAATCACAGAGTTGCCACAGAGTCCCCATTGAGTAAATTCCACATTTGCATGCATTCAAGGTCATTACTGAAGGTGATTGAAACGAGACTAGACATCTCCATTTATTTATTGTCAGAGAATGGATCTGAAATTTGCACTGGCTCTAATCATTCTGATTCCATGTCTAAGTCAAGGTTATTGCAGCCTCATCTTGCCTTGTCAAAGAAGAATTTCTACTTCTAAAACATTAGCTTTCAATAAGTCCCATCTTTGATCAGATTTCAAGCTCAATGATTCAGACACAGATACTGAACAATCTGCTTGTACATTGCTTCATCTATTCATATTATTACCTATCAATGGATTAAACCAGTATCTTTTTCTTTCCTTTACTATATTCCTGAACACTTCTTTCAATGAGGCACCTCAACGTCTTAAATAACACAGAATAGAGTTTAAAATAGATGAATACTCGTGTCTGTGTCTAACAAGACAACCCCTTCTTTACATAAATATATTGACACATATAGGCATAAGGTACATATAAAATATACCCATAAAAATGCAAATGTGCATCTAGAGAGACTTGTATAAAGAGAGAATTTATACTTCACACCCAGATAGAAAAGAAACAATGTGTGATGACTAAGAGTAAAAGAAACAATGTGTGATGACTAACAGTAATTTGAGTCATGGTTATGAGAGAAACTGTAATGAGAATGAAAATCATCCAAATATTGAAGACTACTGAAAATCTTACTAATTATTTAAAACAAAAAATAATTTTGCACAAAAACTTTCTGAACTTTCTGAAAGTGAAGTCCTGAACTTCTGAAAAATATGTTATTGAAAAAAAAACCAGCATATTTAGTCTTAGTGTGATTAGTCTTAAAATAAGAAAATTTCAAAGGTCTATGAACAGTTCACATGAATGGGACTGTTTTACCTCCATTACACAGATGGAAAAATGTATGCACAGAAAAATTACAATACATGTACAAAATGACCCATTAATCCTGAAGTGTTGAGAAGCCACCACAGACTATGCAATTCTTTACTCTAAAAACTATATGATCATAACCACGTACTATTGCTTTCAGAGCTTGGTCAAGTCCCAAATCATTAATTTCTTTTCTTCTCTAGCATCCTGATGTAGCTCCTGAAGTCTACAGGTTTGTTGGTTTGCTTTAATAGCATATCTTTCAGGCTTTGAACTTGAACTTAGAACATGCTTAATTTAGTCTATGATTGATCATATGTAGTTATTTTGAAATGAATTTATTATGTCAGACTAATTCACGAAGTCAAACCACCCTAGTCTGTAAGGTCCAGCTATATTTTCTTGAATTAACTTCCATGGCTAGATAATCTCTAAACAGACTGGAGAGGCAACTGCTATCAATTGATTTCCTTTCACTCATTAAAAAGCTTTCTGTTGAGCTGAAAAATAAGCAGTGAATTGGTAAGTGTGAAATCAATTCCTTTTTACTCTTTGCAGGCCAAAGATAAAATACTTGTAATAGACTTGGAAGTTACAGCATGCGGCTAACTTTTGATCCTTGTACTGCCTGTACTGCCCTATATGTCAGAGTTATCAGTCAGAGTTTGTCTGATTCACAGATCCATTTCTCTTCCCTAAAAAAATTAAGTTAAAATGTCACAATAAAGAACCATCAATAAATAGTTAATTTAGTCACTACATTCATATAAACTGGTCTTCCACTGGGAATTTTGCTGAGCTTAATACAGTGTATTCTTCATGTTACATGTTTAAGATTTTTTCTAGGTATGCAGAAATAGATAATGACTTTAATTTCAGACATTTTTGGTTATTTCTGGTTTTGGTTATTTTTGGTTATTTTGGTTATTTTGTTTATTTTCACATATACCTATCATTCAGGAGTATTACTATCTAACTTTACAGAACAAGAGAAAATAACATAGGAGTATTAAATGAACTTAATTTAGCTGCACAAGCAGCTACATAAAGGCCAAGGAAAGAATACGCTACACTTAGTGTTCAACCCCTGAATATTTACTGACACTTCCTCCGGGAGACATTATCTATCCATCAAGGGAGTGTTCCGTACTAGCTCCCAGTAATAGGGAAAACATTCCTTATATACAACACAGTATTAAAACTTGTTTCTAAATAAATCTTTTTATTGCTCTTTAATTAATAGCTCCACTACTGAAAAATTTTAAATAATGACTTAATAAAATAAATTTAGATATGGATATTTTCTGGTTTCAGTCCATTCAAAAGGAAAGATCAGATTTCTTAGTTCTGTTTCAACTATTCTAAGAAAACCTATTTCTCTTGAGTGCAGAGCTGCAGAAACAAGTCTTATGCAGAAAGGGAATTCTGGCTACAAAAGGGCAGAGAAATGCTCCAGTTATCCTCTGGTCCCTTTCCAGCATCCCTTTAGTAATATCACTTCAACACTTTAGTTTAAGATATTCCATAGCTGAAATCAACACTGATCTCTAAAAGGTGCTATCTGGTTTCTTCATGAACTTCAGGTATTTCTGAGATTCAGATTTTTTAGTTTTAAGAAACAGATAACTATGAAAGTGTTCATAATGTCTTTCAAGGACTTGTGATTTTTGTGTGTCTACAACCGTGAATTAAACACTTCACTGAGGTGCTTCCACATAGTGCAAGCCCTGTCTGTGCTACTAAATTGTTCCAGTCTCCAAGGCTGGAGAACTCCAGGGACTGTTCCCTGGGCAATGTTAATGTCCAGTCATGACTCTTTTTCAGGATATCTAGTTTGTAAAACCCTGAACTGAGCTTTGATTTTCAGAAACTCAGCACATCCTCCCATTAATTAATATGTACTAAATGATTTCTCATGCTAGAATTCTCTTATCACCCGTGAATATTATTCTTGAAATTATTATGTAGCTAATAGTGTATGCTAATAATAAACTAAGAGTTTTAGGGAGTGTCTGTAATTTTATGTTAAGTAAATAAGGTCCTTAAATTTCTATTTAAAAAGATGTTTAATATTACAAAAAAGTATAAACACTCAACAGGTTCCAGTAACTTAAGAAGACTTTGGATGACAGTTGCCAGGTGATTATTAGATTACATTAGTGTCTGATAGAAGTGCAACTAAGTAATATGATATTTGTCTTTTTCTATATGCAGTATCTAAGGAAAACAAAAAAAAGTGAAAAAAAGAGTTGAAGTACAAGCCACACAAAGTCCTAAAATGTGCTCATGTTTTAAAAATATCTTTCATGAAAAACCAGTGGAGAACCTGCTTCTGAATGATGTTTGTCATTCTGAATGACATGATATCCCTTTTTAAAAAGACATAAAATTGTGGGTCACAAACATTTCTTTCTAAAATACACTGCAGATAATAACAAACTAATTCTTGAAGTCCTGACAACTTATTTTTCTGAGTCTAAAATTGATTTGTGTTCCTTGCCCATTGATTTTATGACAGAGGTGAGAAATGTATCTGGGATGCATTGATATTTAATGATTTGAAGGAAAATATATCTTTTGAATACAAACCTCAAGTTTTATCTTGCCTACCTTGTTTCTCCAAGAAGCTTTTGCTACTTTGCTTTATAAAAAAGGAAAATTTTAAACTTGAGTTCTAGGTTACATTTTTGAAAAGTAGAAATGCAACATACAGAAATCTATCAGAGAAACACTTCTTAATAAATGCAAACTGTCTCAGCAAGCCAGAGGGGAAATGGTACCTTTACAGCTGGATTTTGACATTTTGACACAAACACAATGTCAACTTGTTTATTTTTCCTCTTTTGCCTTGGAGAAGATGCTAACAAGGCTTTCCCCAAAAACTCTCTTCAGGGTAATGTAGAGCATTCATAGCCCAGGATAAGCACTGTGCCCAAAGTACCTTCCTCTGTTTTGTATTTTGTTTTATGTATTTATCTTCACAATCACACCACTATCAGGAAGCATTGTACAGCTCTACCTTTCTGGTACGAAAGTCAGTCAAAGGTCCAATTAAAAAAAAAACCAAAAAAAAAAAAAACCAAAAAAACAACTTAGGAACACATACTAAGTGGAACTGAGGTGACTGAAATTTGTTTTTCTTGTCTTCCAAGAGGGGAAGAAATGAAGCTGTTTATGTAATCAGTTTTGAAGTTCCTTTGGAGTCTGGAACCACACTTCTAAAAAAGCCCGGAGCAGCCTCTAATCAAGAAGACCGTGAAGATGAGTTCAACACACTCAGCCAGGATCAAGTCAACATGGATTTGTTTCATGACAGAATATTTCCTATTCAGAGTACTCCTCCAACCTGTATGAGAACCTTTCCTGCAAGCCCTTAAGCCTGGCTTAAGAACCTCACTGGGGCAGGAGCTACCTGCAGAGCCACCATCAACTGATTCCAGCCCACACAGAGAGGACTCAATGCACAAATATCTTTCAAGAAAAGAGCAATATTAAAAGAAGTACATTATTATCTTCACTGTAAGAAGGAAACAGCTACAACAAACCATATGCTGCATGACATTGTGTAGGGCTCTTCAGGTACATCCTGACCAGCTGCAGTGAGTGGGCTCATGCTGATTCTGGGGCATGCTATGGACCTCAGTAGAAACTGTTTAGCCCTGCGTGACCAGAATGAGTACCTTGGATAGGGAAAAGAAGCCTTTCTATGAGTCTTTCAGGTGTCAGAAACTCTACACAGGAGTTATAAAGATATCAGTTCATGTTATTGCTCATATTTTCCTGATAGTCTTAGCACGCACAGGATGAAGAAAACAAAACATATTTCTGAAAACAAAACATATTTCTGAAACCTGCGATTTCCTGGACAATTTGTTTGGTTTGGAACCTACTTCCAACCTCACTATTGTCTTCCCATAAAGATGACACTACTCTCTTACACATACATTCACTTATCAAATACTGTAAATACACTAAGGCACAGACACACTAAAAGCATGTTGCTTCCCAGTTAAAGAGTGAATTATTGAAAAAAGATAGAGTGCTCCTTCCCTAATATGTTTCCTCTATATTCAGCAATTACCAGGTCATGGACCTTTCATGCTAAAAGTAGCATTTAGTATGAAAAGTTTTTTTTAATCCATTAATTTTTCCAGTTAATTTCTGACATATATTGTGAAAAAAAGTCCCTCAAGTTGACTAAATGTTACATGAAAGAAGAACAAGATTTTTCATTTTCATTATGGGTTTTTTTTTTTTGACCAGTAAGTCTTGCTTAAAACATATTAAGTACAATTAAAATCAGAAGAGAATAAACACTTAGTTAACTAATCAGAAGAGAATAAACATTTAACTAACATATTTTCCTTTTTGTTGCTGTTGTTTTTAAATTCTAGGCAGGGAGAAATACATGCTGAAAAAAAAAATGTACTGGCTTTGTAATTGTGGTCTTAGCAGTCTGTCAGAAAATGCCTTCAACGATTAAGCTGTAAACCACAGAGCTGCAGGTTTCACATTAGCAATCACAGCCTATGTAGCAGGTGAAGGAAATAGTTGATTCCCAAGCTGAAAAGCAGGTATTATTCTGTTTGTTGCTTGTGGCTCTTTTCTGCTTCAGCCGAAATAAAAACTGAAATATCCATTGACTTCAGTTGAACTGGATCAAATGGAAGTGCATGTGTTAATATAAATGCAAAATAGGGCTAGTACAGAAAGGGGTTTCATGAACACAAGGAAGGGAAAAGAAATCTGTTGAATGAGCTCTGGAAAGGTAAAACTTCATGAGCAAGTTTGAACAATCTAAAATATTCAAGAATGCTATGCTTCAAAGGAGCAACAAAATTATTTTGGTACCTTGGTTACCATAAGAGCTTCTGATAATTGTTCTAATTTTTTTTTTTCACATTAAATTTTTCCGAGGGGGAAAAAATTCAGGTAACAAGCTCAGCAATCTGCATAACTGCTATTTTAGATATCACTTTAATACACAGCCTCTGACAAATTTTATACATATTAGTTCCTGGCATCAGAAAAGTAAAAATAATTATCATAAAACTGACACTTTTTAAAGTCTAAGGCCAGAACTTTCCCTTTAGCTGTACAGCTAGTGGAAGAAATACCTGTAACATAAATAAATAGGGAGGTGGCTTCACACAGGTCTTGCCCAAAATCCCATTTTATATAAGAACAGCTCACCAAGGTCTTAGTTCCTGCCTCCAACAGCAGACAGTGATCAATACCCATCAAAGCACATTTCTGGGCAAAGGAATAGTGCTCCCCTCTTAATGTGCTTTGCATATGTTCAACAATTATCAGGTCATGGACTTCCACTGCTAGAAGTGGTGTTTGGTATGGAAGAGCACCTTTTCTTCTCTTAATTCTTCCAGTCAGTTTTTGACACAGTGTCTTGTGGAAATGAGTCCTCCAAGCTGACTAAATGTTACATAAAAGAGGAACAAGGTGACTTGTTTGTGGAGGTTTTATTGTTATTTTTCCCACAAATTTTTCTTCTTTCAGTAAATATTACTGAATGTTTCCTGTTCTTGAACAAAATCTAGTGGGCAACTTCTCCAAACTCAGTTCCTCTGTTACAACCATATTTTCTAAATCTCCATCCTTTCTACCTTTAACTGTCTCTCTCAAGGGCTGACTAGTCCTAAACTGCTAAATCAGTCTTTCTATTCAGTCATACCCACTGTTTTTCTTCATTTTCGAGCTCCACTACACACTTCAGGGACACAACTTCAGACAGCATTCAAAATTTTAGCACACGAGAGATTTTTACATCTGCATATCAATGTTATTTGCCTTATGCCAGATTCCTTTCCTAATAACATGTAACATTTGATTTGCCTTTTTCTTGACTGCTATGAGCTCTGAACCGACATTTTCACAGAACTATCAATCATAATTCCAAAATCTCATTTGCTCGTTTCCATGTGATAATAGTCAGCAAGGAATCCATCATTACATATGTAAAGTTGGAATGGTTTATTTCCCATGTGCATCACTTCATATTTATCTAGATTGCATTTCATCTGCTGTTTTACTGCAGTTACTTTGCATGGTAATATCTTTCTTCCCTTCATCATAGTAAGCCTTTGTTCCTATTGCCTTGAAAAACTTGGTGTCATCAGTAAATTCTGTCTGTTCACACCCACCCCACTTTTTCAGTACCAGTGAAAATGTTGAATAACCCAGATAGGTATGACTCTGCTGGTGACCTCCCCCTCTCCCAAAAGAAACCTTATATTTTTGTCGTCTCATTCCTGACTGACTTGACTCAGCCTGCAGACTACAGTTTCACTTAAATTCTTTATTTTTCAGCTCTTTTCCTTACCCCTGTTTTCATTATTTTGCTAAAATCCCTTCAACATCATTCTATAATAATCTACACTGGTGTCCAGGTGCCCTCTACAACAAAACCAACAGCAGCTAAAATAGGTAACTTCTGGATAGGAGAGCTGGTACTGCTCAGTCAGGGATAAAAAACAAACTTAACCCTTATTGTGTGTATTTTTTGATTGCTATTATGGGGCCAAGCCAAAATAAAAGCCCACACACAGATCCCAAAAAAATTTTATAACCATCAGATATATACAAATGAAATCTCCATGTCAGTAGTAATGAGCCTAAAATGACTGCTGCAAACTGCAATACATCACCATGTTAAGGAACTGGGGTAATTCCTCAGTGAAGAGACACGTGTTGTGCCACTTATTTTTCCTCTTTTAATGCTTTGCCCATTTCTTTAGAAGAGTAACACTCATTGTGAATTGTATTTCATCTGTATCCGTTTAGAATGTGAGCAAATTCAGCTTCAATATCTGGCTGTTAAAAACAGTTTGAATCATTCTGCAGCAGTTTTCAAGAGTATGTAAAAACTTATACGTACTATGACTGACCCTTTCATTATAACACACTGACAATATTAATCTACCACAAAATAGATTTCCCTCTCTTTGGCTTTTATTTGGATAGCCATGAGACTTTCAAATGATATCTATTTACAATAAGTACTGGGATAAAAATGGATCTTTTTTCCTATTTCCCTGCTGAGGCCGATTCTAACATCAAAATGAAGGTACTTGCAGCTTCACAGCCAATAATTTCTACCTTCAAGCAAGTGCAGAGTTAGCAAGGAAGGTTTGCTTTGTTGCAAAGTGGTCCATTTAATTAGCTCATACGTAGTGCAGGTATTAAAATGTTTCATGTGAAGATCTAAAGTTCTGTACTGCTAGTCCCATCTTCATGCTCTTTTTGTTTTGCCTGCCCATCCTTCTCAACTCTCCTGCAAGAAGAATCAGGAGAATGAGTACATTTTCCCTCCAATGTTATTGCCTTTTTTACATCTGAGAACAGCAAAGGTCTAGACTTGTGCAATCTACCCTACTGTCCACATATCTTAACTCTCACACTTACACATTACGTACCTTACACTGATGTAAATAAACCATGGCCAGGATGTCACATACCTTCCTTTTTCAGTGACAAAAAAAAATAAATAAAATCACCGCATGAAAAAAATAACTCCTTCCACCCACCCCCCGCCAAAAACAACCCCAACAAACAAAAAACCCAAAATCTAAAACAAACAAACAAAATTATTGAAAACTCAATTTCCATCTGAAAGTGAGAATACTATTTTAAATGTATTTTTAAGAAATGTAATAGATACTTCCAAAATGCATGGAATCCATTACTTTTTCACTACATTGAGCACTTGAGATTTTTAGTTATCATAGGCATTTTTGTATGCATATGACGAGGCTTTGAATGTCATTTGTGAAATACCTTCTATAATGTTTTCCTTATTCCACTATTAGAATCTCCTTTGCTTGGTGTTCAAAATTCATTAAAATCAGAAAGCACTGAGCTAACTTGCATTTGACAGCTCATTTAAAATAATCTAGTATGACATCTTATAACACATCTCACATTTGTAGAGAAAAACACAAATTATGCATCCCAGCAATTTTATGAATTTTCCCGGGTGATTTATCCACACCAGTAATTTTGCACATGTGAATGCATCCCCAAAAGAATATGTAAAACCATTTTAGCTTTTCAGATCTTTTCTTGCTAATCTTTTAAATAGATTTTGCTAGCACTCATTCATTGCTCCCTAAATATACAAGCATAAAGCTGGAGTCTGGATCACTACATACACTGAGTACAGATAATGCAGATATTAAACACAGATATTCGTATGGAGTTTCAACCTCTGCTCATAAAATCTCACAGGAAGTACTACCAGTGGCAATACAATATGTATTAAACATAGCTACATAGAATGTCAAATAATTATTTAAATATTAACTTTTTTTAAAGTTACTACAATTAAATTTGCAATATGCCATACAAACACCTGACATGGCAGAAAAGAAATTTCCTTTTCTAATCACAGACACAGCCTCAATTCTGTGACTGAGTACAATTAATCTTTCACTTGAAATCTCCTTTTAAGTCTAGAATTAAAAGGAAGAGATGAAAGAGTCTATCCCATCAACCTTTTCCCACCCTGTACATGAGATAGGCCACAGTAGGTAAACGGAAGGAGGTAGTATTTCACCCAATTAATTTCACAGCATGAATATTAGAAAGTGGGTCATAGTAGCTGAGTAGTAATTCTGCATTCTCTTAATTTTAATGAAAAAAATAACAAGAATTGACACAGTTCAGTACTTCCCAATGTGACCAGCATCCATGCATATTGTACATGTCTTTCATTAAATTTATGGGTTAATTGCTAACAAAGTATCATTGTCTTTCTGCTGTATGACATCCCACACTGGAAAGACCGTGTGGCCACTAAGTATATGTTGATAAGCCATGTTAGAAGCTTCTGTTGAAAAAATATTATGAAGAACTATAAGTAAAGGCATTCAGTTGATTCTTCTTACAGTTGTTACTGTAAAAGCTACAGAACATTTTTTCTGACATTAGTGGCAAACCTACATTATCATGCTGGTGTACTAAAAAAGTCAGAACCCATTAAAAAGGAGGGAAGCACTCTGCAGTGATGGGAAAATGAAGACAACAGACACAAAACTGAGAAGAAAGAGGTTTGGACTGGAAACAAGAAAAAGCTTTCTCTCATGAAGACAGTCAAACTTTGGAGAGGGTTTTTCAGCCAAGTTGTACAAACTGAGTCTGGACATTCCCAAGAAGTGACAGGAAGGCTTGTCTGACCTGGTGGCTGACCCTGTTTTGAACAGTGACCTCCCAAGGCTGTTCCAACCTGAGCTATTCTACATTCCTGTGACTGTCAATCTGTCTACAAGCTGGTGATGTCATCAGGCTCTCACCTGGAGCCTTATCTTGGTTCCTTACCAAAAACAACCCAGCTCCTGGGTGGCCAGAAGTGCTGGCACACGTGAGTGTGTGTATACCAACACACACACATATCACACATTCTCTGCTTTAATGATGCCTGATGCAAACAGAATTTCCTCAAAAAACCTGGTGGTACTGGATACCATGTTCTGATTTATGTTGCACATGTATTAAAGTATCTAGGATTTTACTTGAACAGAAGGATTGTCTAGGAATGTCTTGTCACTTGACTGTGTTTTGATATCTTCTTAGGTGGGGGGGGAATTTAAATATTAAGATAACATGAATAATAGATTAATGTATTTCAGCAGGAGATTTCCTTTCATATAGTGACTTCACATTTAAGCTGTATGATGGAACATTTTCAACTATGCCAAATCTCCTCCACCTTTAACCAAAGTAATTAGGTAGCTTAGTCTGCAGACTGGAATCAGTTGCTTGACTGTGAAAAATGTGTGTCAGGGTAGTATTAATTAACAGGAATCATGATGAAGCCCATTCTGAATTGGCAGACTGGCAAGCAAATACATTTTTTAAAACTACATAGAATGTGTAATACTGACAATTTCAAAAATAGATACATAAAAGAAATTGATGGTCTGTTCTCACATTTTTCACAGCTCACTTTTCCATATCCAAGTCTTTCCTGCTTTTGGCTTGAGTGATCAAGATTACTTTGTTAGTACCTAGCACTTCACTGCTACCTTCTCTGAAGGTTTATTTTTATACCTTTCCACTACATTGTGTTTCCTCTCAGATAGAAGACCTTTGTTTCCCCACCCTTCTGTATCCCTCACTGCAGTTACAAGAAGAGAAAGCACTTTCTCCATTAAAACAATTGCAATCTGGCAATTCCTCAGTCTGAACTGATTAGGTTTCACTCCCGTGTTCTATAAAAACAAGAAGCCTTCATTCCATAGAACAGGATCTTTTAGAATGAGCTCTTTAGTCAGGCTTTCTCCTGGTTTCAGAGCCCATCAGGAAATTTCATCTTAAAAAATTGTGGTTTATACAAAAGGCTGAGGAAACCTCTCAAACATAACCTCTTGAGAAGTCATGCTGTAAAATCTGAGCTACCCTGGAATTCAGTCTTGGTATAAGCTTATGGAAACTTGGCTGGGGAAAAAATCCCACATTTAGTGAGGCTCTTCATTTCAGATGGTAGATTTCAGCATTCATTACTGTGTAATCAAAGAGCTGAACTCATGCTGGATTCTTATTTTACTAATTTTCTAATCCACAAGTCTTTCTCATTGCTGACTCTATTCCTTACAAAATAAAGCTAGGTGAAGGCCAGGAGAATATTTATTTGACACGTAGGATAAATTAAAACACATTAGCTTGTTTAAAACTTTTCAACAGTTACTTTCCACAATACTGATTTTCAGAAGATAAACTCAGCATGAAATTATTTTAAATCAAACATAATTCAATCTCTAGGTGTGGAAAATACTGCAAGACATTTATCACCCTGAGTCCTGAGAAGAGTAGCTCAGAGTATCAGAGGAGTGAATCTGCATCTCTGAAGAGTGCTTTTGATCAACTAATTTTGTATTAATTCTGAGACCTGTAGTAGGAAGGGATGTATACTTTTCTCTGTGCTCTCTGTTGGAAGTGATTTTTATGGGGTTAAAAAAAGCCAATTTTTACTATAGTTAACATGAGGTTTTTCTATTCCTGTATCTTAAATTATTTTTTTCAAAATGCTATTTAGTCTAGTCAGAGATTCTCAAAGAACAAAAAAAAAGAATCATAAGGGTAGCATCACTGCATGTGAAGAAAAATCACAGCATAAAAATTAAGTATTTTGAAATTCTATCTTTCTTGCAACCAATCTGTTTATCTATTTGTTCTAAGTAATAATCCCTTGATTATGGGATAAGTTTCTCTATGCCAGACCCTGGCACAAAACTCATAGGTCTTCTTTTGCAGTGATAAAATACAGTAATACGCTTTCATCATCTTGCTTCTCCTTTATCTGGCCTCATGCTACAGCTGTATATTTTCAGCAGTAAACATTACTCCCAGCTCTTAAAAATATTTTTAAAACCTTCTATAGTCCTTATTACTGCAGTAATTGAGACAGTATACAATTTTTTATTCTGAATTCATATAAATTCAGATTAACTAACTAATAAAAAATATTTTCTGAGGAATCCATTTAGAAGCACATTTCTTGCACACTTACCTGAAAACACAGTAGTTGCCTGAGCTACTGATGTGTTTTGATATAAAAGTATTAAAAAGACAGAGTGACTACAGTGACTTCTGAGAAAGACTTAGTGCAGTCTGACACGTTTGAATTGCACTGTGAGTGCTAAAAAATCTCCCTGAGTAGCACACAGGAGGTTAATTCATGTCACCAGTCATGTCACCACACAGAGCTGAATCCTTTAGTCAAATGTTCTTTTTACTTCACTTTTCTCTTAGAAAGGAAATGTATTATTCCTGGGGCTCCTTTCTCCTTTTCTCTTGCCTTTGGCTACAGCTCTAATTCACATATTAGTTCTCCAGTTCTCAGGCTGCTCACTCTAAATTTCAACAGCTATTGACCATGTGACTTAAATATTGCTGTAAGGATACAACTTGTAGGACTTCTACCTTTTATTGTCTCTTCCCTCTGTTACCGCATTTCTTTAATTTCACTGATGTGAAAAGTAACACTGATGTGTTTAGTAAAAGCCTCTCAGCTATTTATCTAGCAATTTCCCTCACCCTTAACAAGTAATCTCCAAATGCATGCATTTCCTCTGCTTATTGCCCTCTGAGTTCAGAGAGTAGGGCTCCACAGTAAAAGGAATCTGCTCTTCCTTTCTATGCATGCTATGTCAAAGACTTGGACTCAGCAAGAGCAAAATCTCTTCTCTCTCAAAATGTACTCAGCTCATAATAAAAATTAGATATTACTTGATGGATTTTATGTGGCTGTAAAAATTTCAGTCTTGCAAAGCTATTAATAATAGTTCAGCAAAACTAGTATTCAATACCCCAAAAACAATACTCAAAACCCAAAAGCATTAGAGAATGCATAGCACCTGAGTGATAAAAAAAATGGCAGGTTGCCTGTAGTGCAAACCATCCATCACCTTTTCATTATCAGTATGTAACTGGGATCACTGCTCCATTATTCACATCAGAGTTTAAAATTTGATGGTTCACTTGTGCAATATAATTTTCAGAAATCAGTAAGCAATTTGGCGTTTGTTATCCTTAGGTAAGGATCCTCACTGCTACAGCAAACAACTACACTGAATTATAGCCCTAACATGGAAATTACCTCTGAACCATGCTGGGGCAATGACTTCTGTATGTGCAAATTAAAGAGGCTTTTAATATTAGAGAAATAAAATCTTTCATGCAGAAGTCTGGGTAATAAACAGTATCAAAAGCACAGCAATAATAATTTGTATGTTTTAACTATGCTTGCAACATTGGATGATAACTGCATCTCTAATTCACAAAGCGTGTAAAATACAGGAGCAGTAAAACACTAACATGAACATGCTGAGTCATTAATCAGAAGATAAGTACAATTTATGAGTAGCAATTAATTGTAAAGGATTGTGATCTCTGTTGGTCCAACAATAATTTCAGGGTTCCCTGAATATTTTTAGACTCCAAAGAACAACAAATATTTATGAAGGCAAGTATGGAAAACATGAAATTTCCACATTCCATTTCACCTCAGTGAGCCAGTCTGGGGTTGATAAATATCGCAAGCCTTTGATAATTCATGTAAGAAGTCATGCAAAACTTTGAGAAGATCAAAACAATTTCAGGTGTGGTTTGGAGTGTAGAAGAGATTAAAAAAGCATGACATCAAGAAATAAAACATTGTTGTGGGAGTAAAATACCTATATGTAAAACTGCAAATACTATCTGCATGTGCTATAAATTAGGGAACTGGGATGTGCCTGTAAACTTGGAATGTGAAGGTTTACTTTCATGCTTCTGAAATTAGTAGATTGACATTTGAATTACAAGTAGCATGTAAAATGCAGTACTTCCTATGTATTCTTTCTCAATTTAAATTTGAATTAGTTCAATTAAACAGTTTTAAATTAGTTATGTTAGTTCTAATTATTATAAAACCCATTTTCCATGCCTTTTTTGAAGTCATTCCCTAGTGAAAGTCTTGATATGACCAGGCATGCCCAAACCAGTTTTCGTGTACACTCTTTTACAAATCTTTAAACACCAGTGTGATTAAAAAAACTGCAGCATAAAATAAAATTTAAAATGACATTTGAAAATTAAATATTCCGATTATCTTTTCTAACTACCATGCTGAAAAAACCCCAACGAAATTATTAACTTGGCAAATGAAACATTTTAACAGGAAAGCTTGGTTCTTAGTTCTGCAGTGTTCTTGGCCCCCTGTCCCAGGCCAAAGATCTCACAATTTTATTGTCATGGTATTTTGTAGTAGAAAAGGCCAAGCAACTTTCAAAATAGATTATTTCAACCTCAACATTATTTTACTGGCCTTCTAAAAAACTACATTATCATACATGGATTTTTTGTTGGTTTGTTGTTTGAGTGTTTTTTTTATTTAAAGAGCGATTATAAAGAGAAATTCAACATTTAGGGAAAGCCAGCAAACTAATTCTATGCAAAACGTGAATTTCTTTTTTATTCTTTTCTTCTCTAATGTAAAATGTATTCCTGTGGTAGAATATCTTTTCCAGTGCAAAGGCTGAAGGTTGGTCATGATACCTAGCAGCAATACTTCAATCTATTATCTTCCATAAGACTGTGAACCCATTTTATTTAAGGCAAAGCCTGGTAATAAATTACTTTCTCTGATGGTTCCTATGTTCTCCTAAACTACATTCTTAAGCAATTTTTTTTTTAATTCCTAGAAGAGGGGAAAAAAATAGTACCAAGAAGAAATAGGTTTCAATTTAACCTAACACTCTTTCACTACACACACATATTCTGGGATGAAAATAGAATAAGGGAATTCAGAATTGTCCTCAGAGCCTGGCACCTGAAGAAGGTCAGGGATCTGAGGAGAGTGGAAAGAATTGCTGAATCCCATATTAGAGCAAGAGATGTGAAGGCTCCTTCACAATGTTGGTACTGTTCCTTATGTAGCACACAGATTTCCTGGCTCAATAGAAAATGAGAATGCAGGTTTTAGCCTGGAGAGTGTGGCTGCATTATTTCCTACAAGTCTCATGAGTATCTATATAAGAAAACAAAGTATTCAATGAATTTCCTCCAAAATCAGACACTCACCAATATCATTACTGTTTCCTTCCATAGCCAATGGTCAGACACAGGTAGTGAAGCAATAATTCCGCCCACTTCCACCTTGGCTGCAGGGCTGCCCTAATTCAGATGCCCCCACTTAACATAAACTGGAATGAATTCAGGCCCTCATAACTATTCCCTAATTTATTTCCTTGAGCTTTGCACAGTTGAACTTTTGTCTCCTGAGTCTGGTTAACTTTCAGGCACCATGCCCAGAGTTAAAGCTCCAGGCATGACTCTCTCTCTTTCCTCTTCTGAGATCTGAGATGCTCTCACCCAGCTGCTGAAGCTTGTGACTCATGATTCAAGCTTTTCAGCAGACTCACTCCAGAGTCCCTTCCAAGAGGATGCAAAGGTGCTCAAGACTTCACAAAAGCTTTCAAATTTCCTCATGTATTAGAGCATCATGCTCAAAAGATGCCATGGAAATATATCATGTGTTCCCACAGCCTTGCTTACCTTGGGAAATGCTAATGAATCCCTAATATTTCCACTCTCTGCTCTAGTGCTACAAGCCTTCAGCGCAGTTTGGAGCTGCTGCCAGAAAAAGTTAGAAAAAGTACTTTTCTTATATCATTTGTAGCTCTCTTATCAGCTCAACAATGAAGCAGGTCTCACATTTAAAATCTTAAGACTTCCATGCTACCACAAAATAAGTGGGTTTAGTGGTACATCCTCAGACTGACCCCAGCTTCAGGCTAGCAACAAGGACCCTTTTTTCCTACATTTTGGTTTTTCTGGAGAGAAAACAGGAACATGCAGACTACAGCACAGCCAGATAACACTTTGCCTTGAGCCTTCATTTGGATAATTATAGGACAAATAGGTGCAAGATACACAACAGCATATCCACTATTTAGTCTAGCGGCAGCCCAGTTGTCAGAAGAGAATAAACAGACTCCGAGGATGGGATTTATCTGACCAAAGGTAAACCCATAGTCTTTAGCTTAGCTGAGGGAGAAAACAGACAACTAGAGAGGGCAACCCCCAACAGTGCACCTAGAATGCCTCAACTTTACCCTGAATTGCCTCACTTTACGGGGTATAAATTACATGGAGCCTCAGGGATTAGTTCAGATGCAAGTATCTACATCACTGCATACACATGCCTGTGATGCTGGTTAAATGGATGAGGATCATAAAGTATCAGCACTGAGATGGAAAATCTGCATACTTGAGGGGTCCAAACAATTCAGTACAACTTTGTACTGTGCTTCAAAACACAGTGAGATTTCTTGGTTAAGATGTTGCTCAAAAATGGTTTTTTTTGGGGTTTTTTTTTTTTTTTTTGCAAATATTTTTGTTTGTTAAGTTTGTATATAAAAGTTACAGTGCTGTTAGGTCACTGTTTTTGAGCACTTGCATTTAGAGTTCTGCATACAGCAGTACTGAAGCTTAATTACTGGTAATCCCGTATTGTTTTTTCTTCCTAAAATTGGTAAAAAATATTAATAAATATGCAAAAATATAAAACAACATATGCATATTTTCTATTGTATTATTTTAACATTGCCACAGTACACTGTACTGTCAAAGTATGTGAACTTGATCATTTTCCCCATGTAAAATATTACTTCTTCCCTTACACAGAAATGAAAAGTATAGGGAACTACTGCCCTTAATACCAAGAGTTTCTACCAATACTGCACAGATAAACTGAGACATGGAAGGTCTTATTTTTAAAGAACATTTCAAAATATTCAACCTTAACAAGCTTATTTTGTGGTTAAAAATTGTTATTATATGTAATTCTAATTACATATAATGTACAAATGCTGGAAAATGTGTTCATGGAGTCAAATTAGATAAACCATGGAATGAGATGTGGACTGTTGATGTCTGTGAGTTGGCAATTTGTTTGAGGTCTTTTGTGCAGCAGCAGTTGGAAAAGCTGTGGCAGATGCATGGATGGGCTCCAGCTCCCTGTGGCTGCACAGGAAACAAGACAGGCATGGTAAAATCTGCAGTTCTTTTTTTATATTACCCTGACTGCAGTTCAGGAGCACGGTGCACTCAAATATAGGTGGGATATTGTAGAAAAATATACTGCTTCATAAGCCACAAATCCAACAAAGCACAGCCTTCACTCCTCTTACATTCTCCCAACATGATATTCCCAGCTCTTTATGAAATTGCCTCTGTAATCCTTTCAGTGGTGACTCATTTCTGCTGCACTCTGTCTGCAACCTTCTCTACATAGTCCAATTCTCATGTCTCACCCCTTCAAATTATCTTTTCCTGTTACATCCAAAAAAACTGGTGAACAGATTAGAAGACTAGTGAAGGAGAATTAAAGCAAAATTTATTAGCCCGCAGACATACATTACTATCAGATAAGTTAAATCACACACAAAATATCAGAGTGCACAGAAACATGTCTGCAACAGGAGTTTTGATAGTAAGGACACAGAACTGACTACATGAAATGCTAACTCATGTCATACTGAACAGGAAAATGACATGAAGTAAACATGCTTTGAGCAAAGATGTTCTCAACTGACACAGCATGTTCTATTTTCCTCATCCTTTAACACAGCCATCCTATGACTTTTCCACATTGATTTCAACAGACTAGCTCTTCCACTCAGCACCTCCCTCTGGGAAATTTATTTGACATCACCTTAAGAACAAAAAAGATTGGGTCTTCCTGATCACTTTAGTAGAGTCCAACTCCCATCCTTCAGCAGCAACGATCATAGGATTGATAAGATATTCTCTTTCTAGTCTAAGAACACAAAGCCTTTTTTCAAATTTCACCAAAATATCAAATACAACATCAGTTGTTGAACATGGCACTTCCTGGGAATATACAGCTGGAGTACATGTAAAGTCAATTTTATAAGAAGTGACAAGAAGACATCAAGCAAGCTCGACCGCCAGTATTAAGTTCTTGCACCAAAGAATTAAGGATTTATTAAAGAGTTCTTTTATCAAACAAACAAACTAAAAGCCACACAAAACCCAACAACCCTGAGCCACTTCTCCTACATTAAATAAACATGAACTTGGTTTACTTGGAAACATAGAAAATTGCAATCTAAATGATTAATCCAGTCAAATGATAGGTCCTAATAAGTAGAGCTATCGATATGGTGGAGTCCATTACTTTATCACTAATGAAGACTGAAATAAATTTTCCAAGTGATGGAGAACTCTACTGTATGATTGAAACTGAACAGGAAAAAGATAAATTAAAATATATTTGCATTTGATAAAAATATAATACTACTCCTGCATATTTTAGTGACATAATCTAAAAAATAAAAAATATTTTTGTAGATAAATGTCAGAAAGCAAACATAAGGAAATATACAAAAGGTAGGAATGAAGAATTCTGCAGTGAAAATGCAACAAATCAAATATATTTGCATTTGATAAAAATATCATACTACTGCATATTTTAGTGACATAAACAATCTAAAAAATAAAAAATATTTTTGTAGATAAATGTCAGAAAGCAAACATAAGGAAATATACAAAAGGTAGGAATGAAGAATTCTGCAGTGAAAATGCAACAAATCAGTCTTTTACAGCTGAGAAATGAAACTGGGAAATAGGAGGCAAGACAATGGCTTCAACTGAAGATGACTCAGACCACTTAATTCCTCACTTTGGCAGAAGTCAATTCACATATAAGTTTTAATGGTGACTGTCAGTGTTTTATGACCCCTTAGGGGAATTTCCTTTGTTAGTGTAGTATTAAAATATTGCTTATGCTTAGTTACTTACTTAAATGTTTATGTCATCACCTGTCAGAATAAGGATTTTACACAACTGGCCAGAATGAAGCAGTTTTATTCTTGATCTTCCTTCAGATTGAAAAAACATGGGAAAAATGTGCTTTTATGAATTTCAAATATATTATTAATGTAGCCATATACATCATGCATCCTTTTAATAGTTTTGGGGTGGGTTTTTTGTTTTTTTTTTTTTTTTTTTAAAAAGAAGGCAGACTACTTAGTTTATTTATAGTTGTGTCAGTCTTTCTGAATTAGCCCAAAAGACTGCTCTGCAAGTGCTTATCAAGGGATTTCAGTTATTTCTTACAAGGTGACTGTAACACAAATTGATTGGAATTTCTGCAGTAACAGGAAGGTTAAATATTTTGAACTAGAGCTCAAAGTCAGACTTGACACTGACTGAATACCTTCCTAAGCTACTGCTGACCTCAGACCATCCCTTTTCTCACTGTACTAAGTTTCTTTGAAATACTCGAGGATGCAGACTTTCCTGCTAAAGCACACACAACTTAAACCATTTAAAAACCCCTCTGCACAGTCTTTCAAAAGCCATGGAAGACAAAATGCCTTAATAATAGAATATTTATGGGGAGGAAGAGAGTCAGGAATGAGAAGTCAATTTCATTTACAGGCTATATTGTAACTTCTAAAATGTCTACAATAGGACAAAACACCAGAGCCCTGCAAGAAAAGCAGCACTATGAAGTAAAGACAGCAGACAGTGAAAGAACAGAGTCTGCAATGTATAGTCAAGGTGCCAAGCTAGCTTTAAATAAGCTCACTCAGGTCCCAGAAGTAATATAGCCATGATAGCAGGGAGCTCAATTTGGGAAAGCTGTCTGAATGCTGGAAAGAGCTGAACCTAAGTTAACATTTTGACCTCTCCATGTAGCAAGCACTTTCAAGGACAGAGAAATTTCATTTTAAAAAAATGCTTTAAAGGGATGGAAAATAAACCAGGCAGGCAGTAATCACTGTCCTCTTCCCATCTATAAGTTTCATGCACTTTAGTTCAAATGCAGAATTGTCCATATATTTTGAAAAATTTTAATTAAATTCACACAGCAGTTGTGAGCAGTATGTCAGATTGCCATGATTAACTTATGAGGCCAATCCAAATTACCTTCTTCATTCCAAGTCCTAAAACAAAGCTATTGCCTAAGAAGCTTTTACTACTGCAACAGCTTCAACTTAAAACCAGAAGTCCTCCATGAGTGTTATTTCAGAAACAGACCACCAAAGACTGGAAATTTAAAAGCAGATGTTACCTTCCTTGTGCAAGGTGGCTGAAGTAAACATGACATTTGCAGGAAAGCAAATCACAGCTATTTCAGACTGTAAATTGTAAACAAATCTAAAAATTGAAGGCTAGAATTCTAAGATGTTTAACTAACTCCAATTCTGAATCAGCACAATGCCCAGATTTCCTGACTTCAGAGGCAGATAAAATCCAGGGGATCAGTTCCCATTCATGAGCAAAGATGTACTTAAGAGAGGTAGCAAAAAGAGACGACGGAAACACATGAACAGAAGTGGTCATGGGCACCACATCCTTCAAAAACAATGCTTCTTTATGTGTTACAGGTCAAACAAGCAAAGAGGTCTGAGTGTGCATCAAATTTCAAAAGTTAACCTGTACCAGACATTTTTAGTAACATACACTCCAAGACAACGTACTCACATATTAAGTATCTTCAAAAAGCACAAGTGATCAGCTCTGTGCTAGGTCAGCACCATGACCTTTAATGAACCTTGGTGAATATAACAAAGCATGTTTTCTGAAGCAGTATTACAAATGAACAGAACATTTAAATTTTCATCTCTATTTTGAAGTGCCAGATGGACATAAAGAGAACTGCAAATTGTTTAATCTTACTGTGAGTACTGCATGTGAATGTAATCCTTTTTTTTTTGCAAAGACAGACAAAGGAAGAAAAAAAACCCACAAGCATCCTTTTGTTGCTTACCATAAACTGCCTTTTTATTTCATATTTTCATATATTTAAAGTGTGACCTTGATGGTCGCTTGTGTGTCAAGATAAAGGAAGCTTAAAACCTCAGTTGTTTATGATCTGATTTAAAAACGAAGGGCATAGCTGATCCATTTTGCAAAGACAGACAAAGGAAAAAAAAACCCACAAGCATCCTTTTGTTGCTTACCATAAACTGCCTTTTTATTTCATATTTTCATATATTAAAAGGGGACCTTGGTGGTCACTTGTGTGTCAAAATAAAGGAAGCTTAAAACCTCAGTTGTTTATGATCTGATTTAAAAACCAAGTTCTAAATAACATAATTAAATTTTACCTTTAGGGTAATACTGGGGAGAAAAATAAAAACAAACAAACAAACAAAAAAAATCCAAAAACCAAACACAAAAAACACACCCAAAATGCAATAAAAGCAATATCTGAACATGGGAACTTAACAGCAAATGGCTAACCAGATGTGCTTCCCAGCACTTTTAAGGGTTCTTTTATCTTTGTGGTAGCCTGTAACAATGCCTTGAGCAAAACACATTTCTAAAGGATAGGTGTTTCTTTGTTTTCATGCAACAGAGGAAAGGGGACTTACTGGTTTAGTAGTAGCTATTACACAGAACACATACAATAATAATAATATTCTAATACATAGAATATTTGACGTGTTATTTTAACTATTCATATACAATAATTAATGTAGGAAAAATGTTTAATTTGTATTAAAAATAAAAAGTCACTGAAACACCCAGCACCTACAGCCTTACACTGCTAAATTTATCAAATAAAAAGTATTGACTCCTCTGAATATGGGCCACATACAAGTTTTCTCCTGGGTCAAAAATAGTATGTGGCTATTATTAAACCTTTACTTTTAGAGAAAAGTAAACTATTTTCATGAACATTTATAAAATGCATTAAAAATGGTTGGAATAAAGATGCAGCAATAGTTAGTTGCACAGTGCTGTACTGATAATACCATCACAGTACAAACACTTGGAATAAATTTATTGTCAATCCAACTCAACAGTTAAGTTGAGAAATAAGCTTAAAATAAGACTTGTTTCTTTCACCAATATCACTTTGATTTAAAATTCAGATTAGTCAAAAGGGAGTAATTTCCTGTTTCGTTTATGCAAAAATAAGGTGGCAGACTGACAAAAGGATATTTTTCTGCATATGCAGATACAGGTGCATATAAATCACCCTTTGTCAGGGCAGGAATTCTGCAAATATGTTCGACACTTATTAAAATATCTAATAAAGCATCTCTAGACACTCTATTTCACTGCACTGAAAATAAATTAGCAAATGCAGATATGTCTACTGTAACCCCTTGAGTAGTCATAAGTGAAAACACTCTTGTAAATTGTTTCATTCTTTCACTGATATGACTGAAATTAGTTTTATAATTGATGTTAAAGACATGAAATTGCTTTGAAGCATTAACAGATTGATCATCTAAATAAATATTAGAGCCAAGAGAGACTATGTCATTTTGTGCTCTACTTTTCTAACTGAAAATTATTCTCAGGATAATTGAAAAATTATGTAAAGAAACATTTATTCTTGTTAATTTTAAGATGGGTAGAACAACTTATTTGGAAAATTCTATTTATATTACCTCCCAATACAGACAGAGCATTTATGCCAGTTTCTCCATTAACCATATGAAAGACAATCTTTACAGAAGAACTTAAGCAAATGTATAATTCTTAGATTCTAGCGTGCAAATGCATGTATAGTAACCTTGTTATCAAATTGTGAGTGTCACAGAGCTAAGCAGACTAGGAAAGATTTGCAACCTAAGTTTATGATGCATACGAATATGCATTACAAAGGTATGCAAAAACTGATTATACCACGCCCATAACTGGCATATTTTTGCCTCCAAGAGGCTAAGAACTTCAAGTAAAACTATTCAGGATACACAGAATGAGTATTTACCAAAAATTTTACCAATAAAAACTTCACATTCTGGTCTACACATTTATAAAATCTTCAGCTGTGGCCAACCAAGTCCATACAAAAAACTGATTACATCCTCATTATATTTACTCAAACTTTTTTATATCCCCATGATTGTGATTGAAATTGTTTTTTCTTCTTGTTTATCTTAAAGTTTATTTTAGCAGGCAGCCTTTCCAAATCCGGATTTTGAGATCAGTTTTGGTGAATGCTCTGTCAGTGCATCCAAAACAAGTAGAATATCAATATATTTTGAGGAAAATGACAGGCATCAGCTTCTCAAGAAAAAAAAAAAAAAAGGGATGAAATGCCTCTAAAATTACATCCTTGAAAATTAGAGAAAAGACAGACAAAGCAAACTCCTTCTTACACACACAGAAACAGCTTATAAAGGCACCTACCTACAGACACAATGACAGCAGCTGTAGCATCTCACCTCTATCAGTCATAATCTAGAACAGTGCCACTTTCTATTAACCAAGCAATAGAGGAACTAAAATTACTTCTCCTGCTCTACTCAAGTCACTCCGGTTGCTCCAGTGCATTTTGATGACTTAATTAGGAAGATGGTGCAGCACATGTGGCTTTCCAGCCAGGTTCATCACAAAGGCCACATCATCAAAGCACAAGAGTTGTCTCTTCTACAGCTAGATTAAAAATAGGGGTTTCTTCATTAAGTGTCTTGCAGCTGACTGTGCCTCTTGGTTTGTCTCCATCTATTCAGACAATTAAATAAAGCGTCATGCTTTATTTATTTCCTTTTAAAGGCTAATAAAGAAGCTGTGAATTGAAGTACAGCTGGCAATCTTTTTATTTATTAAGACCTCAGTGTACACAGTGACAATCTCTGGAAGGCGAGGCACGTGCTGGGATTTTTTTCCCCCTTTTTAATATATGTCCTCTTTGCAGGCACAACATTTCTCCTAATAGGAATTAGAAACCTTTGTCATCCTCTCCAGCAGGGAGAGGAGTCAGAAAAAAAATAACCACAAAAAAGCCCAAAACAATTAAAAAACAAGACAAAACTAAACCTACCACCCAACAGGGAAAACCTTAGGTCATACAAAAAAAGTCAAAAAATTTAAAATCTGAGTACACAAATCTGAGCACTCTGAAAAAGACAGATAAATGACACAACTGTAAAAATTAGCTAGCATATAATCAAGTCAGAAAGTACTGGTCACAATACTCCAAATTAATTAAAAAATAGCTATTTCTTTTTACTTCTATCAGCAGGGATGAATGACTAAAGAAATTACATTACTGTTATGTAGGTATATTAACTGAAAATATTATACAAGATATACTACACACTTTTCATTTCCTGATAACAAGAAATTATTATCTCTTGTGTTATTAAGTAATCTCCTTTGTATAACCATAATGGAGATTATGCATGGTAATGTCATACCATGGAAACATCATAATATTTCCTTGATAACAAATACATTGTATCACAACATAATGGGATCAAGCATTAGTCCATGAATATTAGGAAATTTTAAAAATATTCTACAAGGAAGGGTGACATACTGCTCTGCACTTCAAAGAAAGCTGAATGATCCATGAGGCAAGATGACTTTCCAGTCTTAAGTGTTACTAACTGATAATTGTATGTCATTATGCATCTTTACAAAGGCACATGCATACAAAAAAAAGCAGTAGTGAAATGAGATGATCTCAGGTGCTAGTTCTTTCTTTCTGCCAGAGGTTTAAGGATGGCCTGTGCACTTTACTTGGATAAGAGAGAAGCAAGAGGCAGATGTGAATGCAAACATGGTCTTTACCAGACCAGAGATTTCAGTTTTTCTTAATTTCTTAACACTCTTTTTTTTTACCCAGTCTAAATAAAACCCTTCTTTTGGAGGGTCTAGCCAAAATGTGAGGGGTGTTTGATTTGGGTTTTGGATTACCTTTCCAGTTCTGAACTGATAGCAATACTCTGTCCGTTTCAAGTTAAATGGATGTGCGTGATAGAAGCACAGCTTTCTACATGTTCCTTGACCCCAGCAAGGCCTAAACTGTCTTTCTATTCTCCCTTAATGTGACCTTGACTTCCACAACCTACAAACTTGGTGGCACTTACAAGTGGAAGCAATACATTAAATCATCACCTCTTGCTACACATCACTTACAGATGCATTTGTCACTGTTATATTAAATTAGAATCACAAAAATGTAATTTATGGCCAAGAGTGACATCTAATAAAGCCTGTGAAAACAAAATTACCAGAGAATGCGCACCAAAACACAGTATTTCTTCCCACTCCAGTCTGTCAACAGAACAGACCCTCCATGATTATGCTCTCCACAGCAAAAGTTATGTGATGGAAAGTTAAGAGCATGACAAAATGAATCTGGGAGCCTGGTGGGTGAGCTGGATCTGAGCTGGCACTGTGCCCTTGACCTAGGGAAGGCTACCAACATAGTGGGATGCTTTAGTGAGAGTACAGCCAGCAGGGCAAGGGGTGATGGACTCCCTCCTATTGTTGTTCATGAGTGTAAATGGAAGGAAAAGAAAGGAAGGAGTGCATCCAGTGCAGACTAAATGATTTCCATGTGCCTTCCAACCTAATGGCTTCCCTGATCCCATGAGTGTTCCTACATCTGAGCTACTCACTTCAACTCATATCTATATGTACGTACTAAATAAAAAATATAGATACATGTTATCTTCATTTGGGCTCAGATTCAAGGACAGAAATAGAAATTGCATGGAATTTGAGGACTTATTTTTAAAAATCTGACTCTCTTAAATTGCATCCTTCTTTCTCCAGAGTTAAGATTACTCAGTGATTTATAGCTCAGATAAAGCTGCACATTCTCAGGTACAAAGTATTTGTTTGGCCTTTTTGCTTCTCTCCTTTCCTTATTTTCCATGTGGTCTGAAAATCAAGCTTTGGAAGGCATACTGGCTCATCTCACAATAGTTACCAAAATACATTTACTTTTAAATACTATGAATTTATAACAAGAAACCACAAAGACCTGCCATTGTTTTTCACTATGAGCTTTGCTGTTGGATCACTTGCTTAGAAAAGGTGAAAACATTCCTGAAGTACCTCCCAGATGAAGGAATTTAAATCCATATCCACCACTCTTCAAGAATTGCCAAGATCACTTAATTTTCTTAGCTCAATGAGGCTTCACTCTTCCTTTACATCTTCATGATCAGGGGCTTACATGAAATTTAAGCATTCAATTCTCTTTGACTCTCAGCCTATGCCAAAAGACAGCCAATAGTTAAACTATGGGTGGGTTGAGTTTGGCTGAACATTCCCTTTATAAACATTATTCTCAGAAAAAGACCTTCATAACCACAAAATAGCTAAATTCTTCATCTGATCTATTCAATGCCCTGTTCAGTCATTGACAGATTTATTTTGAATATTTGACTGAAAATCCATTCAGGCACTTAAAAAGTACAGAAAAATGCTTGAATGCACAAGACCCTGGTTTTCTTAATGAAGCAGCAAATTAAGATCTTCCAGTGCTGCGAAACTTTTATTCAATACACCTTCACAGGTTGCAGAGAAATTAGAAGAATGTGGAATTTCTTGTTAGACATATAAATCCTAAGTATCATATTCTGAGAACAAGTTCAGTAATGTTCCAGGTCAAAAACACAAATCTTGTTTTCTCTAGCCAGATGACAAAATTTTGAGTACTAAAAAGCTAACAGCGATTAAAAAAAAGAAAAAATAGACACCAAACAATTTAGTTACTTATGTTACTGAATTATGATTGACTTGACAGAAGTTCTAATGAAAGAGTATTCAGATTCCAAAACAATTGCCTCTTTTTCACTGCCTCTAAGATGCTATAGTAAGCAATCTGAATTTATGGGAGTTTCATTATGAACAGTTGTCTCCTGTTGAAAACAGGCAAACAAGGTAGGAGGGTGAATTTATTTCCTGCATTGTTTCAGTAATAAGCCAAGAAGTATTAAGGAAAACTAAATTTAAAATATGACTTTCTACCCAGGAAAAGTCAAATCCTGAACTGATCCTCCTCAGTAAGTTTCTGTGACTGCCAAAGAGAGTTGTTTATTTTATGTTTTTTGACATTTACACCCATGAATAATTTCTCAAATTTATATTTCATTATGTATGTTTTATACATCTTATGCTGTTTTATATATCTGCATTTCTTAAAGAAAACCTCTTTTCTGGAGAAACAATGAACAGTAGTTGTAAATCATAGAGGTCCAGAAGATCCAGTCAAAAAGTTCTCAAAAATCTGGGTTCAAAAGAGGTATTTTCCCTATCTTCCCCTCCATAAGACCTATAGAGAATTCTGTTGCAAAAATCTTATATAATATATCAGAAGCATTCAAATTTTCTTTGTTTGTTTTCAGCATTGCTGACAAATTTGTCATGTTTTTACAAGGCTTTCTTTGTGCAAGTATCTCTGTGAAACTCAAGGATTGACAACAAACAACACAAGTGGCATCTGCTGCAGTTCAGATGGAGAGACTTTCCACAACAGTCACTCTTAAAGATCCAGGTTCCAAACCCAGCCAAATTCAACAGGAATGCTCCTGTTGTCTCTATTTGCAATCCAAAAATTTGTAAATTTGCAGTTATTGATGTCAAAAAGAAAAAAAAAAAATCAGTTCAAATTATTAACATCTTTTGCTGTATATCACGTATAGTTTTGTTTTTTTAGTTTTTAGCTTTTTTGACAATCTAGTAACTGCTAACTTTAAAACACTTTAAAGACTTAACTGAAAACACAGAGCTCAACATATGCATCAAAATATAATATGGTATTAGTTAATGCCATGTTTTCTTAGATCAGTGCACTTTAAAATCAGCTATCAAGTTTTCCAGCTTTAAATATGCAGAGCAACTGGCAAGGAAAAAAAAAAATCACATCTTTCCCAGATAATGTTCAATCCCTGATTAAATAAAGATGTGCCAAGGCAGAGATACTTTATGCCTCAGGAGACAGCCATAGTGGAATTGTGAGTGTATTTTATATGTGAATTAGAGGTAAGATGTAATGACATCAGATGAAAGGCTCAGCCATGATTTTAATAAAGGGGGGAGACAGTGCTTCCCTGTGGACCCCACATGCAAAAGAGTGAGACTCAACAAGAATATATGAAAATATTCAACAAAAACTACAACAAATGCTTCAAAGTTATAAGGCCACTATTAAAATTCATCACATTTTACTGAAGCTGAGTATTCCAGATCTGAGGGTAAGCTCTTGCACATTTCTGACAAATTTAATTTCATACAAAAAACTATGTCATCAGTAAGGTTGGAATATTTTCAATTTTTAGGTAAGACAGAATTTTGTGTTTTGAAACCATAACATTTCCTTTTTTTTTTTTTTAAAGGTTTCTAACCACGTGATCTAAAAACAATTCCATGCAATTTGTTATTTTAAGAGCATGGTTTTAATTGTAATAAAATATCACAATTTAGTAGTACTAAGAAAATAGACATTTCAGCTGCATAGTGCTCTTAGCAATTCTTAGGAAAAGCTGTTGCCTATTGCTCTATTGATTTTTTAATTTTTTTTTTTTATGGCTGCAGCAGAATTCTAAAGGACCATTATTTAATTTTCTTTCATTAAATATAGGAAAAAGTTTGAGATTTTTCACAGTTCTCTCTCTCTCTGTACATTGAAAAAAAATTAAAAGAGACATGCCTTTGTAAGGAATAGACATGAAAAGAGCAAAATGAATGGGATGAACTGCTTAAAGGAAAAAAAAAAAAAATCCTGCTTTATTTGATCTTTTGTGATAATCACACTCCTGGCACCCTGCCAGCAAGGCTCAGCGTGCTGATGTCTGGCCAAGTACAGTAATCTCTTGGTTCAAGTCTGAGGTCTGTGATGAAAATTACAAAGCAGGGGCAAAAATCAAAATACCACCTGTGATTTTATTCTGAAGCTAATTTGATGGAAAAAGTAATACAATGAAAACAGCCTTTTTAGTAAAGACTACGAAACTATGACTAAATTGAAACCAATGCAAGTGGATGGAGGTAGCTATCAAGCAAATACATTTGGATCTGCAGGCATTCCTTTTAAAATGAGCAGTAGATGTCTTTGTGACAGGTAAATTGCTTTGAGATTATGTTTGAAGTCCAAGGTCAAACTTTTAAAATTATAATTTTAACTTACATCTTCCTTTATTCTGTAGTCTTTCTGCATTTGAAACCAACAAAACCAGGGAAAAAAAAAAAACAAACAATAATTTATTTCCTTATTTTCTGTGAACCACCATGCAATACAGGCGAACAAACAAATCCTTGATGAAATCTTTTTCCTTTCTCATTTCATTCAGAAGTCTGTATTTGAGCTAGTTGCCCAAAGATATGGGGAAGTGTATAGCTACAAAATTCTGTATTCACAATGTATTCAAATTGGAAATTAAGCCAGTAAAGTCTTCTAAAGTATTATTCAGATCGAAAGCAGAAAAAGCAACCAGTAAAAACCAGCATGTCACTTTTTTCTACACAGTTATTGTGTTTTCCTGAAAGGCTGTACATCATTAGTGGAACTGATCAAAGTTTGTTTTGATTCTTCTTTACAAATATTGACAATTATTCAGAATTACCTGGAAGCTGCTTTAAGATATTTATTCTTAAACTGACACCCAATACAACATTTTGTTTCCTTTCTGTTACTAGAACAAAAATTCACTATTTGCTCAAGTGATACAGGTTCCCTATTTTACCACCACCTTCATTATTAATTTGTACAGTATCTTGCCATTTTTATACACACTACTCCTCTCTGTAAGAATTAACATATGCAAGCACCAGGACAATCCCTGATCTCTGGGCCTCACTGAAACATTGCATTTCAGCATTCCCCAGCTGCTATTTTGCTCTTTCTTCAGGAAGGTTCTCTATAGATTTCCAATTCTCTTTGATATTCAAGTCTGTTTCTGCACTCTGTATCTTCCCCCCACCAACTGTGCTAATCAAAGAAATGCTTTAATAGCCACCTTAACCTTCTCATATTTTCATGCCACTCCTTTTCTATATTTTCCTTTGCAGTCAAAAATCCCAAACATTGCAGTGCAGACAATACAATTAAATTGCCAAATTCTGTGTGTTATGCATGCAGATATGCTCACAACTTCCCTAACTCCACACACACGCTTTAACACCCAGAGAGAACTTGAGGTATATTCATGCACACACTCACATGGACAGCAAACAAACCATGAACATTTATGTTTAAATAAAAGGTACCTACCTGGAATGAGCTGGCCCAGTAACTGATGGCATCTGGAAAGGCTGAATACAGCTACTACAGCCAGAAAAGGATAATGTTTCCATTTCATGATGTGTCCCTCCTTGCATTACACCAGCTCGGCAGCGCTAACGAAAATGTCACCTGAAATACACCACGGAAATAAGAACAGAAGAATTAATGACAAACTGAGGTACTTCCAAATGTTTTTGTCCAGAGTAATTCTATGAAGGATGCTGGTTTCAATACAGCTTTAGCTATTAAAACAATATTAAATTATCTAACAGTTAGGCAGTTGAAAACTACAACCACAATATTAGCTATCCTTGCAGAGCAGACAACCCCAAACCAGATGTTTTAAAGGGAGACACGAGGATCTCCATAGTGTACATATGTGTTTTAAAGTGCTTCATGTTGTTTGGTTAAGTTATTAAAGAAATTGCTCACTTCAGCAGGATAATTAAGTAGAGTACATGTTTAATCCATCTCAGCACTGGAAATACTTAAATCCTTGCAAAAGTTGAAAACACTGTCAAGGCTATTCAACTTACTATGAATAGCAGGGTTAAAACTTCAATTTAGTCATATGAGATTATGTTTTGCTGAAGGAGGATTAGGGATAATTTTACCCAGTAATAACTTGAACAGTTAAGACAATTTTCTGGTGAGTTTCTATGCTCTTAAGGGCAGAAAACTCATCTGATTGACAGGAAAATAGAATCTTTTGAAGGAAGAAAATATTTTGAATTAAAAAAAAATCAAAACATTTTGAACCAAAATATGACGTTTAGACACATCATTCTGACTACATCTGTATATTAAAAAGAGTTCACAGCTCTGCCTATGCTTAAAGGTCACCTCTGCTCATCCTACTCATTTGTTTACTTTTCACCTACATTAGTGCTTAGTATAGACTTGTCCAGAAGTCATGGAATTGTTGGGGTTGGAAGGGATCCCTAAAGTTCATTCAGTCCAGTCCCCTGCCAAGGGAGGGTTACCTGGAGCAGGTTACACAGGAGTGCACCCAGGTGGGATTGGAATATCCCCAAAGGGGGAGACCCCATGGACTCCCTGGGCCTCTGGCCTTGTTTTCAGCCTCTTCCAAATGCCTTTCCTCTAAAACTTTCTAAAATACATATGGTGTTTTTCAGATCATTTCAGTAGGTTTCTAAAAGCAGTAAGATGTTTTATTAATAATTAAATACAAGCAATCTGAAATCTGATTATTTCATTTTGGGGGAGGTTCTTTGAGTGTTTTGGTTTTTTTTTTAAAAGGGCCTTTCTCTGAATACAAACCCAAATGCATGTGAATGTAACATTCCATATATTCCATAGTGTCTGGGGTTCATGTCAAGATCCTGATGGTGAAAAGACACACTGTTTTAAGTGTCTGTCAAGTTATGAGATGTGCCAAATTGCCTGACCCTAACCAACAATAGAGACCACCAAGCAACTGTAAATCTGATGTATGTTGACACATCAAAATCTACTCCAGCAATAAATAATTATTTTAGACCTTGATAATTTTACAACTACACTTCTTATTCCACTCTCCTTGTCCTCTTTGTAGTTCATGTATATTCAGAGATGACCAGTTTGAATGATGAATCCTACATTATTTAAATGCCAGCAGACATAATTGCAATAGTGAAGAAAACTACTGCGACACCAGTCACTTGTTCGTGCTGTTGGGACAGAGGAGGTTCATCTGTAAACCTAATACATATTTAATGACTACAGACTGAAGAGTTGCATGACTACTGGGAGCACTCAGTGCCACCTGACACCTTTGGATGTTCAAAAACGCATAAATGAGTTTCATGTGAACAGATTCAATCTCCTACACATGTTGCATTTTAAATTTTCTTTTTGTGTTGTACATGTGCCTCTGCTATCTTAGTAACTAAGTAAATAATAATAATCCATAAACTTAGTAAATAACAATAATCCATTTCCTATTACAATGATCTGTGTCCTACGAAATATTTTGCTTCTTTTTTTCTCTCATTTCAACCACTCTGCACACAAAAACTCCCTGTTCCTTCCATTCTCATTCTTTTAATTTCCCCTATCACTCATATGGCTGCTCTTCTGTTGCAAACAGCTTGACAGCTCGTAATGGCAGCGTTAACTGCAATTAATGGCCAAGGTGTTACATGCTGCTCTAAATGCTGTTCATGGTATGACTCCAAGACTGAAATCTGCAGGCTCAGGCCCTTAAAATATCCATCTCTTTGTCTGTACACTAATATAGGTTTACTCTGTAAACCTACTCTATTTACTACTTTGGTTTCAGACTCCCATTGTTTCTTCACCTTCACTTTCTGCCATGAACACAAGACCGAATATTGCTCCTAACACAACGAGGAGGAGGCAGCCTTTTGATTTTGTTTCTTCAAACAAAACCAGAAAAATAACACTTTCAGTTCAAGACTTAATTTGTCATTATAATGTAAGGTAAAGGAACACTGAGGTGGAGGAGGAGAGAGAAGAGGTGCTCCAGGTGCCTGAACAGATATCCCGTACATCCCATGGAGAGGACTATGCTGAAGAGCAGGTATCCATACTGCAGAACATGGAGGACCCCAGGTGAATGTTCCCTGGAGAAAGCTGCAGTCCTTGCAGGTGCAGGTTTATCCTGAATGATTACAGCCCATGGGAACTAACTACTCTGGAGCAGAGGAAAAGCATGAGGAGGAAGAAGGAGAGGCATAGAGAAGCTCTTATGGACTGACCAAATCACCCTGTACCACTCCAGGGAAAGGTGGGGTAGCAGAGGTAGAAGAATTGAGGATGAAGAGATAGAGTTGAGCCTAGGAAAAACAAGAAAGGCAGGAGAGGGAGAGTTTTAATTGTCTTTTTCTCAGCATTCAACTCTATTTTAATCAAAAATAAATGTTGATCTTTAGCCAAGGTCAAGTGACCCCAACAGTAAAGTTGCAGGGAAAAGATGAATGCCAGGAACACACCTGATGGCACACACCTTTTCTGTGAAGGTATGCCATGAACAAATCCAACATTCTGTCTTTCCATACCTCTCTCTTGCATTTACTTCACTGGTAGACTCCGACTGCTTTTTAATCTCTGTATGTGACAGAGCTCCACAGGGAGCTCTGACCATGAATGCTTGGCTGTTCAGTTAAAAGCTTTTCCACCCTCTTATTCTGCTTGTAGGCTTATGTTTGAAATGAAATATTTCATTCTAACGCTGGAAATTATCTCGGCATCATTAAAAATATTATTCTTACAGAAAATATCAGTGAAAACAGCTTTCATGAAGCCAAATAGTTTTAACAGGAAAACAACATTTTTTAGTCTACAGTTTAAAAACAAATCCTCTAGGTATTCCTTGAAAACAATACTGAATAGGAGGCTATTTCTCTTTATTTGGGGTACACAGCTTCTGAAGGAGTAGCCCTGGTCACAGGAGAGATAAAGTAGAAAGAGTTGTCATCAGAATGGTTTTCAGATAGAAGCTGAGTCCAGCAAAAGAGAAAAAAGATCTTTCTTTTCATCATCTACTGCCAAAGTGCCACAATTCTTGCACTGCACAACAACAGAAGAAACACCCAGACATGCACTGCAGCCAAAGAGACTCAGATGCAATTCTCTGCAATTAGTTTTTCAGTGTCTGACCTACAAAACTAATGCTGCAGAATAGTGACTGGCACTAATTAGATGTTGCCAGTGACAGGAGAAGGATGCACTCACCACAGACACTTCAGCTGGTCTGAGACCTCACCTCACTCTGTACCAAATGGCCACAGACCTTCACCAGAAAGTGCAAGAAAAGATTCAGATCCAATGCCTTGTCCAGAGTGCACAATGAAGATAAACACTGGCTCCTCTATGACATTATAATCATTAAAGAATCAATGGCAAATTAAACTGCACAAGCCTAGAGGGGAAAGAAGTAGCATGGCAAATGCAGGGAAAAGGTCCAATCAATTTTTTTCTTCCACTTCCAAAGTCTAGTGCTATTTATCACTACAGCCAGTGTAGAAGCAAAGACAAAGACAAGATCAAACCAATGCTGGCTTTATTTTCATGTCTTTAGGGTTTTGTGTTTTTTTGTTTGTTTGTTTTTTTTCCCAAAAAAATTTGATAACTATTGATGCTTCTCTTAGGTAACCAGCTTCCTAAGACTAGATTTTGACAGGTTCTTGAGTAGAAAGAGTGGACACAGAAGTCACATAATTAAGATTCTAACTTGTAAAAACAACTTCCCTTTATAAAATATATGCACTTTGATAAATATTATAATAAAGAAGATTGCTTATCTACAGCATGAGGCAGATTTTTCATTTGCCTTATACCCAGCCATTTAGGAGTGGACTAGCAAAATTTCACTGAAAGGAGAAAAAAATAATAAAAAATATTCATTTTGAAGCAAGATTAGGTATTTTTGGAAGCAGAATTTTTTTAAGCTTGTCATGCATTTTTAGGCCTTCTGGTAGTAGATGGTGCTTCCCTTAGTTTCAGTCCCCATGCCTGTTATTCAGACACCCAGTTATTTGGTCATCTCTGTTTAGACTGACACTACTTCTGAACTTATTCCTCCTGTGCCTTAACATAAGTACAGTTATAGGTCACTGAAATTAAGAACTTCCCTTTACTGTTTTAAACATCCTGTCTATGTTAAAGTAAATTTATTTAAAGTTCCAGAAGGAAGTTGTGCCATATATTGTCTCAACTGTGTCCATTTAGGAGCAAAAATGACAGAGTTGATGAACTAAGGGGAAAAGTCTGGTTAGCTCCTTTTTTGCTATAAAGTAAATCTACTCTACCAAGTAACTGAAAAATATGAGTCTACTTAAACCAGGCTAGTTAGCAGTATAACACATCTATGGATGTAGACTGCCCTCCTCTCAATGACAGTTTCAACAGACATTCATGAAGCTCATCTTATTTAATCTTTGGTAGTCCCAGGCATCTGCATTTTTAGAACCAACTGCTAACAATTGATTTTAACAGTTATGATGCAAGACTTGCACTTTACTTACTTTAATCTGTGGTTTTCCTTGATTTTTTAATACAGTGAGAAACCCAAGAGTAAAATATTTATTGTTATTAATAATAGCAATGTATTGAACGTGCTCAATTTACATTTGCAAGCTGGCAGGTGACAAGCTTATATGTAAAACAGTCTTACCTAGATTGTGACTTGATTTCTGTATGGTATTTTTACTGCAATACCACGGGAATAGTTCATCTACTATAATTAAAATTAAAAAGAAGCTGTGTCCATGCTCATCCCCTTGTACTTAAGCAAAATCTGAGGCATCAGACATAAGACAAAAAAAAAACCAGTTTTTCTGCCACCAGTTCCTTGGGCCTGACAGATGCACAGGAGAGACTCCTGAGAACTGGAAGAAACCAATGATTGTTCCTATCTTCAGGATTAAGGATTCAGGGAAGAGCAGGCCTCAGCCTCATCTCAAACCCTAAGCAGGTGAGGAATTCTGGAGATCATCTCCATATGCAAGGAAGGATGACAAGGTGATCAGTAATCAGCATGGCTTTATAAAGAAACAAATGTATTTAACCAATCTGAAAGCTTCCTGTGATGAGATGAATGGCTTGGTAGCTAAGGGGAGACCAGTGGGTATTTTTTATCTTGACTATAAGAAGGCCTTTGACGCTTTATTCTATAAAATCCTGGTAAAGAAGCTGATGAGGTACAAACTAGATCAGCAGAGAGTGAGGTGGACTAAAAACTGCCTGAACTGTCAGGTTTAAAGGATTGTTATCAGCATCCCAAAAGCCAGCTGTACATCCAGTCCCTTGCAGTACATCCCAAGGGCTGCTACTGTTTAATACTGCATCCAACACTGTTTAATCTCTTCACCAGTTACCTGGACAGTAAGACTGAGTACACCCTCAGCAAGTCTGAAGGTGACATAAAACCGGGAAGAGTGGAGCATGGTTGTACCACTATCCAGAGGGACCTCTGCAGGTTGGAAAAATCTCATTCAATTCAAAGAGTAATCCCAAATCCTGCATTGGGTGAGGAATAATCTAAAGGCACCAGTATACCCTAGAGGGCAGCTGGCTGAAAAGCAGCTCTGCCAAGAAGGACTCAGTGCTCCTTTTGGACAAAAAGTTGAGTAGCAATGTGATCCTGCAGAAAAGAAGGCCAAAGGTATCCTGGACTAGTCTGGGAAAGCTCTGACAGCAGGTAGGAGGAAGGGTTCCTCCTTCTTCTTCTCCCAAGCAGAGATGAGGCCACACCCGGGGTGATTTGCCCAGCACTCGGGTCCCAGTACAAGACTGACAGTGGAGCAAATTCAGCAGATGGGCACAAAAATGTTTAAAAGTTAGGAAAATCTGTAACTTGGGAAGAGGCTGGGACTGCTCAGTCAGCAGATAATGTGGGGAATCTGATCCATGTGAGTAAATCCTTGCTGTGATGGGAGGAAAAAGAAAGAACCAAGCTCTTAGCAGTGCTGGCCATTGACAGGGCTAAAAGCACAAGATGAAACACACAAATTCCACTTAGATTTAAGAAGAAAACTTCTCTACTGCAAAGATGAATGCACAGTGGAATAGGCAGCCTGGATAAATGTGGTTACTCCATCCTTAGATGAAAAACATGCTAAGACATTCCCAAGCAACTAAATTATCCTCTCCCTATCTTATCTTTCATTATCCTGCTTCCAGTCTTAGGAACATTGCATCAAAACCAGCAATCCATATTCTGTTTTGGGCAATAGAATATTATAAAATGTCCAGCACTGAATGGAGAAAGGCTTTCTCACTAAAAATTGGTCTCAAAATGCTTAGCAGCTGTAGTGCAGGGTGACTAGAAAAGCTGTCAGCATCAAAAGGTCCTGGAGCAGGGGCAGACTGAATGAAGATAGCAGGCTGGAGATGTTCTGTAGGGCTTAATAGAAAAAAAAAAATTAATACAAAAATCACTTATTCTGTGAAAAGCCCTCAATTCACGGTCAATAGATAGAAAGTTGAGGAGGTTTGTGATGACATTTTTAGGGAAATAACCTTATGATCCCACAGGGAAAGAACAAGCAGATGGATGAACGTTTATACATGCTATGCAGTGTTGTAAGCTATGGCCTGTCATCACTGTGATAGTTGTGTTCAGGTTGATTATTCCCCTGGAATGCAAAAATCAATGCTAACCTGCAGACTATTATTTTGCACAGACCTTCAGTATTGCAGATTTTGTTCTCTATTTTATCTTCATTCACTCTCAGGGGAGCAATCAGAGGCCAAAAGGTAATTGGTAACAGTCACCAGTGAATTCACTGAACAAAACCTTCCTCAAATCCAGAAAGTGATTTCATTCTGCTAATTAGCCTTTTTTTTTTTTTTTTTTTTTTTTTTTTTTTTTTATGGAAACTGCTGATATAGCTAAATGCTGGGAAGCTGGGAGAAGAGAGGGGAGAAGTGAAGAGTATGTATGTCATCACTCTCAATAAGCTGCTCAAGAGAGGGAGAGGGAGAGATGTCAAGGTCTTAGCTAAGAGTGCAGGGTAGTCTGTGTGTGCACACACAAGTGCCTGAGTGAGAGGAAGAGGTGATGTGGCTTTAGAGATCTTTAATCTGATACAAATTAGAGGAAGGAGACACTTTGGGTTGTTCTTTCCAATAGTAACCAGGCAGCCTCACATAATTCATGCTCAGTGAACACAGAATTTCTCTATAATTAAAATAAGTCTGGAACAGAACTACCATCAACAGCAGCTTCAGCTGACTTGCTCCATGCAACTCTACAACACAAGTTTTCTGAACCAGCTGTTTGGGGTGTTTTTAATGCAGTTTCATATTTCTCAAAATTTTACCCCCTGTGATCAGCCTGGGTCTCCCTTTTTGCACAATTAGGCATTGTCTATTAATGAGGACAAGCAAGCAAACGGGAAACAAATCCTATAGTAACTAACAGTGCTACAGAAAACCCTATGAGAAAATGAATGGAATTCAGACTTGGATTTGCATGTGGTACCATATTCAAAATATAAAGCAAGGAGGGGAAAACAAAAGCTGACAAATCTTGGTTAGTAGCTGGATCATTAACTGAGGCAAAGTATCTGCAAAGAAATTGCAGATAGTCATGAGACAAAAAATTATAACAAAATTAATAAATTATCTATAAAGTTGCTACATTTAAAAATCTTTGCTTTGTTACAGTGAGATTTTTCCTTTTTTGTGATTCAACAACCAAGAAATAAAATTTTAACATGATTTTGAGCCCAAATTGCAAGACTGCCAAACATCACATAGTTGTCTATACCTCAGAAGAAAGTATGTATAATATGAAATAATTTTATCATTTCTCAAGCATGGGAAGTCTCCTACTGAATGTCAGGAAGAAAATGCTGCTTTACTCCTATTAGGTCAGATAATTCCACCTTTCCATTCTACAAATTCCTTTTGCACATAAGTGGTGCAAGAGTTAACTACCTCCAGTTCAAACTTACATAGCTTCCTTCAAGGAGGTTTGAACGTCTTGAAAGAAATGTTCTTTTGAAAATAATCTAAATCTATGAGAATTTCAGTAACAGTGTAATGAGGCCTGTGTTTTCCCCCACAAAAATCTGAAAACGTGGCAAATGTTGAAAAACTTTTGTGCACAACCAAGGATTAATCTAAATAGAGCAAAAACTCTCAAACCTGGCATTGCTGATACACTATCTCCTTTTGTCCTTTGGCAAATTGAACAAAAGACTCATGACTCGGCTACCAAGACTTTCAAGGGAGTGTTTAGGAGCTGCATTCTCTACATCTATACAAACATCACTTTTTTAACAGGAAAAAAATATTAATGCCTTGAGGTAATTAATAGTTTCCTGATTTAGAAATACTGAAAGCTTTCAAACACTATTAAGTAGTGGACATTTGAAGAAGTGGTTGCTGTCAAAAATGCTTCCAAGTAGAGTGACACTGGAAAAGAAACATTTGATTGAAAGAAAATCCAGTGTCTGAAAGGTTAAAAAAACCCTATAAAAACAAACCACTCCTTTTAACTGCATTCTGACTCCTCTGTTATACCTGATGTAAAAAAGCAAGGGTTGTTCAAAGGCATTAAGCTTTAAGCATTCACAGTATCTTTGAATGTCCTCAGCAGCACCAGAAAAGAGGGATTCAATTTTCAAAGATAATTGTGTCAGATAGCTGTCTCATCCCTTTTCAGAAACAATCTGATAAATACCTAATTACCAGCCAAGTGATTTCAGAGCCACACAGCTGGGCCTGAGAAAAGGCTACAGGGAATGACAAGGTCTCCTAAAGCCATCAAGAGCAAGAGGCATTTGGTTTGTGAATTACTTCATTTATTCAGCTGATAAAATGTACAGAAAGTCCCCAGAGGAAAAAAAAAATATTCATAAAATGTTGAATTAATAAATAGAATCAATATTTAACCAGAGAGGTAAAATATTTTCAAATAACACAGAATTGAATACTACAGAACAATTACATTCCAAAATCCACACTGGTAATTAGAGTCCTTAAAAACACTCTTTTTCCAGAAAGCATTTGTACAGTACTCAGACTAACCTAATCTTTTCTTGATACTGTAAAGCAACTTTTCTCTTGCAGTTTTTTTTATTTTAATTTAATTTATATTGCAGTTTTGTTGCAAACTGGAAAGGCATTCTGATATTAAATAATTATAGTCCTGCCTGTTTGGCAGTCCTAGCTGCCAAACAAGACAGAACTCATATTTTCACCAATGTCTAAGAACTCTCTCATTCTTCTTGGAAAAAACTGGTAATACAGCAATGCTTTCTAAGAATACCAAGTTTCATCACTTTTATCTCCACCAATTAAAAAACCCCACAGGTATTTCATGCAGCACCTCAGATTCAATTGACTCTTTTGAAAAACTACATTGTAAAAGCCAATTCTGTAATCTTGCTGAATTCTTTGTGCTTGTAGAAGTGTTGACCCCTATTACATATCCTAAATGTTAATGGATTGGAGAGCATGAAATATCAAAGTAATGATGATGAGCTCAGAATCACAGATGGGAAGGAGAAGATTACTGATAATGCTTCCACAACATGTAGTCAAACAAGTTATATACTCCTCAGGCTTTGTGCAAAAATGCAACAGATCCGGGGTGGTGATGTCAGAATTACCTATTTCTAACCTATCTCTGCTCCCACACAAGAGCAAATAGATTGGGATTCTGCAAATGCAAGGAAACAAGGATGGATCTATGCAATTCTGTAAATCTCACTCACAGAATTTAAGAATGTGGACACAAAAAAGTCTTGCATGTACATACCAGAGATGTGAGTCAGTGGCTAATGTGAGGGATCAGGCTGCCCAGGAAAGTGGAGTCACTATCCCCTTAAAAGTGTTGATGAAGCATTTTGAGACATGGTTTAATGGTGACCTCAGCAGTGCTGAGTTAAGTTGGATCAGTCTTAGGGGCCTGTTACAATCTAAACAACTCCACAATTCTATGACAAAGATTTAAGCTAAGCTGGCTTGCCTTTCCTCTGCTACCTCACAGTAGCAATCTCACAACAAACAGCATGAGAGTTTTCAAGCCTGCTCCTTTCTGATTCTCAGCTAGTAAGTTTGAGCATTCCTGCACATGCCATTATTCACCTTGCACATAAACACGAAGTAAAGCAGTCTGGAAAGAGCTGACGCTCTGTTAGCATTTAAGTTCCAGCAGCCAGGAGTGCATATTCACTGGGGCACGAAGCAAAAGGTCCTGGGGTTTTGCCTTACTGAAAATTAAGACGTGACCTCAGGTCACAGCTTTGGCATAACCACTGTTCTGAAACTGTTTAAATTATGGAAGTAAAAGTGCTGGATGAATTCTCCCCCACAACTGCATTTGAGCAAAGTGACCTGAGTGCAAATCACAGAGTGCAAAGAAACACCCAGACTTCTCTTCAGTATACGGTGAAATCTTTTTGTTCATCTAGTCTCCAAACTTAGGTTTCTATCTATCATGACAGGCACAGATATTAAATACCCTCTAAAAGAAAAAAGAGCTTTGTGAAATAATTTTTTTTAAAAAGGGAATTTTAGACAAAATGGGGCTGCTTTCTACTGCAAAGCTATGAAAGAATAAGCATTTTGGGGCTCTGGGCTGCAGCTTCTGCAGCAAAAGGCTTTCTGGAATTATTTTCCACTTGGGATTCAACTTTGAAGGAAAGAAAAATAGCTTGGCTTTTGCCCTTAGTAAGAACAAGAGCAATTAGAAAGGATTTCCACAACCTGCCTCAACAACAAGGCTTCTCAGAGACAGAAATGTACATCAGGATTCAAATAATATTCAGCTCTCCCCTATAGCACACTCATCCTTCTGGAGCCACCAGGAAAGGTGAAACAAGACAAGGACTTTCAACCTTGTCTGCTCCGTGGTTAAGAGACTTCTGTGAAATGCTAACTCCTTGGGGGAAAGGAAGAAGATGCCAGATTTCATGAAGCTCCTGGAAGAGTGGCAGGATCCCTTTGAAACTGAGACTGATCTGATAAAGTCATTATGGTTGTTAATAGCAACTCCTTCCTCTGCCTCCTTGGAGAGACTGTGGCATTCAGTGGCAGCTCAGGGCAGCCAGCAGCCGAGCTGTCATCGCAGGGCTGTGCCTCTGAAAGCCCCATCCTGTTCATATCTAGCAGACAAAAGAGCTTCTCCCTGCAAGTGAGGAGTACTAATGCCTCCTGTTGTTTCTGGAATGAAATTGGTAGCTTTTTTGTTATGCCTTATACTTAAAGCCATCTCACTGGTTTTGTTCCCAATGGCTTTTAAACCAGAGACGCAGAGAAACAAAAATATTTAAAGTAATTGCATTTCTACAGCTCCTGGGACTATAAATCTTTGGGTCAAAGGTAAAAATCCTAAATGTCACCACTCCCAGACCCAGAAGGAATGCAGGGAGGATGTAACCCTTACCTCTTCTGTCTGGCTAATGGGCAAATTTCCACACTATCTCCAGGGCAGAGATGCAGAGCAGTGCAGTGGTGGACCTAAAGTACATGTGAGGAAATGAAAACAGCAATGTGGGATTATTGCAAAGAGAAAGTTCAGCAGATGCAGGAATCCTTCAGATCATTGCAGTCTTGCTGTTTTTGTTTCAAACTCCTACGAGAAGAGTCAACAAGGCTCAACAAGGGACCACAAACTATATGCAAGAAAATGCTATTCTGTAAACCCTAATAATCCTTCGAGGATGCTTAATGAAAGGGATTTGTTTAGTGAATGTGCTGTCAACAACCTATGAAAGTTTGAGGTACCACCAGGAAGCTCCTCCCAGGAATGGGCTTCCTGTCCTTGGAAGAAGGAGGAAAGAGAAAATCTAAGGCAAGACCTAAAAACTCATTTTTAGTGTGTCTATGGAATCACAGAGAAAATATATTTAAAAACTGCACTAAATTTGATGAAGAGCAGAAAAGTCTAAACAGTAATTTGAAAGTGAAGATCACTCCTAAAAAGAATGTCACCCTCCTTCCCCACCCCGTCTCCTTCCTCTTTAGTTTTTTCCTTTTAAAAAAGTCCTTTACAGCATATTTTTAGTCATTTCAGGGTCTATTGACTCATAAGTTCTGGTTCATAATTTAAGAGCTGAAGTTATCTGTTACAGAGTTAACAGTAGAAGAAAATTCAAATGGATAGAGCATTCTGATCCTGGACAATTTCCCTTGTGAGGATGCTCCCAGATCATTAATTCTGTCCGTTGGAAAGACAAAGCCGTTAGTGTCCATCAGTATATGAACTGCAATAAACAACAGGGTGCTTTTAAAGTTTTGTTTCTAAGTATAACTGTAAACAAGTAAATTAAAATTATAAAGCTAAAAATATCCTGACCAGGAAAGCACAACAGATATGGAAGAGAGAATGAAAGACTTAAGTCTTAAAAAGGCTACTCAAACTTATATATTCTGAGCAAAAATTGAAATAACCTTTACACAGAAGGCCAAACAACCATACATGTCTCAATACCAAATTCTAGAGTTTCAGCTATTCAAATAGCAAAGTAAACTAAAATTTCATGCATAATTTCTCCTATCAATACAATGCACTTTTCTGAGAGAAAAGTCAAACAAAAGGGATTTTATCAGAATATACATAATATACAAAAACTTCAGATTAACTGGCTATTATTTTGATTGTTCTGTAGTTCCTAGCTTGGGTCCTGAGGCATTTTGCAACTATCAGATGCACCATCAGATGCTCACACATTATCACGCTCCCTGTAAGTCCAAGGGACACCAGCTATAAACATATTTTAAAAGTTATGGATGTGCCTGACATAACTGGTGTGACCTTTCCTGATGGAAGGACTGCTGTATAATCGGTCTCATGTGGGCAGGAAAATACAACATCATCTTGAATCACTGAATTCAGTCACATCAGCAGGAATTTGAAAACATAGACCAACAACTAAACTATATCAGCTCCTAAACCTTCAGAGGATAAATGAGTTGAGGCTCAAGTTTTCCCAAGCTAGACAGAAACAGACAATTGGAAGCTTACAGAGGAGGACAACTGATTTCCTAGCAGTAAACCATCGTGATGACACTAAACTTAAATGGATGAATAACAAATTAGGGATAGAAAAAATAATGGAATCCTCATGAATCATGAATCCATGGCTGAATAATCAGCTATATTTGCACATATTTTATTTAAATGGTTTTTGTGATCTGGGACTACTAAAGGAGTAGGTATTGTGAGACTGTAATTTTAAAAAGGCTAAGATGCAAGAAGAGTATCACTGTCTTTGACTTCAGAAAATTCTATTTTCTTTCACTGAAGTGGCTGTCTTTGAAAATACCTGAAATGAAGTGGCATTCATTTTCTAACAAGGCCTGTGCTATTAGAAATAAGATGCCAGTGGAACATAGGAACAATATCCTTTATCTCTGAACTGGAAACTGAAACAAAGAATGTTAATTTGGTATTAAAGAAAATTATATATGTGCTCATTTGTGCTACTGGCTCTTTTGGAAGGCAATATTGTTTTTCTAGGACTAAAAAAAAAGGCAACATTAACTTAACTCAGCAAAAGACAATCACTTTGAAAAATGACTCAAGAGATTTTTACCTAATTTACCCCTATTTAAAATAAAAATTTTGTTCTAGTATCTCCACTGGTTTGGCTTTCCAACACCCACCTATTACCTCCTTCTCCTTTCAGGTAAGTGCAGGTAGATGGGTGTTTTGATAATGCTGCCACCAGTGAGAAGGCAGTGGATTAAATGTTCACATGGCTGCAGTGTAAATTTACTCACATTCTGAGCGCACGAGTTATCATAAGTCAATGAACTAATCAGTATTGATGAAGAGGTTCATAACATGCCTCAAAGTCACATCCCTAGCAAGCATTAAACTGATTCAGAGCTACCCTTCTCCAGTTATTTTCCTGTTAGTGAAAGGGAAATAAATTTTTTTTAAATCCTTTCTCTCTCATCTGCACCAACCTGTATCACAACCATTCATTTCCATTCATCTCCTGACAAATGGATACTTAATTTGTTTTCAGCCTGCCTTGGAGATCTCCAGTATGTATTGACAGACAAAAAGCAAATGTGTTGAATGCCACAAAAAGCACATTCTGTAAAGTACAAAGCCTTCCTCAACTTGATCACTGGAAAAAAAAAGCAAAGTTAGTATTTTCCCAGAGAAATTGGTATGCAATAGCACATTTGTATGTGCTTATAGAATAAAACTGCATCTTGCACAGCAAGCACTAAAATTGAAGCCTCTAACAATATATGAGCACATTAATAAATTCATACCAGTAAAGCTTCTTTTAACCACAAAGCAATTCAAGAATTTTTGTACCTGAAAAAATAATTTAATTATTTCCTGGCACTCTTCTTACTTTTTTTATGTCACCCTGTGTCCATACTTTTACTTGTCTTTTTCACAGGCAGCAGAATCTGAACTCTTGGCCAAACTTTGTTGACTGAGCTTTTACTGACATAATTTTGATGGGATGATCTGCTCTTAAGCAGGAAACCTACAATTATCTGGGTCTTTGCACAACAGTTTATAACTTTTGTTTATAAAGAGGTCCTCCTCAACAACTTCAATTATTCTCTCCCAGCTGAGGCAATGTTGCCATGAAAAACTGTTCCTCAGTTCCTCAAATGTCTCCCAGCTCCACAAAAGTTCATCTTATTCAGAGTACTCAAATAGCCAGCAGATGACAAATCAAAATCTCATTTTCACAAAATGAACACTACCTCTCCTGGCATTTAAAGTCTTGTCAAGATTGTTCGATGGAATAAAGTTAAACTGAAGCCAGGGAGAAAGAGCACGCTAAAGCACATTTTGATGCTTGCCAGTGGACCACAGATACACAGTGGGACACCCTAATGTGTGTTTTGGAGGAAAACACTTTCATCAGTACACTGGGAAAAATTTTGCCCTCACTGATGCCTACAAACAACCCTCTCTGTTTCTCTCCTCCAGAAATATCACCTTAAAAGATACTCACAGATAAAACATAATCAAACACAAAGTAATTCATGACTGACAAGTTGTTGACATTCTTCAAAGCAATAGATGCTGCTCTGCTACTGCAAGCAAGGAAAGCTAAGATAAATAAAAATATAGGGTATCAGTAGAAATGACAGCAGGTTTGATTACAGTGAAAAATAAGAAAATCTAGAGCTCCTGAAAAGTTGTTGGAAAATAAGCACTCCTTGGTAAGAAAGAAAAAACTCAAACAAACACAACCTGTTTCCCAAATGTCATTCAGAAAATCAAATTTCCTTGCAAAAAACTTTTCATTTTTAAATATTCTGACTCCAATCTTCAAAAGCCAATATTTCTGAGACTCCTATTCAGCAATTTGCTGCTGTAATCTAAAATAGCATTGCTCACATTTACATATAAATTAAGCCAACTACATCATCATATTCTTTAAACAGTTTATTTACTGTGTACTTGGCAAAGCATCTGTTTTAGTTTTCCATAAAATAGAAAATATCATATAGAAAAACATACATCTTCTCTGAACAGGGAAATGGAAAAAACAACTGTGTGCTCAGTGTGATGCAGAAGACTCAGAACACATCATCAGAAGAAAGGAAGAAGAAGAACAGTGCAGGAATGTCATGCTATTTGTACTTCCATTTAAAGCAACCTGCCAGTCTAACTGTGAGCCTAAACCACTAAATTCCATATATGAAGGTCAATCTGGTTTGTTAGACAAACATTCTGGCAACTTATTTTAGTGGACGACTGTCTCCCTTCAAACATGCTTCAAACCCCATGTTGTAAGCCATAGAAGATACAAGAACAACTTCTGGTAGTAGGTCCAACCTCGAGTCATGAAACCTGCAGTAAAATGCACCCTTTATTAAAAATATCTTGTTTCTGTCAGTGGCTTTTGAGGGTTTCTTAGGGGGATTTTTGTGATTCTGATGCAGGCTTGATAAAAGTATTTACTAAACAGAATACACAAGCAGCTGCATTGACAAATCCAAGATTAACCTGCCCACTCCTGACCTTTCCTGTACTTAATCTCCTACCACAGCTGTCTCACTGATAGCTCACCTAGCTGGCATGCCATCAGTTTAGCATGGCCAAAATTGACCTCTTTGTCATCCCACCAAAGCACTGCATCACCAGCATCCCCCGTCACTCAAGCCCATAGTAAAAATGTCATTTTTGTTTCACCTTTCCCTAGCCTTCCTAATCCAGGTCATAAATAAATTTTTCTGCAGCTTGTCCTACACATTAAAGATAATTTTCTTCCTTTTTGCCTGCACGGCTAAATGCTCACTTAAGCTCTTGGTTCTCATTTTGATTCATTTATTCTCAAGCTCCATTACATCTTATCAACCATTCCCTTTCAGCCATTCTAAATGCAGGTTTTAGTTTTATCTCCATTTAAGTTTCATCACAATGGGTAAAAACTCCAAAAGCATAAAACAGTCTAAACCCCAAAGATCCTTGAATTCATTTAGGATCTTAAATGAACATGGGATATTTTGGTAAGCATTCATGCAGCTCAAAATGCAGATTATTTTTAGACATATGGACATCTACAAAAGCTTCTCCTCCTGACAATGGCACATAAGCCCTTAAGTATCTTGGAAATTGGACAATTTTACACTCTCACCCACTCTCATAAGCCTTCTGCCATCTTCTTACATTTCACACATCCATTTATTTTGTTATAATTTCTTAATTTTGTCCTTTTTTGCCTCGTCTTCTTGTTGGGCATTTTAAATTATACTTCTTCTATTACCATCTATTTTAAACACAGCTTTGCTACCTCATCCCATAAACACCTAAAATTCCATTTCATGTCATGCCTTTGGCATAAAGCATCTTCTGTATACTTCCTCCTTAATGGCACATCTAACTCTAAGTAGCAGTTCACTAATGCCATCTTGTTAAGATGCTTAAAGCTGCAATAGCAACAAAGCAAGGAACTATTCATCTAAAGAATGCATATGTATATAAACAACATATATTTGATGGCATATTGTCACCCAGCTTACTTGGCATTCTAATCCGTGTAATTCCTGTGCTGCACCATGAGACAGTCTCCACTGGGAGCAATAAATCTTCTGTCTCTATATATTGAACCCATAACTTCTGGCAATTCATTCACAGAGACTATATAGAAAATTATCAAACACTCAACACTAAAATTTTGAAGACAGCCATGCAAAAGTATAAATGAACAGTATTTCATTCTTTCCTGGTGGTTTCTACCTGGGACTGCCCTCTCTCATATGATAGTAAAACTTTGTTGAATTCCTATCAGAATTCTAAATTTTGGAGAGCAAATTAAAAAAAAAAAAAAAGTGTTAAAGTAGAGAGAAGCATTTTTATGTTGTTAGCCAGAGAAAATGCATGAGGGTACTGCAGTGTCCCCTGAGGCAGCAGCAGATTAACAAGCTGGTTCACAGCTGACTCAAAGAGCAAAGTGAACCAGAACCTGTTGATGTTCCAAGAGCCAGACCTGAGTCCATGTGCTGAATGTCACAGAGGGATGTTTCTGGGCTGTGAAGGACACCAGGCCCTGTGTTGTGCTGAAGTGGCAGCTGGTGACAGGACTGGAGATCAGTGGGCCATGTCCCTCAGCCAGCACTCATCCGCTTCCATTCTGGAAGGGCGAGAGGATTGGCTCCCTAGGAACAGTGCGGTTTAGAGGTTCTGTTAAAAATTTTGTGCTTTGAATCCAAATAGATACAAACTATCCATGACATCAAAACTCCAGCAGCAGTTTCTCCTGTTTGGTGGCCTCGTCCTGTTCCCTTTGCCCCAAACCAGTATCATTGCTAGATTTTGCATTCAATATGTCTAAGTCTCTATCCCTGTAAAGAAAGAACATTCCCAAGCTGTTTGCTCAGTTCTGGTGATGCTGTAATTCCTGCACACACCCAGGCCACCTCCTTTTTATTGGATAAGGCTTCCACTCATTTTATGGTTTAGCTTCACAAATGCTTTGGGGAGCATGAAGGGCACAATGAGAGTAGGCAGCCGTGACTGTGGAAGAGGAAGGAAAGAATTTCTTCTGCTGGTATTTGTGCCAAACTAAATGACTGTATGACCACAGATTTAGACCATGACCAAATCACAACTCTAACTTGTCAGATATTCTTAATTACAATCCTCTACCTTTTGGATTAATTTTTAAGGTATATATATGCAAATTAGCACTGCACAACCAAACAAAACCCTGAGGAGAAGGTATTTAGCAGCCTTCATAGGTAACCTTTATACATAACTAAATTACTAAGAAAAAATAAAGAGTTCTTTTCTATCGACAATAGAAAATACATATGCTCTTCTATTTATACATTCATTTCACAGCTATAAAATAAAGGAATATTTAATTATTCACTCTCACCCACTCTCATAAGCCTTCTGCCATCTTCTTACATTTCACACATCCATTTATTTTGTTATAATTTCTTAATTTTGTCCTTTTTTGCCTCGTCTTCTTGTTGGGCATTTTAAATTATACTTCTTCTGTTACCATCTATTTTAAATACAGCTTTGCTACCTCATCCCATAAACACCTAAAATTCCATTTCATGTCATGCCTTTGGCATAAAGCATCTTCTGTATACTTCCTCCTTAATGGCACATCTAACTCTAAGTAGCAGTTCACTAATGCCATCTTGTTAAGATGCTTAAAGCTGCAATAGTAACAAAGCAAGGAACTATTCATATAAAGAATGCATATGTATATAAACAACATATATTTGATGGCATATTGTCACCCAGCTTACTTGGCATTCTAATCCGTGTAATTCCTGTGCTGCACCATGAGACAGAGTCTCCACTGGGAGCAATAAATCTTCTGTCTCTACATATACTGAACCCATAACTTCTGGCCATTCATTCACAGAGACTATATAGAAAATTATCAAACACTCAACACTAAAATTTTGAAGACAGCCATGCAAAAGTATAAATGAACAGTATTTCATTCTTTCCTGGTGGTTTCTACCTGGGACTGCCCTCTCTCATATGATAGTAAAACTTTGTTGAATTCCTATCAGAATTCTAAATTTTGGAGAGCAAATTAAAAAAAAAAAAAAAGTGTTAAAGTAGAGAGAAGCATTTTTATGTTGTTAGCCAGAGAAAATGCATGAGGGTACTGCAGTGTCCCCTGAGGCAGCAGCAGATTAACAAGCTGGTTCACAGCTGACTCAAAGAGCAAAGTGAACCAGAACCTGTTGATGTTCCAAGAGCCAGACCTGAGTCCATGTGCTGAATGTCACAGAGGGATGTTTCTGGGCTGTGAAGGACACCAGGCCCTGTGTTGTGCTGAAGTGGCAGCTGGTGACAGGACTGGAGATCAGTGGGCCATGTCCCTCAGCCAGCACTCATCCGCTTCCATTCTGGAAGGGCGAGAGGATTGGCTCCCTAGGAACAGTGCGGTTTAGAGGTTCTGTTAAAAATTTTGTGCTTTGAATCCAAATAGATACAAACTATCCATGACATCAAAACTCCAGCAGCAGTTTCTCCTGTTTGGTGGCCTCGTCCTGTTCCCTTTGCCCCAAACCAGTATCATTGCTAGATTTTGCATTCAATATGTCTAAGTCTCTATCCCTGTAAAGAAAGAACATTCCCAAGCTGTTTGCTCAGTTCTGGTGATACTGTAATTCCTGCACACACCCAGGCCACCTCCTTTTTATTGGATAAGGCTTCCACTCATTTTATGGTTTAGCTTCACAAATGCTTTGGGGAGCATGAAGGGCACAATGAGAGTAGGCAGCCGTGACTGTGGAAGAGGAAGGAAAGAATTTCTTCTGCTGGTATTTGTGCCAAACTAAATGACTGTATGACCACAGATTTAGACCATGACCAAATCACAACTCTAACTTGTCAGATATTTTTAATTACAATCCTCTACCTTTTGGATTAATTTTTAAGGTATATATATGCAAATTAGCACTGCACAACCAAACAAAACCCTGAGGAGAAGGTATTTAGCAGCCTTCATAGGTAACCTTTATACATAACTAAATTACTAAGAAAAAATATAGAGTTCTTTTCTATCCACAATAGAAAATACATATGCTCTTCTATTTATACATTCATTTCACAGCTATAAAATAAAGGAATATTTAATTATTCTAATAAAAAAAATCAGACCTTTTTATTTAGTAAACCCTACCATTTTTATGGCTGTTGCTATTAGAATGCTTTTGAAAAGCACTAAATGTGACAGCAAAAACTATCATATCTATTTTATAAAAAGAATTCTACCTTAAAGCCTATATAAATTTATCCCATAAAATACTTGGAATTTTTCCTTCAAAGAGGTACTAAAACTTCTCCGTTTAATTCATTAGTTTTCATTCAACTTTGACTGCTGCTATAAAATGCTATTCCTTTTTTATGTTACCATGATCAGGTTTTTTGGCTTACCATAAAGTAAGAGAACATCAATCATTTGTATTATTCTATCATGACCAGTGCTCAGGTGGGAATGCTCAAGTAATTTTATTAAATCATGCATTACCTACAGCTCTCAGCTAAAGAAAAACAAACCACTGAATCCAAAACTATGGTTAGCAAAGAAATATGAATTGCCCTTTACTATATGTATTATTAAGAATCCTTTACAGACAAGGGCCTAACACTGAAGCCAAAAACAATTCACATTAGATACATTTAGGGGTGAAGCACTAAGAAATTTCTGGCAGAAGTGTTAATTCAGCACATTTCAATGGTGGAATAAAATGGCCAGCACAAGCATTAATCACCTGATATTATCTTGTGCATAACAGCACGTGCTCCTCTCCTACTCTTTAATTGTTGCTAGCCGAAATGGCATTTGAGCTGAGGAGAGACATGAGGATTAAGGTCATAATGATATACAACCAGAACTGCTTTGCCAGGTGCTCTGCTGAGTATATCTTGGCCATGACTGTCAAGGCCCTGATTCTGCTAAAAGTTGTAATCAAGACACCCAGACAGTTAAAGAAACAGAAATGACCCCCAGTCTAAGAGGCATGTCCCAGTTTCTCATAAAAGAGCATTTGTAACCAAGAGATCAAGAATTAACATGACCAAGAATGTGTTTTTCTTTTGTCTCATGGCAGAAAGAGTAACCATGAGCACGAGACACTTTTCCACATGGGAGCATCAGTATTAACAACTCCCTCATAAAGGTGTTCCTCATACTAGACTTCATCCATTCTTATATCTGTCCAGAAGCTTGGAGGCTTCCTTCACATTCCTCCCTTTATGTTTTGGTGAATGTAGTTCCCACAAATGCTGCTGGATACTCAGCCCCAGACACGACTTTGTTACCTTGGTGTGTATCATAACAAAAAATGCTACAAATAGTGCCAGTACCACCACCAGCTTATTTCCACTGGTCCTAAACTTTAGCTGCAGGTCTGTAGGAGTAAATTATGGGCTTTTCTGCATAAGTCTTTGTCTTAGGTTGCAAGATGTGGCTGGGGGTGTGCATTCTATTGCATGTGTTAGAGGTGGGGCAGTTATCTCCTGTTAATCGGGCTACCTGTTAAAAACAGGTGGGGCAGTTTTTCTTTATCTCTTCCACAACCCATCCTTCCTCTGGGAAATATCTTCTGTTAATGGGACATTGAGTGTCACTGCACAAGTGATAAAAACTACAGCATCCCACTGGGAGATGGTCTGCACAGGGGGAGGAGCCAAACATTCCTTCCCAGATATAATCTGAGATTTTTGAACAGCAGCCTTTTCCCACTGGATTCCCAGAGGAGCAGCTTTCTTCTCCACTGGATTTCCAGAGGAAGAGCAGGCCCATCTACACCACCACTGGATGTCCAGAGATAAACTACACCCTTCTACAGGATCACTCATCTGTGTTCCAACAGAACCTGTCACTCCAGGAGGACTGCTGCCACCATTTAATGGGACTGCTACCAACGTCCTGACCAGCAGGGTGTCAGGTTGTATTCTGAATCGGTCAGTCGTTTTTTAGGTTAGTTTTTTTTTTTGGGTTTCTTTTAGTTTTTTTACTATTGTATTTGTATTTTTAATTTTCCTATTAAAGAAATGTTATTCCTATTCCCATATCATTGCCTGAGAGCCCCTTAATTTCAAAATTATAGGAATTCAGAGGGAGGGGGTTTACATTTTGCATTTCAAGGGAGGCTCCTGCCATCCTTAAAAAATACCTGTCTTTTCAAACCAAGGCAGCCTCGGACGCACATTTTTGTTAAACTTAATCATCTTGTAGCTCTCATTTTTCATTAAAATGGAAACATGCAAGCATGTCTACATTCTAAGCATGTTATGTAAGAGAAAGAATGGGTTAAAGCCAGGGAAAAGGAATGTTTTAGACTATATCTGGACAAGCAAAAACAACATAATTAAAAGCATTTATCCTCTTGCCTGCAAAGAGATACTGTGCTAACAAATTTATGAAAATGCAAGAAACTCACAAGGAGAGAAAAGTGACCAATTAGTTGCTTGCATATTTAAAAGAGGATGAGGGAGGAAACAACCTGACTTCAACCCCTGGAGACATACAAAGAATCTCTGTATCTAAAAAAACCACTGTTGCCTGGGGTTTTGGGCTGGGAAAGTGCAAATCTTGTTCAAGTGGAAAAAAAACATCCCAAAGTCATATTACAGAACACTGGCTCTAAGAAGCACCTTCTAACAGGAAAGCCACTCTTTAGTTTTGGTGGTACCTGGATTGGTATTACAGGAATATTTGCTAGAGTAGCAGTCTTCCCATATTTTTTGTGGGCTATGGATACTGAGCTGCTTTAATCCCTGTTTCCTGTGCCATTTGGCTCCGGGTGGCTCACATCCACACTGCTCTGTGCAACCACTCCCTGGTTGCAGTTACACCACATAGAGCTCCATGTAATCTCTGGATTAGTCGTACAGCACAGATATTCAGGCATTGGCATCTTTAGCACATTTGCATAAAGCCCATCTCTAACTACTCAACAGCCACTGGATTTTGTCTAGGGATGCTCGTGCCATATCACACAGGGGTCAGGGAGCAGCATGGAGTGGCAGGTGTGGCAGCATGGAGTGAAGGTAATCCAGGACACACGTGCCCAGAACAAAATAGGGAGGGATGCCACCTGAACCACAAAAATAGGAGTAGTTAGGAATGTACTGAACCCATTTATCAGACCTGGACAGATGTGTAACACAAACTAGAGTAACAGTAGTGCAAACTACAGTACAGTAATGCAATGTGATTGATACACTGGCCCATCTCAAGTCCTATTTGTTTTCCAAAAGACATGTCAAATACTGAATCAACCTCTAAAAGCCATTCTTGTTCTGCACAATCTAAATTGAAAAGGAATCTAGGTGTTGAGTTTTAACAAACACAATAAGAACCTACATGCAACATTATCTTAGAAGTTTTTAAAAGCTTTCCATATGGCACTGGGAAAAATTCAAGTCCCAAGGTGGGGGGAGGCTATAGCAGCTGACTCTAGGAAAAAAGTTTTTTAAAGATCCCTAGAAAAAGTAGGCCTGTTTTTCAAGTATGGTTGGCACTGACAACATTAAATTACTCGCAAATTCCATCAGGAATCAATAATTTTTTCCTCCTCACCATGTTCATATACTCAGCTAGTGAAATCGTTAGTCCTTACTGAGACTGCGTGATTGCCTGATGGTAAGGGTGAGAACAGAAAATCAAGTTACTGAAATATCTTGAGAGATAGTATAAGATTCTACAACTAGTCACAGAGTAAGCAAAACAGCATTTTGTAGATGCTAGCATGGGTAAAAGCTCCTCTTATTTCTCTATTTATATGTTAAACTTCCATATTTCAGTGAAAAAAAAAAAGAAAAATAAATAAATATAAACAAAAGTAACTGGATTTTTTTTTTTTTAATGCCACCTATTATACATTTGCAGGGAAACTTCCAAAGCACACCTTGCATATCATAGTCCCCATATTTGCTATTTACTTTTGCAGAGTTTCATGCATGTAGGAATATGATTTCCAGGTAGTTCAGAGCTGAGATAGTTAAGGGTGAAAAGTGCCAGCCTGCAACCCCACACTTTGGGGCTGGCAGGGTTGTCTCTTCTTGAAGAGATGCCCCGTCCCAGGGAGTTCCATTTCCTCTTCCAGGCAGCACTATTCACTTCCCTGTGCTGGGCTGTTTTGGCATTTGCATTGCTGTGCTTCGCACAGGAGGGAAATAAGATCAAAAAAATAGTTATAGACATCTGGACCTCTGTCCACAAAGAATGGCCTCACTCACCTGCCACTCTTGGACACATCTCTGCCATGTTTTCCTTGAAGAATTTGAAACAGGTGGACTGATTCACTCTCCCCCTTCCTCTGTGACCTCCCTCAGTTTATTGCTTGGGCGTGGCATATTCTGGCAAAACAATTAGAGCCTCGCTAGTACTGTGCTGGGCGGAGAAGTAAGCAAAACCCTCTCACCTGCCAGCTTAATTCTAAAAACTTGCCTCAGGATTAAGCCAAAACCTTTATTTTAATACCCATGAAATAGAACAAAGTGTCAAGAACTTTGAAGTTAGTCCTGGCTTGAGCAGGTGGTTGAACTGGCTGCCAAGTACTGAAGTTTGAACATCATCTTAAGTGCATATGTTCCAACTACAAAGACATGGGAAAACAAATCTCTCTCACGGTTGCAGCTCATTAATCCCTATTCTCTGCTTGTCACCTGACCAAAAAGGAGATACTTGGCAGCTTTTAGTTTTCAAGTTCTACTGTCTGAGAAACAAAAGATAATATGCATGTACTCTAGTAGGTCTGAAATAAAGATTATCTTCCTCAACAGACATTCTACACCATAGCATTAATACATATAATTCTGATGTAAAGCCATTTATATGATTTCATAATGCTTTACCTGAGCCTTCCTAAGGTTTTGGTACTGCAAGTGGAATTGTTACATGAGCCTGGTAGATTTACAATCTAATCGTATAAAATTCAACATTTTAATTAGAAGAGTTGGAATCTGAAATAACTTATGGTTATGTTGAAAGTACTCAACCTACTGACTTAAGGAACTTGCTAAAATTATTTTTAAAAATTTAGTAATCTTATTTTGGTCTTCCTATTTTGATTTGGTTTAAATACACAGTAATTACTATTCTAGAACTAGGATTATATCCTGTATATGTGGAATAATTGCTACTTAGGTCATGGGGAAAGAGCCCCTGAGAAAAAAGAGTGTTTCATATTTGTTCCTGAAACAATGAGAATACTAATGAGTTGAAAAATAGATATTTTAAATAGAGAAGAGACACAGCCCCAACAAAGGGTCTGAGATGCTAGAATGCAGCAGACAGTAACTGAGGTCTCATCACTTCCCATGTTTCTAAAAATATCTACTGTCAGAAATATTTTTTACTGCAATATCAGTAGATGTTGCTTTACAGTACTGCACTCTTTCTAGATGGGCAATAGGTCACACACACCTAGGAATGTCTTTGCATCCACTTAGAATAACTGTACATAAAGCTCATTTATCATGCCCTGGTAAAAGGCAGGTCTTCCAGCCTGCTCTTGTTTCTTTTTAGTCATGTTAACAAGAAAGCAACCAGAACATCACCACAGAAATAAATTTAAAAAATAATTAAAAATACCCAAACCACACCACAGTCCTAAACCTGTATGGACTGGACACAAATACATGCAAATACAAATTAGTTGAATCTCCCTCTTTAGCAGTCCGCATTTGTGCAGTTCTCCATGCTTTCATTTGCATATCTCTGTTCCCAGTAGTAACTTGGGCACTGGAGAGTTTTCTCTTAAGGAAAGCGGTGCTGATTGATTGCTGCCAGCTCCCCCCACTGCTCCTCATGCCGAGCCCCTCACAATGGGCTCATTGCTTCCTTCCATCACCTCAGCCTGATATGCCTGAAGCAATGTATCCGTATCTAAGCTTCAGATCAGGTTTTCAAGGAGCAAAGGACCTAATTAAATCAAGTGGAAAAGGAGCTTAATCAATAGCAAGCTATAAACTCACATCTTTGTTTTATCTGTAAATACATAAATTACAAAGGAAAAGTTGAATGTAGCAAAAGAGATTGAGAGAAGCACTATCCAATCTGCACTATCCAATGCTTCCATTAAATTAAGCCTCAAACTATTAAAAAAGAATAGCTTGAATTTCAATCAGGAAATGCAAGATTCATTGTATGCTTTGATTGAGGCAGGTGAAAAACTATAATTTATTCCCTGTTTTCAGCTTATTTCAGCTTGCAATTTCTGCTCTTCAACAATTCTTTCCTTCAGCTATTCAAGGTACAAAATTCTTTTCAATTTCCAGGAGCATTAACCATATACTGCAATCTCTGTCTTTGCCCATTTGGTTTGGAATGCAACATAATAGATACAAATACTGGTCAAACCTCTCTTCATTATTCACAGTTTTCACAGTATTTTTTTTTTAAATACTGTTTCCAATGTGTTACCTCCACAACACCTAGGCTTTTCTGTGCTGATGAAAGGGACTGTGGCTATCCAGACAGGTTTGATAACCAGAAGTACCACTCACTCAAAGAGTTTCCTCTTTGCATGAAAGCTGTTAGGTTTTTTGCTCTGTTCACATAGGTCTTACCATCTATGCCTTTATAAGCCACAGGCTCTTCCACTGTTTTCACAATGTTGTGTTTGTAAGCTCCTGTTCTAGGTTCCACCAGGCTGAAACAGGGGCGAGCTCCATCACACCACCACACCACACATGGTGCCCAACACCATGTGCCACACTCTGACATGCTTGGTCTTAAGCAGTTGCTTAAAGAGAGAATTTTAAAACGTAGAGTCCATTTTATGTAGTGGGCATAACTCAATACTGAATTTCCATTCCATCCCACTCTGCCTGTGTTACTCGATTTTGCAAAGGACTAGGCAAACATTCTTCTCCAACTTGCCTTCTTGTATCTGCACGCTGATACCTTCATATGCAAAATTGAAAAAAAAAAAAGGATTCCATATTTCTAAAATATCACACAGCATTTACCTAGAGAACCCCCCATCCTAGATTTGCAGCTTGTTTTCAATAGGTGTATATGGAGGTTCACTTGTAGCCAGAATTTCTCTAAAATCCCATGGACAGAGATACATCTGAATGTAGTTTTCAGTTCTGTTTAAACCAAGCACCAAACTGGCATGGAAATGGCAGCAAAAATGTACCTGCGAATATAATCTATATATAATAGCAACATTTCTTTTCCTGGTAATAGCTGCCTAAACTAAAATAAATAAACCTGAGTCCTTTTTCCCCTCCTGGCATCCTTCAAAACAAGATTTATGCAATCACATGCCATATACTCTGAATCCAAGATCATGGCAGGTGTTGAATCTGCTCATAAACTGCAATCAAGTTTGAGAGGTGAGCCCTTCAGTGAGAGCACTCAAGGATGTCTGTCTTCAGGTGCCCATTTCCACCACTGGATTTGCAGCAGGGTCTCTCCTCACCAAACACCCCCTGCCCAGCCCAGCCAGTGAATTAACACGTCTGATCTCTGGGCAAACCACACAGTAAAACAGGCAGGTATGGAAGGCTGGACCAGGCACCTGCCAGGCAACATCAGCTTTGGAAGGAATGAGGCTACATTCAGAGGTGGAGCTGTCAGGACTGGGATGTGACAGGACAGACAAAAACCTGGAAGAACATGCTTGATTCCCCTACAAAAAGAATAAAACACATAAGAATAAAACACATGCTTGCCAAAAAAAAAAAAAAAAAAAAGGAAGTCTAATAATGTTTCAAAGGAATATTATGCTAGTGACAGACACCAATTCACTTTTCCCGTCATTCTTAATTCTGCAAGGAAACTGCAACGAGACAAATCAAAATCTGTGCCTACCAGTACAGTAAATCAAGTTTTTCCACAACAAAATCTTAGATATTCAGTGGAGTGAGATATTGAGTTTAATAAAACAAAAATTATTCAAAAAGAACATTGCTGCACAGCATTGACTCTGTATTTTTTAAAGTTGTTACTCATCTTCAAAAAAACTTAGGAACCCCATTGCTGTATTTGACCTACAAATCACTGACTTCCATTAAGCCTGCAGTAATATTTTTTCCTCTTCCCATATTGTAGGGCTCATTTTATTACTGTCTATATAAAAAATGTGGCGAAATATAGCTTCATATTTTAAGCCTTGCTTAATTAATTAAACGTAAAGAACTCTATATCTTCCCACAAAACCTACATCTTATTTATGGTTACAGCCATGCCATTTGGCTATGTAATTTCAGAAAGAGAATGAGGAAGAGACTTGTCCTTAGTTTGTAGTTCTCTTTTAACATCAGGGAAAAAAACCAACAAAACCAAAACTCAAAAAAAGTAAAGAATTAATAATTCTAGGGAAAGTTACTTTTTTTTTTTTTTAACCAGCTTTACTTAGTGAAATCCTTTACTAATGTTTTTAGACAAATAGAAAAATAAAATTATTCATGCTTACAACTGATAAAGACAAGAAATACTTTAAATCTTTAGTACATGACCCATTAGGCTCCTGCCAAAAACAATTCCACTTCAGCAAGACAAATTGGAAAAAGGCACATCTGAAACACATTCTCCTCCCCTAACTGGTACTTATGAAAAATAACTGATATATCTGAAAACTACTTCACTTTGCACATGAAGAGTTGAAATTAACTTTTTTGTTATTTTCCTTCTTTGACAAGTTTGAACTACAACGAAAATTTGCACTTTTCATGAAAATAGCCACAAACCAAAAGGGTAGATTATACAGCATGTAGTCCATTGTTCAGCTTTGCAGTAAACAACAAATCAGCAGTTCCATCTGCCTGTATATCAGACTGATCACATCGTAAAGAACTGAGCTTTCATCTTGAAAATTTAATCAACAGTAAAATCAGAGGGCCACTTTAAATAAGTAGACTTAGTGTTGAATTTTCTTTGTTTTGTCTCTCATCTTTAGGTAGAAATGTCTGTGGATAGCAAACTCTTCTATTTATTGATCATTAAGCTATTTTCACTTTGGATCCTGTTTGCAACTAAACCTTGGGTCACAAATTGTAAAAAACAAAATAATTGTTACATGCCTACAGTGACACTCAAGAGTGTATATTCAGTTTGAAAGCTACAATCATTTTTTGGAAGTAATTCTTTAGTTTTTTGATCCAAAGACATTAACAGGCAGATCCTTCCAAGCTTATGTCCCTAAAAAAATAAAATTGGCTAAATGGTAAAAACATTAAAGCCACATAAAAAGGTGTTTGAAGAGAAAAAAAAAAAAAAAAAAAAAAAAAACAAACCTCCTCCTCTCATTATATGCAGAAAAACATGCTACTTCAAAATAAACACTTCATTACAGTAGTTCAAGAAAATGCCAAGAGACTACAACTGTTGACATTTATATAAACAATTAAATGTGATTAACGAAAGGCAGAGTGGCTAAATCAAATCTAGCTTATGATCACTAATTTCCAAGTCCTGATAATGTATTGGCAGCATTTTTTATTTTGACAAAGTAAGTTTTTAATGTCTGTTGTTGACTCCTGTTAAATGCCCAGGTTTCCATCACATCTGGCTTCTAATTACATATAAAGAGCAGCTGCTAAGATGTGCTCTACCATTTGAGAGAGGAGATGTCATTTTCTCTCCCAAACATATCAGTTCTATGCATCATTTATGTTTTGTGACAGCCAAAACCTTTTCAAAATTACATTTCCCTATTCCTAGCAGCTGGGTTGGGCTTGTGTTAATCTGAAGAGCCTTTAGAAGATGCACCAAAGAGCAAAATGAACCTACAAGGATCTACTCCTCCTAGAGTACCAGTCTGAACCTCACAAAACATTGAACACTCACAAGGCCTGTTGAAGTAACCAGGATGTACAGATGCTTGGCAGGGCAAGAAAACTGATAAACTAATTTAAAACAAATGTGAAGGCTTAAAGCAAATTTTAACCTATTTAATGGGTTAAATGAGGAATGGAACGGACACTCAAGTTCCCAAATCCTCCAAGACAGGTAACAAAAATGACACTGAAAGAGGACAGTATGTTTCACTTTGTATTTTAAAAAAGAATCTTTTTTAAAGAAAGAAATTTTAGTCTTATATTTCCAAACCAAACACCAGAAAACAGACCAGAACTGTAACATTGATGACATGTGTGTATTTCCTTGGTTTGCTTTCCCCCTTTGTGTAATATGTGACTTCAGTATTCTTGTAGATTTGGGGTTTTTTTGATGGAAAAAGAAAATATATTATATCTCATTCTAATGCTTTTTCATTCCAGCCCAGACTTATCTTCCTGGTGTTTTGGTAAGGTTTTTTTTTAAAAACTTCCAGAATCAAGTCCAGGAATTTTACTGCCTTCAAATAAGTACTGAAACTTTCTGCCTACAAAAATCTAAGCCTATAAATCCCAACGTAATTTTTCTTGTATGGTCAGCTGATAGCACTTATAGATACACATTTAACTTACTATTTGAAACATTGCAAAGTAAGAAAATCAGTTATTTGCTGCTAAAAATCAGAGTATTTACATAAATATTACACCTGTTTAAGCATGTTGTTTTTAACATTAATTTGTGCACACAATGATGTAAACTAAGAGTCTTGGAAGTTACATCTTGGAATTGACACTATCACCTCAAGGTTATGATTTCAAAGGAAATATTAAGGCTGTTTGCCTATCAAATTTTTTTAATTTTTATTCTGCTTTACAAAATTACTGTGGAATTTTTTTACTCCCTATTTATTCATTAAAAACATCCAGTAAAGCTTAGTTATAGAAAGGTCGATGTTGTCTCTTTGCTATCCTTAATAAATTACCAAGTAACTCAACACTGCAAATAGGAGGAGGAGGTGATAGCTCTCCCTGTCTCACAGTGGCTTTCAAATATCCTTCAACTTTGTCCACAGAGCAATATGTAAAGAACAGGAAAATTCAAGTATTCCTTACATTTGGTATTTCAATACTCCCCTTCATTGTCTGCAAGGATAAAACAAATTGTTAATATCCCTGTGCAAATTGTGATTGTCTGAAGGATGTCAGCACTTGGATAGCTAGAAGCCAGAGAAAGGGGATTGTGACAATTTTCCCATTTCTCATGGATTATGGAACAGCTGTCAGATGGTAACAACTTACATTATTAAGCTAGTCTGCATTTGAACTGGTGACCTAGGAGTGAAATATTCTCTCTCTGATGACCGTTCATTCTCTCATTAACAAGGCCCCTGAGTCTTTTGCTTTCCACTGAATAGTTCTTCCCTTTTTTCCCCCCCTCTTTTCCCTTCCCAAGTCAGATGTATTTTCCTGATTATCCAGTAGGATCACTCCAACTGGTGCATCTCTTTCAGTCACCTGTGATCAGGGACAGAACAATTTCTGGCTGGAAACTTAAAATGGAGAGGGTAAAAGACATTAAAGAATATGTACATTGTACCACATAGGTGAGATACAGGCTGTAAATAATTTGAAGACTAAAATCCAAAATGAAGGCTAGGATGTAAAGCATAATGCCATGTGTTATAGACGTACATATCCATACATTAGCATGGCCTACACCACATTTGTCAGCACTGAGACTGAACAAGCAAAGCAGAGTTCATCCTCATGGAAAAGCTCTGAGTTCAAAGAAGCTATATATCACTATACCTGCCAAAATGCCACAGTAGATGAACAATCTGTCCTAGAAATATCACACGTTCTTGCTTTCTAAGTCCTGTAACATTATTAACAAGCTGATACTTCTTAAAGACTCAACAAACTCCTGCAGGATTTTACTGAACATACCCTGAGGCAATGGATGTTGTAGAACTATAAAAATCACAGAAAGATATACTGGAGAGAAAAAACCCCACAACCCCCTATCAAAAGACACAAAACTGTCAAAGTGACTATATATTTATTCACTAGAGATGCAGAAAACTAGGAGACACATAAAAGAGGAATAGGCAGCAACCACTTAATCCTCAAAGCAACCAAGAGTGGATGACAGCCAAACATAGAGGAGCAGGAAGAACAAACTATCATTAAGAAAGGATAAATTTAGTAGCCCCAAATCACAACTATGTTTTCATTCATCCTTCTTGGTATAATGGACAAGTAGGAAAGTGGAATGGCAAAAAGGGAAGGAACTTACCCATATTTAAAATGCCACTTATATTCATGGCACTTACCCATATTAAAAAATCTTGGCAAGAGTTAATTCCATGGATATTCAAGACTGTATAGGATTTAGCAGTAGAACAACACCACAGGAACAGGCTAGAAATTCTAAACCATACTTTTGTCAATTTTTTTTTACAAAAACAAGTCAAATAACTGATTAGTGGCCTCTATTATTTTTTATAATCAGATTTTGCAAAGAAGTATAAAATGAAGTTCCAAACCTGTATATAACAGCTACATATATAAATAAACACTTGTGCCATTCAGCAAAGGGTCTGACCTGAGGCATATAAACCAGACATCTTTTTCAGCCAACTAGGCAATTAAAATTAAATCTGGGCACTCTTACAAGTGAAGGTGCCACTTTACGTTTCAACATTTACTTTTAACAGTGATTCTAAATTTGTTGGTATTTCTGCAAGCTAGGGGTTAAATTACTCTCTCCTCCATCTGAACCATAACCAAAAAGCATTTTATGAGTGCAATAATGCACTTCAATAAATGGAGCTCACAATGGATACACACTTTTCTCTGGGGAATGAAGAAAACTTGTGTTCTCTTTCTGCTTCACAACACATTGGCAGTCTAAGGTATCCTTTGAAGGCACAGAGCCCATTGTATATTACTGGATATATTTCACTTATATAGATGCAGGAAGCAGTTAAGTACAGTGCCTCACCTAGGGTCTAACTATTCTCATCTCTCCAACTGTTACCTTTCTTCTTGTGCAGAAACTAACACATTATTTCTTAACTCCATCTGAGTTCCCATTTCCATTTTGGGAAATAAAATTTGTGAGGTAATCATAGAAAAGGGCCTTAAAGTTAAACCCCATATATTTAAATTCTCTTATTTATACTACAATAGCCATTCTATTACCATAATAATAGGTATGTGAATATAAATAAATGCTTCACTTCATTTTTGTCAGCATTTGCAGCAAATAGTATGACAGAGAGCAGGGCTCCAGGGACTCATCTGACATTATTGAACAACCTCTTTGCCTAGGATATGCCTGTAGCTGCCCTGCTACAGACAGATTACACAAAGGAAGATCTGCTGTTGGCTTCCCAATGGAAGTCTCAGAGTCTGATCCCTGATACACAAAGAATTCACAAATGGGAATGCAAATGGCATCACCTGTATAAAGCAAAACAAAAAACCCAAAGCAAGAAAATCCCAACAATTTAGCACCCATTTAAATACTTTCTAAAGAATGCTTCTCTGAGGGGGCCCTTGTGAAGACTCTTTCTGCATGCACCAAGGAGCAACGGCAAGATTTCCCATATAAAATTAATATTAAAACTTTATAATTCCATTTCACAAACAATTAAATACAAGAGGTTTTTTGCTTCAGAGGCCATGAAATTTAATAATAATGTACCTTAACAAATAAGAGCATAGTATCTAGTGCCATATTACTGGATGTAACTCACTGAACTAATTTCTGAAAATTTAATAGCAATCCACATGTGGTAAAGCATCCCAACTAATTTTAAACAATTATTTTTAATGGAGTGCACCATATATTATAGACCAGTTTAAAATGTCAAGAAATTTTGGATATTCTGCTGCAAAAGGATGTCCTGTATTCCAGATGGGGAATATCCTACACTGTCAATGCTCCAGGAGGGAGCTTGTTACCACTTTAAAGTGCAGAAGGAAGAGAAGGGGTGTGAGGGCAAATCAAACCTCTCAGTGGGACTCCTTTAAGGACAGACTCCTGCTGGTCCTGGGCATATTGGATAGCACCTCATACCCTGAGAAAAGTCAGGAAGGTCAGAGTCGTTATTCATAGCAGAAGGCTACTAAAGTAAAGATTTAGGTCGTCATTAGAGATCATTTAAACAATAGCCTTTAGTTTATTCAGCAAAATAAGGGGCACTCTCATTTCCACATGTAATCACTTGGAGACAGATACGGCTCTGCAGTCTACGACCAGCAAAAAACTTCTAATTTTATTTTTTTTAATGAAGTGTGGCAAATTACCTGCTTTTAATATTTTGCGTTTCAAGCGCATTTGAGTGTCAAAACCCACAAATTTCCAATTATTATGATGTCCCATGGGGGGAAAAATTAAATATCTACCGTATTAACAGCTTGACCCATAAATTTTAAATTAACATGGGGAGAGCAGTTTCCAAAAAACCTATGGATCACATGGCACACCTGAGTCCACCTAGATAGAACTACAAGACAAAGGTTCCAAGCAAAATTTCTCTGAATGAATGAAGTTGAGGTAAAATCACAGCTCTGAAAAGAATACTTTTTTTGGCTTTTCAAAAATTATCAATAACTTGATGTGAAGAAATAATTTAAAGTCCAAATGTCAGAGCTGAATTTTTACACTGTTCCACTGCTCATCTTTAATAGCTTTTTAGATGTGCATCAAGTGAGGATGAATTTAGAAACAAATAAAAAAACAAGTAGAAAGTTACATGGCTGTATAAAATGGCAATATAAGAAAACCATTTGTGAATATATTAAGCCTGACCTTAAACAGGTGGAAATCCACAAAGCTTCATTTTACACCACCTGAGAATCTGAACTATTGAATTTAACGTGACATTTCCCATCAGTCTTCTATTTTTTTCATGCCCATTGATAGTTTTCTATGTATTGTATGAATCAATGTGAACTAAATCTATTAGCTGCTGTATTCAAGTGAGCATGATGACATTAGAAATAATAAGGAGCAAGTTTAGCTCTTCCTTTTTTTTTTTCCTCCTTTATCATGCTTGACAAATCTCTTTCAGAATTTGATAATTCTTCTTGGCACCATTCAGGTTGTTTTATTTATTGAAATAAGACAATCTGAAAATTAAAGCGGAGCATTCCAAAAGAAAGCTAGAGATTAAGGATAAATTGAAGGTGCTCTAAAGCAGTAAAAATAAATTTATTTTTATTGCAATGAAACCACCTGTAATAGGCTGCTTCAGCAATATTGTACCATGTGATAGAGGCCTGACCTGCCCACACATCAAAGCACAGAGGGTGAGGTTCACTACAAAGTCACTTCTCAGCTGAGGACCATCCTCAGCACAGGTGGGAAGAGAATGGAGGGAGGGAGGCCTGGCCCTTGCCTTCAGCATTCCAACTCACTCAGTAAGGCTGGTAGAGAATTTGTACTCCCTTGGAAAAGCAAAAGAAAAGCAGGAAATTACCTGCATTTAGATTTTACTTTTATTTCCCAGGAGCATTGGAGATGTTGCCTTTTGTTTGGGGTGAATAATGGGACAACCACCATGTGCAGAAAGATCTCAGGTGTGGAATACAGGGGTGCAAAAAAGTAGAGAGTAACAAGGGAGAGAAGGGGGTGTAAGAAGAAAAAAAGTGAACTCTTGATAAAGAACAGAATCAATACAGTAAGAAAAACAGCCTTCTTCTGCAATGGGATACAGCCAGTACCCATTTAATAAAAACTTCAGCTAAAAATGACTGAGCAGCCCATGGCTTTGCAGCAGGTACAGTGCCACATCTGGAAGGCTAATGCTGAGGAGATGCTTGAAATGGTGGAAATCTTCTTACAAACTAACAAACTGCAGCAAAAGAACCTGTAGTTAATCCTTGCATTGTGCCTGGATATTATACTCCATGCCATTAATTTGGCAGTGCATCTACATTTTGGTGCACTCAAAGCTGCAAAATACTTTGCATATATCACAGAATGTGGTAGAGAGAAGTAGGAGATTGTGGCAGCTGCAAAGGAAGCAGTTTGGATCTAGCATTTGGGAGCAAATTAACAAATAATACAAAGTAGCTAATTGATCATTGAGAATGCACTTTCATGTCAAGAATCTTGGCTAGTAAACCAAGCTGATGAGGGCATAAAACCAATCTCACTTGGCTATAGCTCTTGGGCTTCCAACATCTGTTACAAATAAATTCACCCTGCTTTCTGATGAAGTTTATCCTCTTACCCTCAAGAGCACACAGCAAATGATCTCTGAATGTAGGAAAATAAAGTACAAGTTGTTTCACCTTCCACATGCCAGTCCCAATCTGCAAGCTCCAGCCTCAACTCCTCAGATTGCTGAGATATTATAAATTTCTAATCCAAGTTCAATCTATACATATCCTCAGTAAACATTTAATTTCAATAAAATGTCATGTTTATTGCACAACTACTTTTGTTGAAGCAGAGTCCGTTTCCTAAATACATTAATGCATTTCACAGCTGTAGTTTGTCTTGAAAAGAAACAGCAACACAACTAGAAAAACAACCCAAATGCTTGTCAGTACCCTCATCTTGGAAAAATAACTCCACACATGCAATTTTCAAGTAAGACAGCATATCCTGAAACTCCATCTCTGGCCTTTCTTTGAGCACAGGCAAGAGTGGCTTTTAACTAACCTCAATTTGAGTGTCTTGCACCAATAAAGAAATACAGGCACCTTCAGGTACATGACTCACCTTAAATACAAATTTTAGGAGGAAGCAACTTTCTGGAAATAGACAATGCTCCCCACTGATATTTTGGTCAAGCTGCTAGAGTGTAACAGTGCAAGCCTATCCTGAAGATAACTGACTTGGGATGGCAGATTCCTTCCCACTGTGGGCACCTGGTTAACATTTCAGTATGATCTAAAACTGGAAGGAAATAAAGCTGTTCTTCTCAACACTTCCAGAAGACATCTGACATGCAGCCTGCAAGCGAGTCCATCAGAAAACTGCTAAAGCAGATGGTTTTCTCCTCCATTCTCTGCGTATCGAAGGCTTTGCTCATTCCCAGTCGGTTCCTCATTGTCACTCATCTGTGACTTCATTCTCCATCTGTATTGCCGTATGCTGAGTGATAAGGTCATATCAAAATCCTATCCACAATTAAAAAAAAAACCAAAAAAACCAAAAACAAACTCCTGCTATGTAGCAGCTTTGGCAAACAAGATAAAATTTAACAGCATTATTAAAAAATATTAAAAAATTCCCCTAACTCCCATCTCAAATGAAAACATAACCACTCTATAAGTACATGAATAACACTCTATAAGTACATGAAACTAGGGTTACTTTCAAATTCTGCCTGTGTTCAAACTCATGGCTCTGAAACATCAATACTCTGGATTGCTTTAGGGTGTGGTGTTTTTTTTCAAATCTGATGAAGAATATTTTCCCTTTATCATATATTTCTGTACAAAGAAATAATAGTCTATCAGATATTCTTTATAGTAACCGTATCTAGACCAAAAAAAAATAAACATACAAAGTTGTTGGAGTAAACTTTTTCACAACAAAAGGGTTTTCTTTCTCTTTCTGTTGCACGTTACTTCCTTGCCCTGGCATTCTAGAACACCCAACAAAATGGTAGCAAAATTTATGTAGATACTCAGACCTCCAATGTCCCTAAAACTGCTGACACAACATCCTTCTCTCAGGATGTTACTTCTCATGGGTGATGAAGCAAAGAACACCTTAATCTGCACATGTCAAGATAAGTAAAATTCATGTCAGCCCTTGCAAAACAAAACTACTGGTGCAGAAGGTCACTAACCACTTCAGGCCAAACACTGAACTAAGGAACTTATCCTGCAAACTTTTCCACTACAATGCAGAGTCAAGGGAGAACATGAAGAATATCTGAATGCAGGTGAGCATAAACTCATGTTCAGAAGCTTTTGCATGAACAGGAAGTATTATCCTGCATATTTACTGTTGTTCTGAAATTCTGAAATTGGGTTACATAATAAAAGCTATTAGTTATTCCACTTCTAACCTAGGAAGAATTGTAGGTATGAATACAGGCAATGGACTACCAGTTCAGCAAAGCATTTAACCTTGTGCTCTACAACTATCCCTACTGACCATACTCCTGTGACTCAGATGAAAATTTTAAATACTCTAGGTAATAAACAGCAGTGGAAAAAGCCAAAAAAGCCACTAGATATTGAAATTATAAGCTCAGGAGGATGATTTTTATGCCTATACAAACTAATGGCAATACTTGAAATAACATTGGCCCGCCAGTCAACCAAAAGCTATAGAACTGCAAAAGAGGAAAGAAGAAATGGCTGAAGTAAAAAATCTAAAAATCATAAACCAGTTAGAATGCTTCAAACCAGTTTTTTTTCTGGCTTAGTACTGAGCAGATCAGTTAATGGGGAAATGGAAGGAAAAGAACAGTTGAGGTACAAAGAACTGCTTCTCTGGTGACTGCCCAACTTGTAACAGTTCCTGGTTGAGGACATTCCTAAGTCTGAGGTTAAATCTATATCTTTACAAATTATATTTTGAATAGATTGTTTTTTCCTTATTCAATTGATGTTTTAATCCCTTTTGGCCACTGCAACCTCTGCCAACCTGGTCCACGTACTATAGAAGCATTTCATAATGTAGCATCCTCACATTTCATAAACATGCTGTTTAAACAGATATACCAGATTCCATGAATCAAACCAATATTTGGTTAGTTTGGTGCTCCTTACAGACAAAAAGCCCTTCAGTTGCTGAATTCAGTATGGATAGTGCAGGGTGCACCAGCACAGGCTGCTCAGTGGGCCCACAGGTATCACAACGCCATTCCTGGCATTTTGTAAAGCTGTGTGAGAAGTGGGAAACTTCTACATTTGTGTCTTCTCAAACACTTTGTTCAACAGCTTTTAACACAAATTTGAGTGTGTTCCCTTAGCAGGTGAGTCTCAAGGACAGTGGGTCAGGACCTGTGGGCAGTTTTTGTCAATCTCCCTCCTGCTGCTTCCAATGCAAAGGGAGGGCTGAAGCACTTCCCACTGAGGCCACCTCACATGAGGACAAATGGGGACATTAAAGCAGGTGTCCCTGCACTGTTCTGTCTCCACAGCTGCAGACAAGGAAGCAGGAAAGCATTGATATTGATTATGTTACTTTCGGCTTTCTCATGGGAAATAACTTCTTACAAAAAACCACAAAAAGTTCTTGGGCATGACAAAAATCCTGTATGTTTGTTATCACAAGATATAGTCTTCCAGACAGATGAATTAATACTGAGATTGAAAACAAAAAAGCAATTTCACCTTCCTCTCAGTATCTCTTGTGAGCTGCAACCCAAGATGAGCATAAAATTAGAGAAGAAAAAAACGTAAGCTTCTCTGTATTAAATAACAAAGTCAGCATAAAGAAATGGATTTTAAAAATAAATAAAAGAAATTAAAACCATAAATGTAAATTTAAACTTAAGAAGGCATTCTCAAGTCTTCATCTGCAGTCCAATAATCACCACAAGCTAGCTACAGACTGCTCTGAAGTGGATGGCATTTCTGTGTCAGGGTTTCCACTTTTTGTGATTTCAGACATCAGGGCTGGGTAATACAAAATCAAATCTTGATGGGGGAGGCAGAGGAGGGTATCGCATGAATAGCGCAATCCAACAAATTGTGCAGTTTTGCAATCATAAAATACCACATTGCAATGCTCATAGAAATTTTCCATGTAATCAGGGCTAACAGTTTTGGTAAAAAAAAAAACAAAACCTTCAAAGGATATTCTCAGTGTTAACACTTAAACTGAGTTAGTTACTTATTTGAAGTCTCAAATTACTAGGAAGCATGTTATTTCACTTCAGATGTAGCTTAAAGATTTTCAGGAATGGTAAGCATGGATTTATGAATGAATTTTATTCAGCTTCACAAAGAGCAAGTAATGAACAACAAGCCTGATTTTATCTTAAGACTTGATTAGTATTAGTTTCCTTAATTAGAACCCCAATATATCTTGCAATTTCAGGGTGATCAGGTAGAAGTCCAATTTGAGATTTTCACAGAATTTTATCTTTTGTTCTTTGGAGAAGTAGCGTATTTCTATGGGACACTGGGCAGATTTCAAAGGCAGTGAAAGGGGTAGGATTCTCCTCCTCTGAGGGATTTTCAGAAGCAGTTGGTCTAAATTCACTCCAAAATCCCTTTGTATGCAGATTAACACGCTCTCATTTACATAAGAAAATCTTTCCCTCAAATCTCGCAGTTGTCATGCACAGTAGCGACTCGTGGCTGTCCCTTTGATTACATTATAAATTAATATTTGTCCTTGGTTTCCAATCAATAGGAAAGAGTATTTTGTCAAAAGGCAGGCTGTTGGCAACACTCGAGCATATTCATGAGGGCTTAGCTGTGATTAGGGGGCTCAGGCACAGGCAGCAGCAGAGCTTCTCCCACCCTGCGCGCTTTGTGTGCTCTGCACCTCGCATCCTTCCTGGAGATTTTCCACAGGCTCTAATAGTTCCCAGTTGGCCTCCCCATGGCAGACCTTTGCACAGCTGGGAAGCCGACGTTGCTATGGAGCACCACCACCATTACTGAACAAAGGTGCAAAACAGTGCATTACAGCTGACACGCAGCTCGGGAAGGCATTAAGTGTCTTTACCGAGCTGTCACTTACAGCCCTGTGGGAGACAGAGGCAAGTCATGGGTCCAGGAAAATAATATAGTGCATTAGCAATAACTGTGACAGAAAGCTGAAGGGGTTACGCAGAATTAGGTATACCACATATGGTCGCGCTTGGCAAAGGTTGACTGAACTAATATTGACTGTTTCAAAGCACACAGCTCTGCTCCAGCCTCTCAGAAACTCAAATGTTGAATGCTAGAATGATGATCTGACAAAGAGTTATTACCTGTATTAAATATAGATATATATTAGACATTATATGTATACATCAAAGATACATATATCTATTAACTTATATAGATAAGAGTGGATCACGCTCTGTTTTGAAACTTACACATGCCAGCTTAATTCACTGCCCTATGAGTTGTGAATGCACATCCCTACACCACAGTTTATGCCTTATAAGCATATATAAGTAAGCCAAATAGCGGTCTCCACTATTTTGTATTTCTGACACTCTTCTGTAACTTGGAAAAATTTCCACAAGTCAAATGTAGTAAATTGGACAACACTATGATCCATCAAGTGTCCCCGCCCCTGTCAACCTCTTCAGGTCTTGGAGTCAATCTATAAAATATGCTTATTCATATACACTTTTAATCACAGGTTTACACAAGAGAGGAAACACAGACTTGTTCTTTCACCTCCAAACTATTTTCAGAGGAACACTATCAACAGGCAGGTGGCCAGAAAAATCCACCAGTTGTTGCTTGATAAAAAAGAAAAGTCTGCTCTTGTACTAAAGCATAATTTACTTTATGTAACCTTCCAGTTTAAGCCCTCATATTCCTTTTACCAAAGTTAGAAAGTATCTTACTAAATAAAATGCTCCCCTGGGATGTAAGTATGCATGCATCATGCATAGATATACAGGAAATCATGATCTTTATATGACCTTGTGAAAGTACTCGCTATAAATTAGGGCCTGAGAACAATCAATTTTAGAGTTACCATTACAGCCGTGGTTACAGGTTACCTTTACTTAACATGTTGGATCCAGTGTCACATGAGGTGTGAATTCAGCTGAGCAGTGACAATCTGGTAGAGCAGAAAACAGCTTCTGATCAAACCAAGACACTGCCCATCTTCTAGAACTGCAATCAACACTGTCCATATCAATCCACAAAAAATTCCTACTATAGATCACCACGCAGGACATCAGCTTATCCATTCAGGGTTTTACTGCATTCTTGCAATATTTAGTTGTTTCCTTCAGATCAGGACCTTTTCCAGAGCAACACATGCAGTGGGAGCCAAAAGTTTTTATCTCCCAAAGATTTCAAGACCTTTTTTTTTTTTCTCCTATGATGTCTTTTTGTTTATGTTCATCCTGTCTGAGTACTGTTTTATATCATTATTCCAGACTGGGTTTTGTTGTTGTTTTCTTAGGGTTTTTTTGAAAGTACAAAGTATGTCTTTGCTATAGCTAATGAAAAGAATGGAGGAGTTAAGGGGCTTGTTTTAAACCTCAGAAAAGTGGGGAGATTTGCTTTGATAAGAAATCACTTCAATTTTATGGGCCAGATGGATAAGGCTTTGCAGATCTATGGAAATGTAAACCTGTTCCACATTTCTCAGCTAACAAAAAGACACCAAACATGGAGTTAAATTGTATCTCCACTACAAAAACAGCAAATTAAATCAGACTATTTTAAATCTATGAGCTTAATTCAATCTTCAAAGTTATTGCAAGTACAAGCACAGGCAGACTTTGAAAAAGAAAAAGTACTACTAAGTAAACAAATTCAAACATACAAGTTATGCTAAATCAGTAAAACATGGCTCGAATGCAAACAGTGGCTGGATTCTTACTCAAAAGAGAATTCCCAAGTTAAAATGAAAACACAGTAGGGGGGAAATCACATGATATTACATATTTAACAGGAGTTGTAAAAAGCAAGCTCTCCCTTCTCCAAGCACAGCTCCTTTCAGTATCCCTACTGGAGATGCACAGGAGTTATTTCACACCTATGGCTGCCAGCACATTACAAGATGCTTTGATGCACCCTGGCCAAGCTTTTTTTCTGCTGTTTACATTTTGCCCATTGTTTGACTTCACTGTCCACTATGAAAAGACCTTCTAAACAAAGTGTACACATAATTCATGGAGTGTCGTGTTCCAAAGGATGTAGAGAGAGAGAGACCTGGTCAACTGCTATCTAAAACCAGTTAATTTTGACTTTTAAATATGCAACACAGCACTTCTCTGGCATACATGCTTACAACTATCCATATCAAATATGCTTACAAAAAAGGAGAGTTTGGATTAATATTACCTATGAAGGTGCTGTTGCTTGACACCACATTAATTCAGTTGTCTCCAGGGGAATCAGACACTGCAGCGGTGCAGTGAATAGGAATACTACAGTAAGTAGTTTTTTAATAATTTCTGATAATTCAATAATTTCAAGACATGCTCTGAAGACGTTATGGCTATGGGTAATGAATATTTTATATAATTTTTTAAATGATTTTTTTATTTCATGCAGGATTGACATGAAACAAAAAAAATTTAAACTGAGGCTTTCTAAAACATTGGAAAGAAGCAAACGAGTTATAGAGTTGCCAACACTTCTCCTAAAGTAACACTGTCTTTCTGTTAATAAAATATTTCAAGTCCATTACTACTAGCCAAATGTAAGTTTTTTGTTAAATTTTGGGGTTTAAGTGCATCATACCTTTATTTTAACATTTGCCCTAATAATTCAAATCAACACTGGTAAAAAAAATGACAGATGTCCATTAGCATAAGTGACTGATCGAAAAATAACATTAATGCCTTATTACTTATAACATATTCACCCAAATGTTTCATTAACTTCGTAATGCAATATTAATGAGAAAGATAACTAAAATTTTCTGGACCCAGCAAGTGCAAACTGCCAGCTAATCATTAAATCCCAGCTCTCCTTTCACTTAGTTTCATCTGCACAGGTTCCTCACAAATTCCCATTCACAGATCACAAAAGAACAATTTGGGTTACTTCAAGAATTAATTAGACATTTGTATGAAAGCCACTAGAACAACTGCTCCTCCTGCGAGTTCATAAAGCTGTTTAATTTGCTCTTGTATTTTCATTCAGAGAAGCTGGCAACACCACAATAAAACGCAGCATGCAGAGATAGCAAGCCAAATTTCTTACTTAATTGTTCACTTTCATTTACTATGCTCATTTAAAAGAAGCAAGCACTAACACCTTTTAACCTCAGCAGTGACACAGCTGGGGCACTCTTCACACATAATACCGAATGACTTGGAATAACGCGCCCCTTGTCAATCTGTAAAGAGCATTCAGGTTGAGATTTAAAGTCTGTGCTTGCATTAGCAAAAGGCTGAAAACCCCTCTCTTGTACAGTTTAGCTTTTATTATGTTTATGTCTTGGCAGCTAATTGCCTGAAGAAAGGAAAAGAAACGCTGAACAGGAAGTATTGAAATGTGTATTAAATGCTGAAGAATAATAAGACAGAATAATTACTGATTTCTTTTCTTTTTCTTTTCTGCAACATCTTACCTTCTTCACTGAGGAGTTAAATAGGCATTTGAATGATGCTCTTTTGCAAAGCTGTCTTTATAAAGCTTCTATTGAGCAGAAGTAATAGACAAGCTCCTATACAGGACAGATCGGATTTCTGCATTCAGCAGAGGTATTCCACAAGAAACTTGGCTTAGCCATGGAAATAATGTCACTGAAAAGTCAGAGTGAGCCCTGTGGAGAGCTAATTGAGGGTGGAGATGAAGATAATCCTCCCTCTGAACAGCAGCCCTGCCTAACCATAGCTAATATCTGCTTCATACTACTGCAATATATTTTCCTGGTCTCCCACTGCGGAGCTGGAAAGCACTGGTGCATCCTTTCTCCCTCAGCCTGAAAGTCCTTTTAAGATTTTCAAATTTGCTATCTGCAAAGGAAAACGTAGCACTCAGACTCACATGCAATGTGAAAACTGGCTGGAGCATACCAGCACTGATGTCCATCTGCCAGCATGGCATTTAGCCCACAGACAAGGTGGGACACCAGTTCCAGGAGGGCGTAGGTGCCAATTAAATACAAATTTAGAGTGATAGCCTGCAGAAGGCAGAAAATAGCATAGATTCTACAAAGAGGCATTACTGATGGTAAATACTGCCAAATGTTTTATTATAAGGGATCACTTGTGTTTATGATAGCAGGCATTACGAGTCAGATCCAAATCCCATGAAAGTCAAAGCAGCCTTGCAAACACTGCAGAAAGTATACATATGTAATATGTGTCACAGTCTGCTCTTGCTAACTTGAATAGCAAGACTATTTAATTCATCAGAACAACTGAGGCCTTAGAGAACGTGCCTTTTCCCAATCAATCTGCATGACAGTGAAAACTCTCTCTGCACAGAAAGTACTAATTATGTGTGATTGACAAGGTAAAAAGAAAGACTGCAATGCTTACCCTAAAAAAAAACCCAAAAACTGACAACACAAAAGTACACTATAAGTAAAGCTTGGCTGGTTGTAACTCTGTTTTCACCCTTCCCCATGGCAAACATTTTGCAATTAAGTAATATTCATTTCAGCTACCTCCCAAATAATTTCTGAAACAAATGTGCTACCAAGATAAACAAAATCTGGAAATTTGCATTTATTCTTCAGTGAACAGTGTTCAAAAATAAATAAAACACAATAAGGCATTACTATTATTGTTGCTATTTTTCATTGACAGACTCTCAAATTTCCTTCTCAATTCCCTCCTCCTTTGTTTCACTACTTACCTTCCAACCTCTGCTACTCCAGCCTTCCCCTCCTCCAGAGACAAAGGAAGGTGGAATAAAAGCACAACACAAGCCCCAGTGGTTCCTGTGAACTGCAAGAGGTGAGAAGGGAAGGGCTGCAAAGGCTGGATAAAGAGAGGCAGCAGTAGAGGACCAGCTGATCTCAAACAAGTCAGACCTCACAGGTGTGGATCCAAATGAAAACTATTGGAAGCAGCTGGGTGTGGGAGGAACGGAGAGGGCAGTGGCTCAGGGAGGTCACACCATGAGCAGGTGTGGGTTGTTAGAGTGAGGGTCTGTGGTGCTGGACAGTGCACTCATCCAAGCTTCTGGCAGACTTGGAAGACAGGCAGATGGAGCACAGAAGAGGCACATGGACCACTTCACACCAGGCTTTCAGAAACAACCACCTTTCCAAATTCAAACAGCTCTTCCTCACTCACCTTTTCCCCCCTTCAACCTCTTACCTAGCCCTGTTTCCCCCATCCATATCTGTCATCTCTAGATGTTTGCAAATGCTGCCAATGAGCACAGATAAGCTGTTCTGAAAGTTTCCAAAAGAGATAATACTGGGTTTTATGCAGCACATAAACTCACCCTGCCACTTTAAATGGAAGTAAGTTGCACAGACACATTGTTACAGTAGGAGAGTTGAACATCTTGATATTAATCTAGTTCTTATGGCTTGCTTCTGTGAGCACCACTCAAACTACCTTCCCCTTCTCAAGCTTTACTTGAAATTGTCTGACCAGGGAAATAACACCTCATTTCCAATACCTGTCTTTGTTCTTCTGTCAAAATTACAGCATTTCAAAGTGTCAAATTCAGCTATCAGGCAGATTTCTGCCACTATAACAGAACTTTTTTTCCTGTCTTCTTATTGTAGTATTATTCAGGGACAGAATTTTTTTTTAAAAACCCAACTAAATAAAAATAATATATACAATGGGTACTCTTCAGAGTACATTTCATGAAATATTCAACATTAATTTTCATTAATTCATGTAGAAGTATTGCTAGTGTCTGCTTTACAAGAAACTGAACTTTATAGGGGTGTGTAAACATCTGTCCTGCATTAGAATAAGACATAAGAAGGCTTTTCAGAATCCTTATCATCAAATGTTTGATATACCTAGTATCTTTAGGTGCCACCTTGGACTGGGGTACTTTTTCCTATTCAAATCTTCACTTAGAGAAGCCTTGAAGAATGAATTTTGTATTTGAAGAAAAAAAAAAAAAAGATAATTTAAGAATCCCACATTTGTTTTCCATTTCCTTTCTCTCCTAGAACAACCTCATCACTCTCCTTCTCTCTCTGAAAATATTAACTGCAGCAGCTTTCTCTATATTGTGTCTCTATACAGTCTCATTCACTGAAAATGGGGGAGTTCAGCTTCATGAAGGTTTAGGGATGGAGGAATTGCAATCTCATTTCCAGTTCCTGCAAAAGACCCTGGTAAAAATCACTTTTGCTGAACTCATCACTGAGAAGCACAGAACGAGTTATCTCTAACAAATACACAGAACCTCAGGTAATATTCCAGCACAGAACAAAATTAATCACACTCTAAACCACATGAAAACTTCACAAAAGATAAATAAGAATCTTTCAAACACTGGAATAGAAACAGATGATGGGTACCAGAAATAGCAACCAGTTAATAACAAAGGATTAAAAGCACAATGTAGTCCTTCAGTGTGGCTTAAGCAGTGCATGTTTTCAAATTTGTCAGTGAATTGTAAAACCAAAGGCCTGTTATTGAAATTATCTTGCAAGTAGGGTTCCCTTGTATTCCTTGTAATGTATGACAGACATGGCTTAACAGATTTAAACTTCCCAGACCTGAGACAGGAGAGAAACTGTGCTCAAATTTAATAGTATCCCAAATCATTAAAGGTTGTTAAACTATGACAGAAAATTTTAGTTGAATCCACAGTGGTAATACACAGTGTAAAGTACAGAATTTTGATAGAGGATAATTTTCTGCCTTTGCTCTGCCTAAGTCTGAGTAACAAGTTTGAATACACATAAATTTTAGCATTCCATTTTATATACCCACCCTCCCCCAAAATCAAGACCTCAAATTCTTTGAAAGTCTTAATTCCTTATATTCCTTATTTCCCTATATTTCCTCACATCAAGAATCCTTAACCTTGTGTGTGCTGTCTTTAGGACACAAAAAGGCTCCTTTCCTTCTAAGTGACAGGGTGTGAGCACAAATTTCCTGGTAGAGGCTCATGGAGCCTTCCCTAGAGTTTAAAGAACATCTGCCATGCTTTTCCATAAGTAGATGAGTTAAGAGGGGAATATTAAATGGTATCAAATCAGAGTGCCCTAATTTGGCTGCCTGGAAAACAGACAAAGGGCGATCTCTCAAAGAACATATAAAGCATGGAGATGGATTATTAACAGAATTGTAGTAGTATTCATTTTTAATAAGAAATAGGGATAATAATAATATTAATAATATTATTATTCATATTATGTAATAAGGCAATTCAGCCACTTTTTTTTTTTGTCACAAATTAGTAAACTAGAATCTCTAAAAAACTGATTAGGCCAGAAAATTACATGTACTGAGATCACCAGCTAGCATTTCCTGTGACAGTGTCTGAACTAAAATGGAGCCTTGTTACCTGAAGGGCTGCTATTGGAGACAGATGTTATTGAAGCAGCAGACAAATCCATAGATTTAGGGACACATTTAATTAACTCTCTGGATGCAAGACTCCTAGATGAAGGGTGTTTCACAAATGGACTTCAGGTAGTCTAAGCGCTAAGCCCACCCCTAGCTTTATAGAGGTGGATCATTCTCTTGGCATCCTCAGTTCTGACTGCACAGCCGCCTGACAATTCTTTTGCCATTGGTGTGACCTGAAGAGGTGTCAGAGAGCTGCAAAATGAATGCATTAACAATGGTAATGACTTGCTTGTGCCTGTATAAGTAGAACAAAACCATGACAGGAAATTGGAAAGAACTGCTGTGCACTACCGGGACATTTCTGAATGCCAGCTGCGACACAAGCCCTTAGAACGAAATCTCTCACTAAAATAAACACAGATTTTGACTGCTTAAACCTCTTCCTACTAAAATACTGATTATGCTCAGTATTTGCTGGTCTGGAGGAACCTAAAAGGAGTACAATCCTTCCAAAATCTCATCCACACTTCTTGCATCTCTGCTGTACGTCCACTCTTGTATGACACACAGAGTTTTATTTACATAAAGTGTCCCTAATACTGGACTACCACATAAAGAATTTTTTTTTTTTCTGTCCATTTAACAATTCCTGAGGGAAAAGTTCCCAAGTAGAGGCCCTTCCTGATCAAGATGGGGTTGTTGCAATGGGTTCATGGTTCTTTTGATCGTCTCCTCTCCTCTGGACAGAATGTGCTCTATCAAGAGTGCACCAAGCAGGGGCTGTTTCCCACATCCTTCCTGCTCTTTAACTCAGACCCACAAGACCCTCCAAAGTCCAAGTAACTCCAGGCATGCCTGTGGTCATTGCCCCACACTGCCAAAGAAAAGAGTTAACTGAGGATCAAGCACTTCACTGTTTGAAGGAAAAGTGATGTGCTCCAAGCTGTAACTCCAGAAAGTAGCTCTTGGTACCAGAGCTCAGGCAGGAGTAAGTTAATCAGCTCTTTCCTGCGTTGGGAGGTGTTGCATCATTTTAGAAGCACACAGTGAGTATGAGTTCCTGTCAAATAGAAAATGCTAGCCTAGCTGAACCAGATCCAAACTCTGCCAGGGGAAACATTCAGTCAGGTTATGTGGGGTACTGAAAAGAAAAAGAAGAAAATAGAATTTGATATTTTGTCCTGTTGTTCCTTAAGCTACAAAGATGAAAACATTCAGTCAGGTTATGCGGGGTACTGAAAAGAAAAAGAAGAAAATAAAATTTGATATTTTGCAGTTAGGAGGAAAGAAGTTTTACCAGTTTTACCAACAGGCAACATAATGGATCATTAACCATTAGATCCATATTCAGAAGTCCAACAGATTTACAGGCACAATACAGCTCATTAGCACTAGAGATAATAGCTGTTGATTAAATACTGACACATTGATCATTTGTTCAGGTTTTTGATTTGCCCAAAGCTTCCACACAATTTCTTACAGTCTCTTGCAGCATTTTATCCCCCAGATCATGAAAACTGTGGTCTCAGCTTCATGAACACACATCCTTAGTCCATCTATTTATGGTATTTATGCAGCATGTCCGTTGATAGGTTCCTGCCCATATAATTTAGTCATAAAATCTTGCCAGGCCCATGACATGATTTGCTTCAAATTATTAAACCACTTTGTTCATTATTTATTATCGCAATATTGTTTGCCCTGTAACGGCTAAGGTTATGTTAGCATTTCCATTACAAACACAGATACATCAAGGGATTTAAAACTTGACTGTAAAAATCTTGCTTTAGGCTGGGAAGCTGCAGACAAGGTTTCAGCTGACAAGAGATTTTTTTTTTTTTTAAACACTTTGTATTAAGAATGAAAACAAAATCCATCTCCTAACAATTTGGCTATAGCAATAAGGAAGAAAATAATTGCCATTTGCTATCAAATCACTTTCACATAGACATTTTCCTAAATTAAGATTTTTATAGCATGCCCTGGGTCATTTTGTTGTATTTCAAAATTATAAGGCAATTCAACTCTGTAAAACTGGCCACTATGTCTTTGTAATAGTTTCATATTTTATGTATGGAACTCAGAAATTGGACAAAAGCATCATACCCTGCACATGCAAATGCAACAAATTGCTATTTAAGGACACATAATGGACATTTCCTTGCCTCGATATCCATTCAGACGGGTTTCAATATAACTTTTCAACCAAACTGAAAATTCCAAATTAATAATAATATTTTTCAACACTGAATAATTCATTGCTTCTCCATAAAGTGCTGATCCTATTGCCTATGCCCACCTCAGCAGTGTTTATGGGACCAGTGTATATTTTTTAAAAGTGTGGCTATTATTTGTGTATAGATGCAAATGCCCAACACAGTATGAAATTATAGTTCTTACCAGCATTGAGATTAAAAGAAAGAAAGAATTCAATTTTGCCAGTGCTTTTGCTCATAATTCAGATGCAGAGCACATCCTATTCTGATGGATTAGAGAGACAGACAATTCACCTTCAAAGAAGGTGGGAGTAATCTTTGCTTGAGGCACAGCAAATTCCAATACAGTTCACTTTTTCTATTAATGCATAAGCAGATATATGATAAGGATTAGTAATAAGGCCGTATGGATTCCTGTACTAGGCTGTCTCAGAAATCTTAAGCAGAATTTCTCCATTTGCTTTTTTATACAGGTACCCATCCATAGGCAGCTCATGGGTTACCTAAATTTAATGTTTTGGTATATCAGCTATTTTCAGTTGCAATGATTGACTGAATCTATCCCTGAGATAGGAAGCTGGAATTTTAAGTAATCATTTGTTTTAGATTTCCAAGTACTGCTACTTTATAATCAAAAGGATCCTGTATTGCACATGATTGCTGTTTGTGGAATGTGAATTTGAGAATGAAATGGAGAAAGAGGAAGAAGTTCAAGCTCATGCTTGATCATGCTCAGTATTGAATTTCATTTCTCTGACAGCTATCTAAAGTAACCAGAAGACCACTATTTTTAATAATGGAAAAGTTACAGCAACATTGTAAGTAAAATTTTGAACTCTGTCTTTAAAAAAACCCCCAAACTTGTAGATACACTCTTCCAGAGATATGTAGAACAATATATTTTCATCTTGCTACAGCAAAAAGGAACGTGAAGACTCTACAGATTTAAGAAAAAAAAAAATAATTTGAGTCGCATCTCAGAACTCTTGTTTCTATGATTTAACTTACTATGCACTTTGTCATCTAGAGTCAATAATGTTTGCATGTGAGCAGATTTAACTACACTTTGAAGAGACTGGTTTTAGGGTTAGGTACAGATATTTTGCAGTCTCTATAGATACATTTGTGAACTTATCCTGTCTTTGTTCTCTGTGATACCTTTAGCAAATTAGGCATTTTCGTATAAAATGCTATCATTTGTCTCTGACGCACTTCTTCTCAAGTCTTTTTCACACTGACTTCACTCTGATCTTCCTTTAGTCTTCACAGTCACACACAAGAAAAACCAGAGGATAAGACACTAAGAAATGATTCAGTGTAGCCGTCTGATCGAAGGCTGCAGCAATTACAGAATTGTAGAATCACAGAATGGTTTGTGTTGGAAGGTACCTGAAAGAACATTTCATTCCAACCCTCTGCCATGGGCAGGGACACTTTCCACTAGAACAGGTTGCTCAGAGCCCCATCCAGTACCTGAAAAAACATTTCATTCCAACCCTCTGCCAGGGGCAGGGACACTTTCCACTAGAACAGGTTGCTCAGAGCCCCATCCAGCTTAGTCTTGAACGCATCCAGGGATGGAGCAGCCACAGCTTCTCTCAGCAACCTGTGCCTTAGTCTTGAATGCATCCAGGGATGGGGCAGCCACAGCTTCTCTGGGCAACCTGTGCCAGGGCCTCACCACCCTCATAGTAAATAATTTTTTCTTAAAGACATTCCTTCCTAGGCAATTTCTCCCTAATATACCTCATGGCATTCCAAACAGACGTGTTCACAAGCTACCCTTGAGGCTTTTGTACCATGGATAATGCACAGTTTTCCCAACTAATCTATTTCAGAGTTTTACCATCTCTGTCATTGCAAAGACTTGCCAGACATATAGAGGAGTTTTCCATGTTGTCATGGAGAATTAATTTGCGTCCGTCTGCATATGCAAAGACTGATGGGATGACTCTCAGTTTTCTCACCTCCAGAGTTAACAGTCTATTACCTCCCTCTTTATTTCAAAATCGTGTTCCTGAGTTCATCTGATTGCTTTCCTCTGCATAATTTCACTTCCTTGGAAATGCATTTTCGTATGTACCTGTACCAGCAGGTTCTCAGGCTCGTTCTGGATAGTTTAATTTGATCCTGGAAAGGCTGAAAAGCCTTACTTTCCTTTCTAAGGTAACCCAATACCACACAACTCCCAAAGAAGGGAACTTCCTGACTGTCACTTATGTGACTATATTAAGATTCCTACTAATCTTCTTGTCAAGCAGGCCATATAAATGAGAGAGCACAAAATTAGATTCATCAACATGGGGGAAAAAAAAAAGATAAAAATCTGATTTTATTTCATTTTTATTTCCTGTGAAGTACAGTTCTGTCCAAAAAGCTTCTTAGTAATTTTTAATGCATTTAAAAGTGAATGCTTTACCAAACTTTGCAGTTCAGTGGAAGACACTTAACCATTAGCTTGCTTCATGGTCCAGCAGAGCTGATGTGCCATCAGCCCATGAGCAGAGGGCAGTGATCCAGGTGAGGCTGGTAATAACGTGCTGAAAGCTTGGCTATTACCGGGGCCACTGAGCGTGTATCTTCAAATTGATTTGCAGGTCACCTTTCTGTAACCAGTATACTCTAACACTGTTCTCCCACCTTTCTCAGCTATCTTCTTCTGCCAACACTCTCTGAGTGGGGAGAGGCAACAAACATCAAAGAGACATCAGTTCCTGTTAATCACATAAGTCCATGGAAGACAGTGAATTTTATCTGATTATTTTAGATGAGAAACAGTTCTTATTCTCCAGAAAGGACATATGGTCAGTTTTCCACACCTTCCAATTTTATTTCCTACCTCTTCACCCTGCTTTGGCTTTTAAATATTTAGTTTAAATATTTAGAATTCAAAAGCTGTAAGCTTCTACACTGACATGCAAGAACAGCACAGATCACAGATATTGCTCAGAAAGAATCCAGCCCAGGTAGCTAAACCAGAGGAACTGCAATAACAAAAGATTCTGATTCTTTCACCCTCACTGCTGCATTTCTGAGTCAGCACAACGCTGCCTGCACTCAGCTGCTCAGGGCCCTTCCCTATAACTCATCCTCATGGCACCTGTTTGCAGCTCTAGAAACCACAGCACCCATGGCTTTCCTGGGCTGCCTTGTGCAAGTCACTTCAGTTCCTTTGGAAAAATCAGTCTGTGGATATACACATGCAATATGTGCTGGAAAAAAAAATAATTGCAAGATCGATTTTGACTTCCAAAGATCATTAGAGCCAGGACAAGTAATCAGGTTCTTTAAAAACTCTCATTAAGTATCTTCAAGTAACTGAACATTTGAAATTTGAAAATGCATCAATAACTATTTCAGTTTCAACCACACTTCCTGCCACACAGTGGAGGTGACAGATACACAACAGTAGCTATCGATCTGGAGAATTTAGTTCCGACTCCTTCTCTGGGCTTATCCCCTTTGACTGATTTACAGAAAGACATTTCCACTATTTTTCTTGTCAACAGGATACTATGTTATTAAAGGAGAGGTTATTGATTGAAAGTCACTACAGCCTGGGCATCCCAGTAAATTTTCTCTGAGAAGGTTTTAAATTACTTTGTGTATGTATTCCAATCTGGAAATACAAAATAGTGTCTGAAAAATATTATGCAGATTTAAAATTAAGATTCTGAAAAGTTGCTAGCAACAAAATTGAATGCCTACTAAGCTTTTTCCATATTTTCTGTTTGCTTATTTTAAGTTGGTTTTTCTCAAAGTGCTGTCCGTGCCTGTGAGCTAAGCTGTGAAAGAACTGCCTGGAGACTTTGGGAGTAAAATTCAAACTTGTTTTGTGAGGCAGCATCCATTTCCCTGTCAGAAAGAACTACCACGGGACCTCCTTCATGCCTCTCAGCACAGACATGAGATTAAAGTTTTCTCTACAACACCCAGGGGGAACACTCCAGAAAGCAGTTTAAAATTTAAACAGATAATTCAAAAGGAAGCCACAATGCAATGGCAAGGTCCACTTGGATTCTGAAGGAGAAGTGGGTTAACCAGGGGCTAGAAAACTCCCCCTTTGGAGTACAGTCCTTTCCCACAGGACCTCTCTGTGCTATGCTGGAGGTACATGGCTGTATTTCAGGGAAGACCCTAATTGATCCCAGAGCTGGGTGGCCTCTTGGCCCAGAGGAGATAAGAACTGGGTTACAGGAGAGAGGCAGAGATAGGTACACAATAAAAAACATTAGGTTTTAAGAATGACCAAAGTTGGGATTACTTAGTGATATTGATTACCTGTAAAGTTCTAAAAAGAATTTATCTTTAAAAAAAACCAAAAAAAAACCCCAAAAAACCCAAAAAAAAAAAAAAAACAAAAAAAAAAAAAAAAACCCCTAAAAAACCACTTAGAAAAGACACTTCTTGTAGAAGTTTCATTCTCCTCATAGTCTGTAACACAGCAGCCTGAAAAATGTATGTGTTTGAGACAGAGTGGGCAGGTAGGTGGGAGTCCTTTAGCTTGTATTGCCACTGTCATTTGTGTTTCATGCAGCAACAGCTTGGATGGTCAGTCCTGAACCACAGGAACACTAATCCAATCAAGTTTTAAAAGTAAACTCCAAATTAACAATTAACATTTTTTTCCCCTATAATGTGCTGCCAGTCCTGCACAGATCCAAACCAGAAATGGTCTAAATCTACATAAATTTAATAATCTTATCTGCAACCACAGTGTTAAATGATACAAGCCTCTAGTAGATAATTTCATGCAGATGAAGGTCATTTTGGTTTACCTTGCACTGGTAAATCAACAAGCTGTAACCGTTCAAAACTTGACATCTCAGTCATTCATATAAACTGGTGTTTATATTTAGTTTAGGTCAATTGGTGAAAATTATCTTTTTAGTTTGCTGATTTGCAACAGAAGGAATAGCTATATTCACACCAGAATCAGATTTTTTCTTGAAACACATTTGTCTGCTCTTCATTCCCTTCCCATTTTTTTCATTTCTTATACAATACTGTTTTATGTATTCCTCCCTAAGGCATAAAAACATATCATATGTCATGTGTGAACTTATAAACTCTTTTGAAATACAGGGATAGTAAATTCTGAACAGTATCATTTCTAATGTCTGAATAACTCTACTGAACAAACCATCTATCAAACATACAGGAAAACATCCACCACAAGGTAAGAACTGGAGGAAGAAATAACAGTATAAAACTTGTGTTACTTCCCTAAAAATCAGATCTTATAACAAATACACCTATTTATTCATAGTAATGAGTAAATAGTTTTTACATTCATATTTATACAGTGTCACAGTCATCATGGTATACAGCTAATCCATGTACCATATGGAGGGATACACTACTGATTATTGCACCAGCAGCTACAGCACAAAAATCAAACCCCACAGGCCTACAGAAAATGTCTAAATCATTCTCTCTCACTGTTATCCTTAAAGCCAGGAACAGTGCATTTATAAACAAATTTCAATTATTTCTATTAAAGATAAACCTTTCTTCTCAATTAGACTGCAATGAGAGAATTTCGTAGCATGATAGAATGTTTTGGATTGGAAGGGACATTGAAGATTATCTAGTTCCAACACCCAGTTAAGGAAACTTGCCAGTGTGACCATTCTCAAGACATTCTGTCTGCCACTGTCACTGCTGGGACTGTCACCCCTTCACTGGGGTGGCTCCACTGACCCAGCGGGTCCCTGCCTGACTCCCTGCACACCCACACACAGTCAGACCAGGCTTCCTCACCGGCTCCATCCCAGGACTTCCATAGCAGAGTCTCAAATGTCTCATTGCACAGTGCAGTAACAAACAGCCTGAGCTGGTGCCTCCAAGGAAGGACCCTGAGCAAAGGAACCCCTGGGCTCTCCTCCCCTCACAGTCTAAGCACACCAGTGTCACTGTTCCTCCGCAGCCATCAGCTCCTGCCATGTCTCTCAGTGTCCCTCACCTGGCTGTGCCACAGCTCCCTGCGCCCTTTGCTGTGCCAAGGGTGGCAGCTCACAGCCTCTTGTCTCAGGTTCTCACCCAGAGGTGAACCTGCAGCTCCATCCAGAGCTGCACCCCGAGCTCCCTGCACTGAATGTGTTCCTTAACACCAAATGTGTTCCTCAACACACCTTGCCATGAGCAGGGGCCCCTTTGATGAGAAAAGGTTACTCAAGGTCCCACCAACCTGGCTGCAGGGATGAGGCATCCACAGCTTCTCTGGGCAACCCATTCTAGTGCCTCACCAAACTCACAGTAAGGAATTTCTAATATTTAATATAAATGTACTCTCTTTCAGTTTGAATCGATTGCCCTTTGTTCTATCACTACACGCCCTTGTAAAAGGGGCATTCACTCTCCAGCTCTCTTGTAGGCTCCCTTCAGATACTAAAAGGCTTCTCCCTCAAACCTGTAAGTTCTCCCTCAAACCTGTTCGACTCCAGGCTGAAGAGCCCCAGCTCCCTCATCCTGTCTTCATATGGAAGGTGCTCCAGCCCTCCAGCATATTTGTGACCCTCCTCTTGCTTCAACAGGTCTGTGTCCTTCTTATGGTTCTGGCCACAGAGCTGGGCACAGTGCTCTGGCTGGGGTCTCACAAGAGCAGATTCTATTACATTGATGCAGTCAGAAAAACATATTCATAGTACTCATACTGAACCACAGACAACATCTTAAAAGTGTTTAAAGAGCTGAAAAAGAACTAATTTTTAATTCTTAATGGTTTAGACTAATCACAAACTTACAAAGAAGCATCTTCAAACCATAAGAGGTTCATTGCATCAGCAAGGATGTAATGTACAACCATCATTTTGGTTGGTAAACCAGCACACAAATGATTTCTATTGCATTCATTACTGTATGTGAGAGTGGGATAGTAGTATCTTTACATATCATTACTTTCTAGATGTTTATTCAACTAATTATAATCATCCTTTAAGGAGATGTAATCCATCATTTTAATAGGTAATTTTTTTTTCTGCACTGCAAACAAGTTAGATGAAACATTAGGTTTCAATTTCACACAGAGATCTTTATTTTAAAATATGTAATGATGGCAGAATCACTTGTTCATGAATATTTATTAGGTGCCAACCACAGAGATTTCTGTGATTAACTGTGCATGGTGACTGCATTGCCCTGTGTGCCTTGATAGGCTTGGCCACTCTGTGGATTTGGCTGGGGGACTTGAGTCCTTAACAGCAGAGTTTCCAGAAGGCACCAAAGCCATTCTTTCTCCTGGCTTGCTTGAATGAGGTATCAGGCAGGGAGGGAATGTGGGCTTGAGCCCCAACAGGACAGGAAGGGCTGGGGAATGAAGGGGTCTGGATCCAGCTTGGGCTGGCCCAGGGAGGGGAGGGACTTAATTGCTTGGGTTTGCTTCAGGGCTTACTTGTTTGTCTTTGTTTTTCATCACCAATACCCAAATTAGTCATTAGAAGCTTGTGTTAATTGGAAAGAAATTAAGTAAACTACCCTGTGGCTAAGACCATTTTGCCTCACCGATATGTTAGATACTTTTATAGCTAGTTGGGTGTTAAGACTCCTCTTTTCTAGACTTCAGCTTGTTATTGTTGGCCCTATTCATACCCCATTTCCTAAAAGGATAAGTGAATTACAGCCTGAAGGCTGATACCTCTCTGAAAACTTTACAACAGATTAACTGGGCACACTGACTCAGAACAGTCAGACCTCCTCCCTCAGCTCATCTCCCAGGAAGGGATGATGGAATTCACCCTCACAGGAGAACTAAAAACTGTGTGGTAACACAGAAACATTTAAAAGGCTAAATGAGGTAGACAAAACTAATTCTAGCAGTATTTAATTTTGTTTTCCTCTTGTTTAGCTATTTTTTTTTAGTGCTCAACTAAAATCTGGACTCTGTTGAACACGACAATTTTATAAATAGGGATCCAAAAGTATTTCCATTCTGTTTATTCATGTAAATTAACAAGAAGTGCACATTCAGTTCTAAGTGGTTCTGTCAAGTTGGTCAAAGTCAGATTTAATGCAGTTGATGTTAAAAGCAAAGACCAAAATATCCCCAACATTTAAAAAAATAGACAAAATGCTCAATGAATCACATGGTTCCAGAGCGTCAAACCCCAAAAGCCCCCTGTAATGAATGTATGATACCTCTTCAAATGCCTTTAGGGGAGATTAAGTAGTTAGAACATAATTTCTTGTCGGTACGTCCTTCATGAAGGCCATTTGAACATTCCAGAATCTTAATATAGCATAAAAATTAGTCACAGAATCAAAATTCTTATGAAATAAGGAAGGACAAAGAATTAACATGTTAACTTCAGTGCAAAAATGCATCCTCCATATTTCAACAGATCACAGAGAATCATAAAATACAACATTGGTAATTTCCAAATTACGTTGTAAGCTCACTACCCTGAAAATACTTAGTAACTACACATTATATAATTCTCAGATCTCATTAGCCCTACTGAGTTTAACTCTTCTAATACCTCAAAAATCTGTGCAGACACATGGTTCACCAACAGTGCTGGTGAAAACTATCAGACATGAATTATTAGAATGAAAAAATCCTGAGAGGTTGTTTGTTTTGTTTTATTCTGGCTATTATCCATGCTCATAGCAGCTGAAATCAATAGAAATATCTCAAAAGTTCCAAATCTTACAGAGGTTTCAATCAAACTCGTGAAAGAAAAGGATGATTTGATAGATTTGTGATTCTCTTTCTTGTGGAAAATAACAAAGAAAAAAAACAAAAAACAGCATGAAGTTTGCTGTGCATGCAAGATTAATATGAATGATAAAATAAGAAAAGACAGGCTCCCCCACTAGCTTTTAATATTAAAACCAGAAGTGTAAGCACAGTATGTTTAAGGCATTTGTTTAAATGTCAATATCCTGTCTGCTTCAGCAGCGATGCAGGTTTTTGTGTCACTTCTCCTGACTGCTATTGATTAAACAATCATCATTGCTAATGAGGAAGCAAAAGGCACTATTTTTAATTCCACACTGCTTTTTAACTCCAGTATTTCAAATGTGAAATTACCTTTGTTGTTTTATAAATCAGTAGGTTCTTTGTTATAGATTCTGAGAACTATAAGCATGTACATTACAGTATCTCTCAATAATTCACACTCACATCCAAAGGTTATTTTTCCCTTCCCTCAGAATTCAATTAGTCTTAATGAATTGCCCTACCACAAGCTGCCAGTGAAGCAGAACATATAATCACTATGAATGAAGTTTTCAGGAAAGGCAAGGTCTAAATATTCAAGTGCAGTCTGCTCACCCTGATATAAGCAGGGGTAAGGAAAATGTGTGTAGCTAAACCCCATCCAGTCTGTTTGCTAGAGCCACTGGAAAATGTCAGCACAGTGTTCTTACTCCATATTTCTATGGAAGACTTTCATTCATCCTTTAATACAGATAATAAAGTCATTTACCCATTTACATTTCTGTCACATTCTTGTGACAGAAGTGGGGTACATGAACAGATGACACCAAACTGATATCCTGGGTTATGAAAGGAGTGCAGCTCCTCTTTGTATTTAGGCACTATCTGTACACCCCAATGGTGCCTCATTTCTAATGAATATTAACAAAAACATGCAAGCTATGAATCCTGGAGGGAATTAATTTAGCAAGGCAATGTTTTCTGGAGCTAGATAATCAAAGTAGGCTTGGAAGTTGCAAAACATTTCACTTTATTTTACTGGAGTGGGGAGTTGAGGGTTTTGGGGTTATTATGTTGGTAAATAAAGTGATAAATTTCCAAGTAAATGTGACTGTTACAAAGAATTTCATTGGGAGGGCAGTAGTTTTGATATTTTAGCAGGATCTTGCTACTTGATTCTCTCCTCCCTTCTGGGAACACACTTCCAATGATTCAAGAAACTTTCAGACAGAACATATCAAGTGGTTTATTTCCTGATGTCAGGAGGATGATCTCTTAAGGGTTTATCTCAAGTACTGCTGTTGTACTGAGACCATACTCCAGTCTCAGATGCCTTAAAAAGACTTTGTAGTACATGAAAAGCATATTTTGTAGCATGAATTGACATGGATGCTCAATAAAGTCAGCCAGACAGTGATTATTTGCTGTAGAGCCAGCATGCTTTGGCCTGTAAGGGATACATAAATACAGTTCAGCTACTGACAGCAGCTTCATGAGAGAAGTTGGAGGGAGAGCAGTCACAAAGTGGAATTTTCTGACTTCAACTTATTACTAGAAAATTCAGTCTAATATAACCCATAAAGTATTAGACACAAAAAGTAAAACACACATATCTTGGGCAGTACTAACATGCAGTGAGAAAAAAATTAAGATTAACTGGGTAGTAAATTATTCTTTCCAACCATAAACAACTCTCTCAAGAGGTCTGAAGGCAGCATTGGTGACACCCTCTATGGTGTAAAATCCACACAGGTGGATTAAATGGTTATTCCAAAACATTTATTTTGGTCAAGACATGCTTCAAGAAAGGCACAAAATACATGCAGGGCTGTAGCACAAGACAAGTTGTAATGGTTTTTGAGGGGCTTTACAGCACCACACTTTACCATATCTGCTCTCTTCTTTACTTCCTAGTGTCCTGAATTCTCTAAAGTTACTAAAGGTGAGCTTCAGGTGTGCACCAGGTGCTGCTTCTGTCAGGTGGGGTCAGACAGCACAGTGTGGAAGAGCTGCTGGAAGAAGAGTAAGAAATTCCTGCTAGCGCAGGGGTGCCCATACCACCTTGGGGCTACATCAAAAAAGCTTTCTGGTGCAGCAAGTGGGACAAGAAGAAGCTATGCCAGAGCTTCTCAGCTTCTTACCAGAATTCCTGTCTCCTAGTGTGTCCTGACAAGGGAGATTGGCTCCTGGTATCCACAGCAGCCCTCTGATAGATATAATTCCTATCTGGAGCCATATCTTTCATTGATCTGTTCTGCAGGACTCTTCCTGCCTCAGATGAGGATTCATGTTGTATTCCACCATTCCCTGCCTCTCCCTGGCTCCCCATAGGATATTTTCTGGAAAACACAGCTGTAAAAATGATTTCACATGGTGTGTGGCATTCCACTTGAGGCTGGGACTAGAAGCACTTCATACTACAAAAATGTGCATCTTTAAACAAAAATCTTAGCATGCTATAGTAAAAGAAAGTGCAGTGTCATGATCACCAAAGAAGAAGCTGGAAAACTGTTAATGGAGAGGAACACAATCCCTTTCTTCAATTTTTCTGCTTTTCCCTGACAAATAGCTTAAATCATTGGCAAAGATGCTTCTCCATTACCACCTCCAGAGCTTTGACAGAGGACAGGTAAATCAAAGATCTATAAACACCCAGTCAGACTGATTACATTTCACTGAGGGCCAGATCTTTAAAAAAAACACTGTATTTATCCCATGAACATAAAAAATGAATTAAAACCAGAACATTTTAAAGCGCTTAACATAACCACCATAAATTGTTACCAGGAATGTAGAAGCTTTTAGTTTTTCACCTAGTGGAGTGTGGTCAATCCTCTCATCTATCATAGCATGTGATTACCTGGTTAAATTCCTACAGTCATAGTTTTAGCTTTAATTTATGGAAACCATTTACTCAGAATTGCTTGAGAGAAAACAGTGCAAAAAGTCTTCACTAGAGTTTTGTGTCTTATTCTAACAATTTTAATGCTTCAGAGAAAATCAACTCTTCTAAAGCTGCTTGAGAGAGTCAGTTTGGCTTATCTATAAACCTCTGCACCATATCCATGTAGAGATATACCATATTTGTGGTGAACTGGCGGTGCCCTTTGCTTGATTTAACTTACCTGTTACTCTCACACTGATAAGGTACTTGATGACAACATTCTGTTTGGTACTAATTTAATGTTCCCCACTAAATCACGTGCCATTATTTGTGCTATGGCATTTGTGGTATAGCTCAGATTAAAAATATATTTTCACATTTCTAGATTCTTATCTAGAAAATTTTATTCTATTATCAAGAATGTCAGCTCTTATTTAAACTTCTGAAAGGTGATATGGCTGATACTGCATTCAGATATATAAGCAGTACATATAAAATTTATATACATAGGATGAAACCACTACTTTTCATGTCCTAATGAATCCATGCTGACAACCCTTTGTATAATGTAGGTTCCACTACAGAGAATGTGTTCAAGCAGACCATGTCCAATAAGAGACTGCTGTTTGTGCAGAAACTTTGAACACAGTATTTGTGAACCACCTTTTGCATAAATGAAAAAGGAAAAGGAAGGGGTAAGATGGGGAACTGCAGGCCCAGGGCAAATTTTAAAACATAGCAATCAAAATATAGGGTAAACACACGCTACTTATCCATCCAGCTTGATTTGTCTTGAAGCATTAAAAACAGAAGTGCCCTTAGGAAGGTGGAGTTGTTTGGCACACTAGAGATCAAGGATAAACTCAGCAGGGCTCTGGGTAAGTAGCTCATGTTGAAGCCCAGTCAATCATATTGTCACCATGATCCACATTATCTGTGGGAGTTGGCACACAAAATAGATGCTATAATCACAAGGATTTTGGCTATAGGTCAGTTATTCTGCTCAACATAGTTTGTAATGTCATTAAAGACAGTGGTGAAAACAGAAGTTACATGTTAAAATTTCTTTAGCAAGTCAAACCAAGCAAAAAACCATGCCCCCTATTACATGTAAACATTTTTCACCTTGTTCCTAGTCATGCAGACCTACCTTGTTGTGAAGACAGGAAAATAAATTTTATGTTTCCCAGTTGTTTATGATCCAGAATTTAACCTTAGATTTTTCAGTGGTTCTATATGGAAAACTACAAAGATATGAAGACGTTTGGGGGATTTCCACTAGGTCCAAATCTGCACACAAAAGCCCAGCTTTGCATTCACAATGGGCTGCTGTGCAGGTAGGAAATTCTGATGCAGATGCTATACTTAGATTTTTTTTTTTCCCTTCCCTCAAGTGACTTTTCAAAGGTGGATGATTCTGGCTCTTCCATCTTTTGCTATGCTGACTAAACCTGCTGTGGCAGGAGTGACGTGTAGACAACAGTACCAGTGAAAATTTGGTAACAGGTCCCTGTATAATACTGAATAATGATTAGAATCTGCTCATGTGTTGTTAACAGGAATTTAATCAGAGGAAGAGATACAGACAGACAACCCTGGCAGTTGCTGATTTGTGAAGAAAAGGGATAGAACATAGAAGACCTAACAAGCTCCTCCACTTTTCAAATATTATTAAGTAAATGTGTAAAGCTGGTCTATCATGTATCAGTGCATGCAAGCCAGAGCTGGTCTGTGGGAGTGCTGCATTGTGCCTTGAGTGCATTCAAATGTCATTATCCATACTCACCAAAGTACCTTTCTCACTTTCTTTCTTTAAATCTTTTTGTAAGCTATAATTACAATTAAGGAAAGACATGTTTACTGTCACAAAATGTATGCCAACAGCTCACACTAATGCAATCCAAACATTAGTATGAAACATTTTTCCAATTACTGCACAGACTCCCTATAGTGTTTCAAGCTGCTTTATGACATTTTAAACTCCACATATAATACAGTCCTTTAGAAAGCTGCAAAATCTTTCTATTTCTTTCTTATGACCCGAGAAAACCTAAATCTATTAAAAGCACATTTTCATAGCAGCAGGATAAAAATGCTTTTACTACATTTATCTTCAAAATTGGTGGTGTTAAATAGTGCCGGGGGATAAATAACCATAAAACATCACATTAGTGTACAGGGTACTGCTCTAACTAGGCATGAGGGGATGTCTCTCTACACTTTCATTTCTTTTTTCTATTTGTCCCATTAGAGCTATGCAATCATTCATCAGTCACTATGGCAAGCAATGCTGTTCCATCCTGACCCCTGCCTAAAAAGAGGCCCAAAAAATAAAAGAAATAAAGCCACTGAGAGAAAATTGAGTTCACAGCATTCCAGAGATGTCCACACCTACATTCATAACGGATTTTCTGCCATAACACTCTTGCTATTTATAGAAATAATATTTTAATAGCATCACATATTGAGCTTGAAGTTATATTAGAGAAACATTCGTTTTGCACATTAGATAGAACTAGTGAAAAAGTCTGAGTAGTTAAAAACCATGCCAAAACCCCCCAGTTTTCAGCTCTGATTTAAAACCCAGATGTTGCGATCAACTTCTGCTAATATATTCTGTTTTAGACTCCTGGCACTTCCAGCACACTTATGATAACTTAACACAGATGAGCTGTCAAATTGTTTGAGGTTTAGGCAGATGCTATTATTCCAATCAAAATACAAAATCAGAAACATTGAGTCCTAAAATAAACTTAATAAAAAATTGAACAAACCATAATATTTATCCATGGTAAAGTCACACTTTTTTTTACTAAGAACAATGAGAAAAATAATACAGCTTGTGGAAAAGTATTGACACAGATTTTGATAAAAATGTATCTAGCAGTTCTTTATCTATTATGCATCCCCCAACATCCCCCAACTAAATGGAGAGAAGTAACTCACACGACACCTGACACATTTTTTCTATATAATATTGTGCAGGAATCAACCAGAATATTAATTTTTTCATGAAAGAGAATTTTTTAGAAAAAAAATGAAAGGTAAGTGTCTGAATTTGGGAGCAAAGCTAGAGTATTTGCTATGTGTCTTACAGAAATCAATTCATAATAATACCACCTTATGGTTCATACATGTTCTTTGTCTTTCAAGGGATAACATATACCCTTAAAATACTTTAAAATACTGAAATTGAAGTCCAGAAGATTAGGTTTCTTCAGAAAATCTTGCAAAGGAAGTTCTTGAAGAATTGAGAACTGCACAATCATGTTGTGTATTCTATCAGACTCATTAAGCACATACTCATTACTTCCAAATATGCCTCTAACAGATGTTTTAAAGAAAATAGACTTCTTAAGGAAGAAACTAAACAATAAAACCCCTGAACTGTTAAGCTCTGAACAAAATGCTGAAAGAACTGAAAAAGTATAAAGTCTTCCTTTCAAAGGTCAAAAATTTCTTGAGCTTGTAGCTACTGGGAGCTCTAAACCATCTGGATTTTGTTAATCTAAATTATTTATGAAATCAAGGAAAAGAAGTATCATACTTCAAACCCATGGTGTCTGAAATATAGAGGTCAGTAGACATGAATTTCTAAATCACTCTAGCAAGACTAGGTCTGACTCATAAAATTACTATTTTATTTCACTGAAATTAAGGAGTGATCTCACTAAAATAAACAGCAGAAGGCCTGTGTTGATGAAACTGCCCATTTTCATGTTAAGGCCGAGTCAACATACCTGTAGCCTTGATGACCTCATGGTCACAGTACGTGCTTTAAATTTTTTACTTGTTAACTACTTCTGAGTCAAAGCCTAAATCTACAATGCAATGAGCCTAACAAAGTCGGGGATTTATTTTAAATTCAAAGTGTTTTTTTTTCAGCTAACATGAGCCAGAAACCTTCATTTATCATGGAGACAAGTGGAATAGTCATAATGGCAACTCTTCAACATTCAGATCACTGGCAGCAAGGGATAAAGGAAATTCATGAACAAAGCAGAAAGGACATTATCTGAAATATAATTTCATCCACAAATTCATACATCTTGTATTGACACTTCATCTGTTGCTGCAGTGGATTTTATGAAGTGTCTCAAAGCAACTTGGAGATGGCCCTTCTGTCATAGGGAGTGCCAGATAAAACTAAAAGTGAAATTATGGACAGTCACTTTGCAGATAGAAAAACACACCTTCCTCACTTTCTCTCCAAGCCTGACATTCGTGCTTCACTGAAATTTGTGGCTGTGCAGCTGTAGGAGTTTACTGCATTCCACAGTTCAAATGTTTGGATGGAAAGAAAAGCAAAATATTTAACTAAACTTGTTTAAAAGAGCAGCAGATCTCTAGGACGCTATGAAATATACGGTGTGTCAAACATGCAGCATTTAATGCAGTACAGTCTTTGAGTACTCCACCTTAAAATAAGTGATAGAACAAAAATGAAGTCCACAGTAGGGATGTTTAATTAGCATAATCAGGAGACCAACCGATTTCTCAAACTTTTGAGAGCAGTTATACCATTCCTGTGTTATCCAATAAAGCCATAGCAAAATAAGGTGAAGGTGTTGGGTCCCATTGTGAAGAACCACCATTCCTTCAGTGCAGAATTCGGCCAATATATTCACTTTGAATATATATGTTGAAAACTTCCAGCAGCAAAGCTTAATTAGAAACATAAAAATAACAACATTTTTCGCCTTCATCACTCAATTCCTAATTAGTCAACGCCTGAAGGCAGGGCCATCCCATCAGAATGGGAAACCAAGAGCCCAACCTGCTGGAAACATCTGAGACGCACACACTAGCTTCATGCCTTTGAGAGAGCCTTCTCCAAAATTACAGTAACACTATATACTTGACATAAATAAACTCTTAGGGAAATAAATTTCAGCACTAGCTGGCTCCAATGACTATGGTTGAATATGTGGTAAATTGCCATTCAGACTGGTTTCACTGTATCTTTATTTATACTCTCCAGATCCCAATGCTATATGGCTCACTAAAAAAATACTTCTATGGGCTGTTCAAATCTTTGGCTTGTCTCCAAGAGTTCTGCTGGTTGAGATTCTACACACCCAGGAGGAACTATTCGCGCCTCAGACATTTATATTAGCACTGTAAATATTCTGTACTGGAGAGAAAATGTCAGGGCACTTCACAGAAAACTATTTCAGAGTTTCATAGCCAAAAAAGACATCTCTGCTGCTCTCTTTTCCACATTACTTTATTTTTTATGAATGACAATAAGGACATAAAATAATGTCTCACATAAATATTCAGTAATGGATTTTTGACCAGCTGAACTAAGACACAGCAGGTTTATTCCTTAATCAGATCCCCATAATGATGGCAACCTTTAATCTTGGGAGAGGGGTCACTAAAACACAAATGCCCCACTAAGACAACAAAGCCTTTCAACTGACTTCAATAAGGATTTAGAGATGGGGACAAGTGATTTAAGGGATATTATTATCCATACTAGTATCAGGTTTTGGTGGGGGGTTGGGGGAGTTGTATGGGCTTTTTGTTTCTTGGTATTGAGAAAGATAAATGAAATATCACACTGAAGCTTTTTGCAGAACCTTTCAAGTTTAAAACACTCCAAGTTTTCTTTAAAAAAATAAACTGACATGTCAGCATCTGAATAAAGGCAAGATCAACGCAATCTATACAGAGAAGTTGAAATCCAGTATATTTCATGTGTACTTTCTGACCATAGGTTCTAACAATATTTCAAACATTGTAGAGATAAGGTTTTCCCCTACATTTAGCAAAACATTTGTGGGACACGGGATGGGACTCTGGACATAGAATTCTTTTTCATATAATTTGAGGTTATGTAGAGAGGATGATTCCCATGATACATGTACAACTTACGCCCTGTCACAGGAATCATGTGATTTTACTTCTTGGATAGGAAATATGTTCTAATATGAGCAGCAAAAGATGACATCAACAAGTACATTGCTTATAAACCCTGCGAGGGATTGTAACCTCCATTATACAAGATGGATGAAGCTTCATATTGCTAAAGCAAAATAGCTTCAATTTCTGAATACTAAAAACTTTTTTTTAATCTTGAAAATTTTTCCCGCTGAGTTTTTTCTCTGTAAAGAACTGGACACTGACTCTACATGTCCAGGATAAAAAAGAGTCGAAATCTATGGTTCTAGGACCCTATTTTGTCCTCATTTAACCAGCAACAGTTTTCAGCTACACAAGCATGATAAAGAAAAATTAGTTCTATCTACCAAACATATAGATCAGAATTGGAGACCATTATCAGATGCTCTCTTGTTTTTTAAAATTTATAGAACATCTCATTTAGCTATAAAATGATGTCTTTTACTTTATTCATAGTTCATTCATGATCTTAAAGAGCAGTATCACAGGCTTGCTACTTATTGTCCAGGTCAAATACATTCTGAATGTAAAAGAAATTAATTTCATTGACAAATTTTATGTCTACTTAAAAAATTTGTTGTCTTAGTCAAAACTAACTGATACTTGTCTAGACTCAAAATTAAGTCTTCTTTCTCTTCTTACATAGGTGACTCCTCTGAAAGCACTTAAATCATATTTAGAAAGTTTAAAAATTACAAAAATAATGTTTCACTATTTTTCTGTGTATTATAGTCACTAAAGATCAAAATCATTATTCTCAAGAAACATTATTTTGCATGAATGTTATACAAACATACAAGTTCTACATATAAAAAGATGTTAATTTAAATATTTATTTTCTATTCCCTTATGTTATTGCCACCTCTTTCCCCCTGGTTCCCTCTTTAAGACACTTGTGAAATTGTCAGTGTGTTTCTATCAAATTGTCTTTGACAATGTTTCTGTTCTTACTCAGGCCCTGTTGATACTTTGTCAATCATTATGTTTTAAATCTTAACCAGAATTCGATTTAGAAGAAAAATTATTTAGTCTCTTCTATCTTTGATATGTTAAATGCCCTACCTGGGGAACATTTGTTCCATTAAGCAATTTTTTTGTCTAGACACTGTGGTTCAGAGAAGAACATCTTAAACAGAAAGAATGCTGTATGAGACATATAAGTTAGCAGAAGAATCTGAATACTGCATGGTCCCAAATGGTCTCCTCTATTAAATAAATTATCAATTTAGTTGAATATGAAAAATAAGGAAAAAAGAGGGCAAAAAAAAGGAAAATATTTTGATGTATTATTATTTTTCAAAACAAAATAAAGAAGGCTAGATCCTGTAGGTAAGGTAAAAAAGTTATATTTAGTTAAAAACCTGCAAAATCAAAGTTGAAGGAATTTTTAAAGGAATTTTTCCCTGACTTCATCTTAGTTACATACTTATTAGGAAGTTTCTCTATCTAGATAAAATAATCTTTTTCAGGAATACAAACATGAATCTTCATGTTTTAGTACAAATAAGGCATTTTAAAATACCTTTTGATGCAGTTTGGGATTTTTTTTTTCTTTTCCAAAGTGAGTATTATCCAACACTGAACTGCTTTTCTGATAGAAGTTACTGTCTAAAATGAAAATGCTTTCTGGTTTATTTCACAAATTCGATGAGAAGATGTATTTGGTTAACTGCAGTGTTTAGATTACTTTATAGGAGAACAGGTCTGCTATCTTTGTGAATGCCACAAAGACAAACAAACCTAAGTTTCTATGCAAGACAGAAATGCTGAACATTTAGAAAATGTTCTGCCATGGAAAAGTTCCTGTAATATGCATGGCCTCAAGTGGACTTAAAAAAAAAAAAAAAAAAAAAAACCCAAAAAACAAAACAGCCAAATTAACTTTTCTACCTTAACTGGGTTTGTTTGTTTGTTTGTTTGTTTGTTGCAGGGTTTTCTTAATCTTGCAGTGGTTCTGTAGTTCTAGCAAAATACGCCTCTGAGGCTGGTGGATGGATGGATGGATGGATGGATGGAAGGATAAAATATTTTCACAAATCATGATCAGATTTCATTTACATTTTTCAAGGAAAACTTATTTCTCTCAATAAGCTCTGAACAACCAACTTAGTGATACATTATTGGAACACACAATGACATACATCCTCTATCACTTCCAGAAACTTCTCTGACAAAACCTAGTGTATTTTTGTCTCATGTTACCACCACTGAACATCTTGATTAAATTAAACATTAAATACAACACACGTGTCCTTAATCTACATACTCTAGTTCTGAGTCTTGGTTCCATAAACCACCTTTCTCCTGAGATGTATCCACTTAGGTCATGACTATATAGAGATTAAGTGGGGATTATTCTGAGGTTAATTCATTCAGTAGAAACCTCCAGATATTCAGCTTTATGATTCTGGCATGCCAAAGTTTTCTTTTCTAAATGGTCTTAATAGAGCAGAGCCAGAAGCTTTCATGGCTCTGTTTAAACCATTCAAAGTCACAAACTGAAGTTTGTAAGCAGAATACATCCTAGAAAGTCATAATGAAGGAAACTGGTTTCATGTCATCCAAAGATCCATGATTTGGACAAGAGAATGGGAGATTTTAAATAAAATACATCAGGAAGAATTTCTTTCCTCCTATTGTATCAGAGTAGTTTATTCTCATTAGGCTGCCTCTGGCTGCTGATCCTGCCTGCCAATACATAGCTGCTTTACCCCATATTCCTTTTTAACCACCTTTCATCCTTCTGGTCTGGTCTGGTTTCATTTACCCTATTAGCAGGAACAGGAAAAGAAAACCAAGGGAAAATCCAACCTTAAACAAGTATATCTATACATTGGCTCAGAAAAATAAACCAAACCAAATTCCACATAGAAAGTCATAACATTTTAGTATGCTACCACCCCAAAATACCAATTACAAAGGAGAGAGAATGGCAAATATAAGTCACTGAAGTTCGATATATTTATTAACCTTGACAAAGTAAAGTTGGCTAATAGCAGTGTCTTTTAGAAAATCCTATTTTTGGAAAATAGTATAATTTCCATTTTAAACTGTTACCTTATCCTGAACTGGACATCTAAGACTAGAGGAATATGCACTCCTACAACTTTAATTAGAGAATCAGAAAAAGTAATGAGAAATAATTTTTCCTACTACAGGGAAATAACTTTCCTACTGCTAAGTTACCCTTTACACAGATCAAGTTAAGTATGCAATCAGTTTTTTTCAGAATATGAGAGAGGCTGAATAATTTCATTTCAACCATATAAGCAACAGAATAATTTATTAAACATTTCTTAAAAGCTCAAGTTTCAGTGCTCCTGTGGCAGGCATTTGAAGGCTTGGTGTTGGAGCAGATGGAATGCTTTATAGCAAGACTTTAATTCTCAATCCAAAAGGCATTGCTTTTGCTTCTGGTCAAAGGTGAATTTATTCCCTCTGCTAGCTCTGTCCTGGGGCTCTCCCTAGGCAAGGTCTGTCAACTGTTCCATGCTTCTGCCAAATTACGTGATGATTTTGTCATGTGGGCTAATATTCCCCAGTGATTCAGTTTTAATCAAATGCATAAAAGTGAAGCATTGTTGAGCAGCGTGGTAACAAAACCAAGTTCTTCAGAGAGATATGGAAGAAGTACAGTTGGGATTTAAAACTTGTGCGTGTGCAAATTTAAAAACCCTTCCCCACCTCAGAAAGGCTCTGCAAAACAGTTACTACAGACAGCAACTCACATTTATAAGTAACTTTATAAATCTGTAACATTTCTCACCGTAATAATAGAAAATATAATTCATATTGGGATCTAATCTGTGGAGCAAGGGATTGAGTTCCATATGGGTGAATTTTAGGGTTGCTATTTCATACATACACCAGCAACATCCATCTAGCTTGGTAGAATTGTACAGCAGCTCGAATAATAACATATTCAAGTGCTTGGATAAGGTTTTAAAAGACCGTGGTAGCAGCAAGAGATGGCTCCTACCACAGAAGGGAGCTTCTGCTGAGGGGTACAGATCATGCAGGTTTTGCAACAATCTAATATCATACAGTAATGAAGCTGTTGTAACTGGCCATCTCACATCTCATACATGCAAATATTTATTTTGTGCTGCACTGTAGCAGTGCCTGTTATGGTTCTGTAGAAGCAATGTCTAATCCTTCACAGAGAATCATAAATAAGACAAAAACTAAACTAAACTAAAATAAAATAAAGAACATACCAAAAATTCAAAGGCCATTTCTAGGTTAGCAGATGGTTTATAGATGAATAGTGGCAACCCTGTAGAGAGAAACAGTTGATGCTGACAACACGTGTCCATAATGTACACCTTTCAAGGCTTTTTATTTCAGATTAACTCTAGTCTGGCTCTCTGGACTGAATGCCCATTTGCAGCTGGAGTGCATTAGTTACACTCCTGGAGTGTGCTAAATCTTCCAGATCTGAACTCTAGTTTCATCTGAAAGGAATCAAGTTGAGGCACTGCAAAAGCTCCCCATGACATGAACCAAAGCTCAATAAGAAGGAAAGAAAAATATGCACTTCAAAAGCATGCTCTTGATTCAAACTAACACACTAACAAAGATGTGCCCTGAAAATACATATGCATATCTCAGCCCACACACATCTGCATATAAATGTATATGTATTGCCAGCTTCAAAACAAAACAAAACAAAACAAAACAAAACAAAAAAACCAAAAACCACCAAACCAAACAAAACAAAAACAAACAAAAACCATTTCTAGCATAAATTACTGGATATCATTTATCTGTTTTCCTTATGAGTTAAATTTCTTTACTAAAAAGTGGCATAGCTCTATCAGGATTATTTTGCACAGATTTTTTTTTTTTTAAACTTCAGTCTAGTTAAGTTGAAAATCTTTTAATGAGCCTGATCACACAATTTTTTCTTCCATTAAAGTCTGACCTCAGAATAATGATCCAAGTGTTTGAAACTAGTTAAAGCTTTCATTAATATGGAAGTTTGAATACTGAATTTGATGTTGTACATACTTGTAACACAGATGTTGCATGCTGAACAAGTTGGTGCTCTGTAATATCACTCAGCTTATCAGCGAAACGATCTGTGTGCATTTAGCTTACAGTCTTGCTAAGTACACCAGCTGAGTTGCATTGGCAATTACTTTCTCTTGGTAAATAACAAGTGTTTTTTATTTATAGGCAACAATGGTAAAAATAGCTTTGAGTCTGATTCTACAGCAATATACTTGAAGATACATATGTTCATACTTTTTCATATGAACATATGAAAATACTCATTTAAAAATAAGAAGGTGCAGACCCACAAAAGATTCAAGTACTACTGAAAAGACTGACAAACATCTTATTTATAAGGCTAAGGTAAGAAGGGTTTGTGTACTTAGTCACTCACACTCACACTATAACAGAGTTAGAAGACAGAATTTAGGGATATAAAGTGCCTGGTGTTCAAGATTTCTGTGTTGCTTTAGAAGACCCTTTACTCAGTTACAACCAGTAAATATTTGGATTTTATTTAAACTTGGCTGTATTCTTATTTCCCAACAGTTTCCAATAAGCATCTAGAGCACTTACTAACTGAAAAATGTTTTCTTTTTAAGGGTGCTATGCTGCTCAGAGTTTTGCATTGACAGCTTGGGAATTCATCTCCTTTGCTTTATACTTGTGCATCCTGAACAGTATATGGTCAGAACACACAGGACTGTACACTGAAAAAAGAACAGTGCAATTGCACTGGGCTACAGTAGGCACTCCAGAAGGCACCTTCCTCAGCACATCACCACTTCCTGTGGAAAGCAGCTCTGTTTATCCCTAAGGACCTCAGCTGGCTGATGCAGAGCAGGACCACGTCTTATTAGGATGTCTTCATCAAGTAAGTATCCCAGAAACATCAGGACCTGGCCATAAATTCTCTGCTACTCTGCTACTTTAAAATACCTTGTGTTTCTGCCTATATGTACAGGCTGTGTACTCCACAATAGTATTTATGTATGCATCCCATTTATATTGCAGTAGGTGAATACTTTATAAAACTGGATGCTCTGATATTTCAGATGCTCAGAATCATTTGATGTTTACCACAACAACAGTGTGGGACATGGTGATAGGGTGAGCACCAGCTTTGAAAAGCTCCTGTCCACAGTACAAGCCCACAAGTGTCTTCAGCTGACAAACTGTTGGGAATGAAGGCAGCTTCATTTAACATAGAATATGTTTTCCATGAAGTTCTGAACAAGGAATTGTACTGAAAATGCTTTTTTTTTTTTTTTTAAATGTATACCAAAGAAGCAGGGCAATAACAAAAGCTAACATTTAAAATGCAAAACAGCCGGCGTTGTGTGACACTGTGAGATGTGTCTCCAAGTCTTAGGGTTGACTAATTGAATTGCCATTGATAAGGTGTCACTTAAAGAGACATCTCTGCAGTGAAACATGGGTTTGCTGTAAATGACCTGTCATTAGAGCCATGGGTAATGTCCGTGTCCAGACTGAAAAATATTGCAGCTCCCAGCAATATGCTCAGTAGGAATTAAAACAGCAAGGATGCTAAGAAGTCAGTGTACACGAACCACCAGAGAATTATGCCTCAGGTGCTATGTTAATTTACTTGTTGGCATACATTAATTGAAACCAATCAATAAGGCTGGTGGTACAACAGAGGCAATGCAAAAGAAGTAATCGATTGCCACACTTACTCATTTTAAACTTGGAAAACAGGAATAATTTGGTCTTATATTTTTCATTTCTGTCAATACAGATAATGAGATTACTTATTTATTTTCTATTACTTCAGCACTAATTATAATAACTATGATGTCTTTCAACAGCCCTTGTGCAAACACCAGTATTCTGATTAGCAGCTGTTAACTTGCATATAATGGGAGTGACTTCTTCCAACTGAAAAGTTGGAAATTACATGGTTTTGCTATTACAAATAGTGTTAATCATCTTGTCACAATGAAAGCCATTGCATATTTTAATAGTTATAAACTTGAATTCAATTTGATTTTTCCATTTATGGCACAGTAACTTTTAAAATTTTTAATTTCCAAAGATAAGTATATTCAAAGTAATTGCATAAGAAGAACAGAAAGAGCTGTGCTTCTATTTTTTTTTTGTGTTCAATTTCCTCAAGTATATTCATTCCATATGTCCAGTGTTCACTGATATAACTTGTTATTTAATTTTTAATGCAGGTTATTTTAATGTAGGTTGCTGTGGCTTTTCCTTTTTTTCCTTTTTGCTGTTGTTTTATTTTCTATAATATTTCTATGAGCTTCAGCAGTCAGTTCTCAAGACCACACTGCCTAAAAACCAAAATAAATAGGACTGTTGCTTCCTATGCTGCATGTATCATCCTCTTTTCACAAAAACTGCTCATCCTTACTGATCATCTGTTTTCAGAGAGATCAATGGAAATCAGCACACTGTTATTCATAACTGTTCTGCACAAGGAATGGGAATTTATTTTGTGGCAAACGTGGTGCCAGACACTCTCATTATGTCTTTAGTAGCACTGAGCTTTCTCAAAATTTGTCCATAAATGAACTAAACCTAAAAATTTAGCCTCTTCCAAATCTGTAACAGCAATGCTTTTCTTCTGATCACGCTCAAAGGCATTAACTCCACATAATAGTGCTCAATTCAACCTCCAGACAAAGAATGGATCTGCAACACTTCTCCTTGTGTTCACTGAAGCCATGGATGTACAGATTTGGATCAGGTTTGATGATGGCAAGCTGATTCAGTAAACATTGTTTGCCATGGTTTTGGAAGGGTGCAGGCAAGAAGTGAAAATGCTGTACAGAAAAAAAAAAAAAAAAAAAAAAAAAAAAAAAAAAAAAAAAAAAAAAGAAAAAAAAAAAAGAAAAAGACAACCCATGCTGATTGGTGGGCAGGATGCTTTTTCAGGGGTTGCCCACTGCTGGCAGATTTTTCCCACACTGACGTGTTCACCTTGTAGTGAGCTGAACCATCCAGCTGCAAGTTCAATATGTATGAATTTTTCTCCAAACTCTTACTTAATTTGGTCCTAAAACATCAGTTTTACAGGATTATTTTCTAGTGCAGTCTAATTACTCCTTATTCTTGGAGGAAGAAAACCCAAAACAATACAAAAAACCAAAATAATAGGAAAAAACCAGCCACAACTTCTGCCTTTTTGTTAGACTGAAGATACTATAACCCTGCAGATGTTACTTTTATCAGAGACTGGGAATATTGGTGAGTACTAGAGGTGTAGACAGTGAGGGTGGTGTTCCTGCTAGACAAGCCTGAAAGCAAAATAGTAATTAACATCCAACTGGAAAACCAATTTTCTGTGAACTCAACTAAGTTTACTGCAGGCCTTTAAAATCACCTCTAGACTACTAATGTGGCAGAGATTTGTGAAACACTGAGAAACAGTATCAAACTCAGGCACTTTTCCACCACAGTGCTGTGCAACAGTGTGGAGTTATGGATTATACATTTTTCAACAGTTCTCCAGCCAAAGGTTAATTCAATTCCCAGAAAGGAGAAAGTCCTGTCTGCCAATTAGTGTGTAATGTGTGAGACTGAAACCAAGTACTGAATCCCAGGTTGCTGCTTCAGGAATTCAAAGTTAGGCTGAAGCTCATTTTCCCTCTCATATTCTCTAAATCTTATTCACTACTAACAATTTCTATAGTTTGAAGCAGCTTTTAATTTTGAAGCTTGAAAGTAAGAATACTGGAATATCCTATCATAAGAAATTAGAATTGAAATATACAGGTCATAATTATAGAAGTGGAAGTAGATACTTCCATCTCAAACTTTATCATTTTTTTTTTTTTTTAAACACTGGTAAAAGAAAAATGTTTTATAGCAGGAAAAGAAATAGAGAATTAGACTGTTTAAAGTTTTTGCTGTTTACTTGCAGCTACAGTGTAGGATTCAGAGATAGCTATTAAATAGGTTTATTGAAGTAAAAAAATCACCTTTATGTAATTTACACTACTCATTTAAGATACTAACAATGTATGATAAAAGCTAAAGACATACTAATTCTCCTTTTTTGCTGTGGTAAAGGTTAAATACTTTGCATTTTATACAGTCCCATATAGTTGGTCAAATCCAGACCTAAAATTATGTAATATAATTTCTTCTATTTGAATGGAGAGATTTAATAATTTCAATTGTGAGGGACAGAGCCATAGCCAATTTATGGACTTGTTTCCTATCACTAAATCCAGGGGATGACATTTTCAGAAACTACTACTACTGATGGCAACTACACCCTATTTTCTCTCTGTTTTCTCCCCTCTTCATTCTCCTTTGCAAGTTGTGCCATTCAGCTTGTGAAAAATTGCCATAGGCTGTCCCTGCAGATGCCTGCAATGAACAGCCTGTGCTGTGAAGGGTCTCTTCCTAAAAATTCAGGTCCTCAATCCCTTTTCCACTTCTATTACAACAGTGCTGGTTACAATTCATCCACCCTCCTTGCAGCCACAGTGTAAAATCGTACACATGGGCAGGTCAGCTCCACAGTCCCCAATTTCCCACCAGCACATGCCTAAGTCATGCAGAGGGACAAAACAGAAAAGGATCTGGGACTGGTCTGGAGCAGCTTGCTCCTCCTTAGCCAGCCAAGAAGTACACACTGCTCAGTCACTCAGTGACACTCACAGAACAGATAAATACTGAGGTCATGTGGACCTTAATTTGGGTCTCTCTCTTCTCTGCTGCTTGTAGGAACTTAGATATTTTTGAGACCTCAACCTCTCAAGCAAGTTGAACTGCAGAGTCAGATAGCAGGTTCCAAGATTAGCTCTGAACACAGGATGGTTGTCATTGTTATTGCTCACGTTTTGTCTTTACCTGTTTGAAGCATGTGACAAAAGGACAATGTAAAATCATCCCAATTTCCGGTACTAGATCCCAACTATGTTGGCCAACACCACTGTGAAACCCAGCCTGACAACCAGTGTGACTGAGTCCCCTCCTTTCAGACAAGTTTTGTCTTAAAGTCTATGGCCTTATCAAACATGGTTTAAATAGAATAACTTTGCAAGGAAGCAAGCAGAATGTATCCTACCCTGAGCCGTTAAGTGTCCCAAGATAAACAATAAAAGAACAGATTTCTTATCAAAAGGAGACAAAATGGACAAACAAGGGACAAAGGGATAATAATAATAATAATAATAATAATAATAATAGTAATGATAACAATAATATTTGCAGCAGCACTTGTGCAAGTTAGGCTTGCTAAAAAATCCCAACAAACCACTAGCAGCTTTGTAAAGTGAAGACAAAGGCCAGATTGCTTCAGCTGTACTTTTTTCTTTGTCTTTTAACATACAATAATTCACTGAATTTGCACTTGAGATGGAAAAGTATCCTATAGGCAAGTACAGTACACTGTAAGGACATATAATGCTTGATTATCCTCAACCCAGTGTCTCAAATTTGCATTCAAAAATCCACTTTTAAAGCATTGTATAAATGGCTTCTCAATTTAATTAAAGGCTTATAAGCTTTATTGAATGAACTCTTCAGCATGCTCTGCTCACCAGCTTATGACTACAGAGACATTATTTAGGGAACATTAACCTCAATCTTTCGTTTGAATCAAAACTTATAATTTTAAACTTTTAAAGGCAACTTATCTTGCACATAAAATTACAAACAAAAAGTGGATTTCAAACATGATGTAAAATAACTGCCTATCAATCTTCCCTACCAGACCTTCCAGGCTCATACTATCTTAGCCTGCAGATCCAATTATCCTCCAACATTTGCTGCTCAACCATGCTGAGATTATTCACCAGCCCTCCAGTTAGACTGTAATAAGAGGTCTGTGGGTGCATTTACACTCAGAGAAATAAGGTATAAGTGCTGGAATTGCCATCACATCTTTTTGAGTTACATGCACAGCCATAAACTGTACAGTAATGAACCAGACTATTTCCAGCTGCTTTATCCATTCATTTGCATGATATTAGGACTTGCTAATTAAAAAAAAAAAAAAAAATCTAGGTGCAGCGTGCCTTTAAGATGATGCATCTATTGACCTAAAGGCCTTACAAACAAAGTACTAATATCCCATAGAAGATATTTCCTCCTGTGCCCAGACAGCCAAAGCTCCAACACGGATATGTGATTGCCCTCTGTAAAGGCAATCTCAGCCCCTTACTATTTTTATTATTTCTTTTAAGCTTTACATCTTAAGAAAGTAATCATACACACTGAAACGACATTGACCTCAAAGATTATGTTCTCCACAAAATTTGGCAGACTTTCTGCTGCTCAGCAAAAAAAATAAAACAGCAGATTAATGATAAAGTGGTTTCTGATACTCCAGTTTTCATGATGTTTTCTCACTGCAGTAGTTGTACATCATTGCAAAACAAAAGCCCTGTGCCACAGGACATCAGTATACATTGCCAAAAATGTCAGAACCACAGTTTTCAGCCCAAAGCTGCAACTACTTGAACTGCAGGAGTCATTTCATTAGCTGACAGCTGCAATAAGCTGTTCTTTCTCTGTGTGCAGAAGCTACTGGTGGGAGGTACAATTCACACAGGCAGCCTCCATAAATCATATACCACTTTAAGAAAAATATACTTAAGGAAACATTCGCAACATAATGTGCAGTACCTTTCCTATTTATTATCCTTGTGTTCTTAGTGCACTCATTCCTTAACATTCTGTATTTCAAAATCTCTCAACAGACTATTAAGACATAGACACAGTTCAGGAAAATTCAAACATTTTGTTCCCATTTGTATTGTTTTTGATGATCTAGAGAATCTAGAGCCTTGGTGTTTCTTTATGACCTATTTCTAGCCAGTATGTTCCTACTGACCCAGGGAAAACAGAATTAGGTTCTTTAGTTACAGGTTGAAACCCTGATGTGGTGTTTATTTATTGTGATGCTACAATGGAAGGTAACAAGAAATTATAACTGGAAATGTAATCAGCTGAAAAAAACTACTAAGACATTTCAAAACCATATGGTATTAATTAAATACAGCATATCATTGAATAATTAACATACATAGACATTTTCAAGTCTTTAATGCTGTGATAACCTTCAGTTTCCTAAATGTCTAAGGAAAGTTGTGGATGGATATGAGTCATGAAGAGGGTGTGAGGAGGCTTCAGTGTCACAAGGGAGGGTTAGCCAGCCACTGCTGAGCCAGGCAAGTAATAGATCCTCACATCTACCTCTTCAAATGGTTTCTCTATTATTCAAACAATTTTCATGGAAACCATTGACAATTGCAGGCCGGTAATACTGCAGCTGAACAACCAGCTTTGTTTTGTTTCTTTAAATCCATGTTACATTCCCTGTGTGAACCCAAATCAGGTGTGTAATCTCCATTCTCATAGCGAATCCCCTCTATTCTTCAACAGCAGCTTATTTTTAAAGAAACAGAAATGCTACATTTGAACAAAAATAGCATTAATAGAAAGGTGGGTTGTGTAATATTTGACATTGCATTTACTGTCCCTTTTATTTTTTTTAATCACACAACATTATACAAGCAATTACACAGCTTGTAGTTTTGTTTGGGGGTTTTTTTTTGTTTTGTTTTTCTTTTGTTTGTTTCATTGTTTTTGTTTGGTTTTCGGTTTTGTTTGTTTGTTTGGTTGGTTGGTTGGTTGATTTTGTTTTTAATTTGGAAGCACACTGAAAAGCATTGATGTGGGTGTTTTACTTCTGAACTACAATCATTCTACTTTAAATTTTTAGTACCAACCAATTAAAAAACTACTGCAGTTGAAGCAGATTCTTGGAGAGGGGTGTCACACCTCTGTGACAGACACATAATTACCTGTCACATCCCCTGGTACTCCCAAGCACCAAGAAAAAACAACAAAGCAGTGCAAAACAGGCACATTCCTCCTGCACTCCAGCAATGGCTCTAACCAGCAGGTGCTCCAGGTGGAGCAGCATTTCAGTTCTCTTAGCTGCCTATGGAAGCAGTTCTTATCCATTCAATTTTTGGAACCAGTTTAAGTCATAGAGAAGAAGAAAAACATGCTGTCAAGGTTATGTATTTCCACTCTTTTTTCCCACAATTACTGATGAGAAGAGTATCTGTTCCACTAGAGGGAGGAGCAGGCTCAGGAACTGAATTTCCAACTAATATTCCAGTGCCACCTACAATAACAGATTTACTCCTATGTGAAGGATGGTCTGTTGTCAGAAAGTGTTGAAAAGGCACAACTGAAATAGCAAGAAAAATAAAAGAAAAAAGAACGAGGAAGAATCTCACTTGAAGTACATTTGGATTTCTTGTTTTGTCCCTGTTTATCTTGAAAAAGGGATGTGGTTTTAGCCATAAATAATTTCTTTCATAATATATATAAGTTTCTAGACCATGCTTTTCTTTGACATAGAGATAAAGCTACCTGAAGCAGAGAAGCAATTTATATTTTCTATCCTTTCCTGTAAAGGGCTTCATGTAGATGTTTATTTTCATGTATTCTGTCATACTGCTTCTTGTTGCTAAGATTTGGTAGCAAGGTATTATCTCCATCTGAAAACTGGTATTTTTAAGAACTTTTAGATTACTCATACCTCTCAAGTATGAAGATATTAATACTTGCAGTTCTGGAGGTTTTCCCCTGAAATATAGTTGAGATAGAACAGATCTAGAGATTTCAAAAGTTCAATTTTTTCCCAAAGAAAGCTCAAAAAATGCAAAGCCCCCATGTCAGAGCTTCTATCTGTTCACTGCATATAACAATATGTCAAATCAACGTCATGAAAAGATTAAAGTCACTCACTACAGAAACTATTTTTAGTGACTTTGGCTGGGACAAGTGCCCGGACTCTTCAGTGCAGCCCGAGGAGACACAGGGACAGATGTATCTTATGCAGGCAAGCAAGGCTACAAGGAGACATGGCTGTAGTCCAACCTATCCATCTTACCTGCTGGAGAATAGCTGCACCAGAACATGAGGACATTCATGGGAGAGCTGGAACCTGCCATGCATTCCTCTCCTCCTCCTCCTCCCACTCTGCAACAGTGCTCAGAGTGATGCACAGTTTCTCCTTCAGGGCACTTTGTGATGCCATCCATGCAGTATACACAATACTAAGCAGGTTTCTGATTTCTGGGTGGGTTTGATCAGCAGCTGTCAGGTTTGACTCTCTCACTGATGACTGGGACAGTCTTCAACCAACCAACCAATCAACCAAACCTCCTCTGTGTTGTGCCATCAATCTAGACATGATTCCAGCCTAGAGGAATGCTGTATTCAGAGAGGAGGGGGCACTTAAATGAGTTCATAAGTCCCCGGGGAATAGGTTTCATTGTGCTTTAGCACACACCCCTAGAAGATCTCGTCTCTTGCAGAGGTTTCACTGCATTTTACATTCCATCAGGCCAGAAAGAGGCGTTATCTACAGAGCTTGAAAATTTCTGTTTATCCTGGACCAAAAACATTAAACTCCCTGGATATTAAGACAGAAGCCTTGAACTTGATGGGATGCAAAGAGCAGGGTCAACATGCTTCTGGCAGCCCCAGCAGGAAATGTGCTGCATGATTTTATATTGCCTAGTGTTTTCTAAATATTTAGTCTCTCATGCTTCTCATTACTTTAGCTTAGCCAAGAATCAATGAAAATCTGAGTAACTGAGGTCAGCTGAAATTTTCCTGAGATGTGTGAGGGTTTGAACTATTCTCTCAAGCAACATGTTATATTATAGTCAGAATAAAACCAGAAAGAGCTTTAGAATCACCCATGATCATCTCAGCAGAAAAGGGCAGAACTGTCTTGTACTAAACTGCAAGAAATCTCTAGTGGTTGTCTTATTATAGGTTACTCCTGACAGCAGGATAAGAAGATGTGTGTAGTCTGAGATTAGAAATGCATTGCAGAGTCATATAGAGGTCAGTGAGGAGAAATTTGCATTCTTTTTCTATTCCCAAAGTATATAGATTTCCCTTCTGACTGTCTCGATCTGTGATGATAAGCAGATGAGCAGAAAAGCTGTAGGCTTCACACTTGCTTCCTGTTGTCAGAGAGAAACATTCTGAATAACATCTTCCACCTATGGCTGGGCTCTCTCTGGATCAATGCAAGGTTATGGCCACTGCCTCTTTTGATCTCTGCTGATTAGAACAGACCTTGTGTCTCATTAGTCAGAGCTGGGTGATGCTGGGCACAGAGGGCATTTGAGCAACAGCAGATTATGAGCTCTGCAGCCTTACAAAAAGTATCACAATAAAGTGGATGTATTTTGCTTTGCAGTATTCCGCATGCCTTGGCATAGATCAAGATCAGTTTCACCTGATTTCATCTTTTAAAGTGCTGCCTATTGCTGGGGGTTGCATAAAGTGAAATTGTTCCATTGACACCACTCAATGGGGAAAGGTACAAAAGAATTATTGTACGTGCACTTAAAGTTATTTATCAAGTGAAACAAACATATACCCATTAAGAAATGTCCTAAAATAAGCAAGGAGGGTAACCATCAGAAAAAAAAAAAATTAAAAAAAAAAAAAAAAATCAGGGAGCCACTTTGAACCTATAGGCATTTCTTTTTCCTGACATATAAATATCTGTGACCTCAGATAATAAACTAGAGATTTACCCTAATGACAGTAGAAATCTATTCTAGCAGACTTAGGATAACCTTTCTTGAAAAACAGGCTACAACATTTAAATAAACAATATAGTTGTGAGTTACATTGCCAGTGTGAATGGGATATTGCATATTTGCACACTGGCTCTATCATACATGACATTAAAGGAATGATATTGGCAGAAGATAATGAAATCATTCAGATCACCTACTTCAAATTCCTCCCAGCAGAGATTTTGAGAGACTTATCTCTTAAAGGAAAAAAAAAAGGTCACAGTCAGGAAAGTTGCTCATATTATATCTATAGTGTGAGAAAAAAAAATAAAAAAGGAAGAAAAAGAAATTTGCAATTGTGATTTACATGTAAATAAAAGGAAAACCACTTAAATTACACAAACTAGTGATAGAAACAAAACACCCCTCTACAATGAAGTTTGAGTATGCCAAGACATGAAAATGCCCATCCTTCTCTTAGCCATTTATCCTTACTACATTTACTACATTTTAATATTTGTTTGCAGAATTTCTAAGATGAAAAAACCTCACTATCTCAAAACATGTCCAAGAGCTAACTTTGTATCTTATACATGACATGTACATTTCAAGATTGAAAGCTTTGTACTTCTCAAGTTGAACTGTTATAGACAGAACCCTGTGCATTTGATTAAAAAATGGTTTTGATCTTTTGTAACTGAGATAATGCTTCAGGATAGAGAGATACCTCTTATCCTGCACATTGCTGAGGAATTTGAAAATTAAAATTCTTGTTTGGATGACGTGTTGAACACAAATGATATAATAATCTTCATTTCACCTTGGCTGTAAAATTACAGAAAATTTACTCTTTTTCCCATTAGAAGAGAAGAAAACTGCTTCTTGGTTTTGTTTGCCATCTAGTCATTTTCATTACTTAGATAAATATTATTTATTTGGTGGTACTCTCCTTACTGTGGCTGTTTTCTGATATGAGGTTCACTAATAACACACAGGCTCTGGGTTACTCCAGAATACGCTTCAGCAAACAGAGATAAATTTAACTTACAGTGTCAAATCTCCATGCAAGATGCAGAATATTTGGACCTCATAATTCCTTCTGCCATACTTTCCATTCTCTCATTCCTCTCGTATTTCACCCAGAGGAAGTGTTCCTATCTTTGCATAACAGAATGGAGATAGTTCAAAAGAGTGCCTTGCTTTCATCCATGGACAGCACACCCAATCTGAAAGTTATTTGAAACAGTTTCCTCAGTGCTTCATTTTTAAGCCATAGGCAGTTAAACTTGATAACCATACCCTGATATGGGAAACAGTGACACTTTTTGAATTTCCTTAGACCTTATGGGTGCAATGTTCTCAAGAACAGCTTTTTTCTTTTTTTGAAAACATTTGGAAGGGTTATTAGCCAAAAATACTTAGCTGCATCAGGGGCTTATCTGGGGACTGAAGTTGGCTTTATTATGTTCAAATATTTCAGTTAGAATTCTCTGCAGTCCTGTCCGCCTGCAGACAATTTGTTTAATTTTCCTGTTCGATTTTTTAACACAGAAAAGATTTTTTGTTTCAGTTGTCAGCTATAAAAATTCAAGTGTGGGTTCAAAGAGTCAAGACATATCCTTAAATTCATTTATCACTAATAAAATTCTTTACACAGCTAGGGTGAATTTGAGACATAAACTTGCAGAATAATTTATCTGAGTCACAACTACCACTGGTGATAAAAGAGAGTGAAAGAAAAGCATCTGATTTCACATCTTATGTTGGGTGTGGCAGGAATTGCAGTTAGAAGAATTTTAGTAAATTGGAGAATTTTATAAGGAATCAAAATGAGTTTACAACTTTTTTGTCCAGCTGTTCTTAGTAAAATCCTAAAGTATTTACATTCTTGGAACAAAAACAAGTTACAAACACTGTTGCAATTCGTTTAGATTTCCATATTTGCCCCGGGCAGCACCATATGCAGTGAATCTCCTCCAGTAGTTAGGTAATTTGTTCTTACACCTATACTGGTTTGGAGGATCACTTTACCTTTAGAAGGTTTTTTGGTGCTTTCTATCACTAGTTTATTTTGAGTGTTGAAGTGTTAGTGAAGACTTGAAAAAAGTTCCTTAAGCCTTGGGCGTTTTTTTAGAATGTACTGCAGGACACTAAAAAGTGTGATTTAAGCAACACAACGCATTTGCTCACAGCGTCTTACAATGACAAAATTTCTTCCCTTACCTTTCTACAGTTACTTTTAGACAGAAAAGAACTAGAAGCACAAAACAAAAATTAAATAAAACAAATTAAGTGTTTAATTGTGTCTGAGGTGAAACAGGCACATAAAATAGTAGAAGCATCGAGGAGTGATATATTAGGTGATATAGTCAGATATGGCTCTTTTTTAACATGGAGTCACCATTATAGCAAACTTAAAAATGGTGAGAAGTCACCATTGTTGGCAAGTGAATCCTGTTTTAACAGATGACTCAATTTCTTTCTTATGTCACTTTTAGGAGCAAAACAGGCTTAATTTTTATGGGGAATAACAAAGTTGCACACTTAAGTTTATTTTTTATGCCTCCCCATTTCTTCTATCACACAGAGGCTCTGAAAGGGAAATCCAGAATTTATGCATAATGACTTCCCCTAAACTGAAGAAAGTGATATAGAAAAAGCTACATTCCAATCGCTACTTAGGGTGTTTCTTTCCTCAGCCTGAAAATTTCTCCAGAGGGATGCAGATGATGCAGAACTTTCTCAGGTAGGAGCTTGAATCAACCTCACAGCAATACAGAATCAGGATGAAAGGACTTTTGAACTCAATGCCATACCTTGGTTGAAGGAAGGCCTGTGCTCTGAGCCAGGTGAAAATCCAGGCAGCGTGAACTGCAATACAAACCATGGCAGCTAGTTTACTTCAAAAGACTGGGGAGAAAGAGAAGGAATGGTATATTGGGAAGGAATTGCTTCATGTGGAAGTAAGGGAAATCAGTTCCTGCTCTTGCCAGGTCTCGTGACTGTTTTAGGTCTCTGATAACTCCTCATCCCTAACAAACTATTCAGGACTATGGTTCAAGGAGGATTACAGGAAGATGGACAAGGAGCATCTTCCATCTCTATTGTCCCAGGCTGCAAGGAGGAAAAGATGACACTTGGGGCCCAAACAGCACATAAGAAAAGTCTGTGACTCAGAAACTCAAGCCCTTGTCTGAAGACAAGAATTTCTGGGCTCTGTCTCCTACTCTGCTTAGATTAATTTTAAACCTGATAACCTCAGAGTATTTGTCTGAAACCAGTCATATTACAAAGTCAGACCAAAACTAGCAGTATTTCCCTTCAGCTAGGGACAACCAGTAGGTCACCAATTCACACTGCTATTACCTGCCAACTCATTTTCTCCTGCCACATTCATATTGTTGGTAAAAGGATCAAACCAACTTACTCCTCTTACTGAGGAGCAAGAGATGAGCTGGGTGTGGAAAGAGGACAAATACAGTCAATGGGTTCACTACTGACAAAGGAAAAAGCTAGAGGACACCTAGGGAAAACAATTTACTCTACAAGAACATGACTTGGCAGACCTGGAGAACAGATCTGAAAATGGCTAAGATGGATGATACAGGATTGCAAGCAAACAAAAATGCCCTTATGGAATTGACACAGAGATGGCCAGGGAAGGAAGGAGGATGGTCCACACTTGGATCTCACTATGGGCAAGGACAGATTAATGAATGGAGAAGTTTGTAAGACAGAGTTAATTGAAGCAAAGGATTGATGTGTTTGGACAGACTATAAATTGGCAATAGTGAGAGAGAACTGATGGGGCTGATGATTAGAAGAAGGATAGGGAATGAAAGATTTATGGACTGAGCAGTTTAGACAGATAGAGTATTACAGGTGAAACATAGAATATCTATTAAGTATCTTGTAGATTGGAAGAAACATTTCATTGTATTTCCCTGCAAGCTAGGTGAGGATTACTTGAGTCTTGTGAAATCTAATGTGCTGTTTAACCTACATGCTCAAGTATAGATCCTTGTTTTACAGTTCTTTCAAGGGCTTTACAGTTATTTATTTTCCCTGTCCCTTCTACAGCTTTTTTTTTTTTTTTTTTTTTTTTTAAGTCTCATTTAATTGCTGGGGAGGACAGACTATAATTCTCTTAGTATTTCTGTTATGTGATGGATCATTTTGGTGAATGTAGAAATTTGAAATTGTCTAAACTTTCCTTGAAGAGACTCTTTTCCCTATAACACAGGTGAATATGTGTGTAAATCCACTCAAATTGCTTGAGCCACATTATGAGTCGTGGAAAGAGGTGTAAGAAATATTAGGCCATACATTCCTCCTGAACCTGGAACCGAGGCCTGAACTATTTTCACAGGGCTTGACTAATACAACTCAAAATAAACTGTTGACAAAAAGTGTTACTTTAAAGAAACTTTAGCAGTGATATGCAATTATTCCATTATTTTCCTCAACAGGAGAAATAAAAACACGCAAAGTTCCTGATCTTGTACGTTAACAACGATGTAGTTAAGGAAGTAACAAGGCTATACAGAAATACATTAGTACAAAGGCATACACTATATATGTTAAAAAAACATCATTTGCATTTTAAGACACAGAAAAGTGCATCTGGAAAAGACATACATAAGATGGAAAAAGTAAAGTTTAAGCTCACTATGTAAATTTCCATATCTTTCTTTCACAAGCATAGGTTTGTGGCCTCGGATGGATTCACACATTATACACAAAACTTCTGTCACCTGCTACCTAAGAGTCCAAGTCTGTCTCTAAAGCAAAGCAACATGAGATTGCTACATATTTCTGAGCACACAGAACACACTTAAAAGGGCAGGTGCAAAATTTGGGCAAACAAAACTCACAATAATTGTCATTTTTTTACCTAAGGACTCATTTGCTTGACTCCACCACAGAAGCACCACAGGCCATGGAATTGCTCTCAAATGAAAGATCTAGAAAATATCAATCCCTTCCTTTCTCACATCATTATTTTTTGTTTTTTCTCCATTGTTTACACACTTACGTGTTGACTCATATAAGTTTGCTAAATCATGCCACAGCAAACATGTCAGGGAATCCCAGACAGAAGACAGACTTGTCAAGTCTCAGTTCTACTTAATACTTTACACATGGGTGAAGCATATTGCATCTGCTTATCTTCATACATTGAAATTTCCTATGGTTTCCTAGAAAAACAATAAAAATCAGAGCCTCCTATGAATAACATATTTGTCTCTATTGCTTAGATTGAAGTTTGGTTGTGCATGTATGCCTTGAAAAGTTACTTGAAGGAAATACTTTTTATGTATAAGGTCCATGTGGATTATGTTGCTTATTGTGGTCCAAACTCAATTGTATCAGAGACAATATAAAAAGTCCACAAAGTGGGGAAAAAGGAAAATGCCCCAAATAAAAGAAATAAAGAAAAGTAACAGAACTCAAATAACCTTCTCTATTTTTAGAAACCTATTGGGATGTCTTTGTTATCTTGCAGATGCCTCATTGTGAAACTGGTTGAGTCCTCCTCATTTCTCCAGTATTCAACTAGTCAATACTCAGTACTGAGGATTCAATATTACCAAGGAACGCAAGAGGAAAAGGTTGAAATTTTGTTTCACTGACTAAAAAGTCAATCAACAATAACCAAGCTAAGCTGTTTCAAGTTTTCATAATGGCATCCTTTGTTTTTATGAGGATTCTTATGGAAAACAGTGCAGCTTCTAGGCAAGTGTCAGCCATGGTACCAAAAATGGTTGCAGAAATCTGCTATTGTAGAGGGTTGAGACAAAATTGCTATACAATTTGCAGAAGTTTGGCTGGTTATGCTGATAAAGACTGAAAAGCAATAAATTACTTTGAGAAGCATTAGAATAATTTTACTAGCTTTCTGCCTTCTTTCCTTGCCCCTAATCACCAACAGCTGTCTCTATTTCCACACTCCTTTAGCCTCTTCATGCCAGTGTAACGCCCTGGAATGAACAGCAGTGCAAGATGTAAGTAGAAGACACACATGCAGACAAATATAAAATGAATTAAGAAAAGCAGCACGTAGTAAAAGTCAGATGTGATGTTTGGAGATTAGCCTTACTACTCCATAATACAACAGCACATTCTTTACCTATTTTGTCTACAAACTCCATATAACAAAGGCTGCTTTTTCCTTAAGTGAAGAGAGTGAACTTCAGCTTAATAAGAAACCTTCCCAAATGTCACTTCTTGCCCATCACTTGAACCTTAACATGTATTTGCACACAATGCTCTACTATTAGAGAACTGTCCCTTCTACTGACATATCTGTGAAACATGGGCATGACATGAAACATTTTTTCCTCAAAAGAAAAAAAAAAGCCTCTAAAAGACCTTCAATATATTCAGCACAACCAGCAACTTAAAACCAATTATTTTTTATAACTAAATTGTGAAATTGAAATGAAAAACATCTTAACTCCATTTAAATCCATTTTTGAGTCATCAGTCATTAATTAACATACATCCCAATGAACATGAAGGAAAGAAACAACAACCCAAAAAAAATTGGGTTCTGATCTTGTTAATTTCGCGCGTGTGTTTTGCACTTCTCTCCCCGTATGACTTTTTTTTTTTTTTTTCCCTTGATACTTTCAACACTCAGGTGCGGCAGCATTCCTGCTGCCAACCCTGCACCGAAGCAGCGGTTCTTGGTCCATCCCCCGCGTGGCAGAACCGCGCAGGGACCGAGGGCAGCCGGCCGAGAGCCCCCCCCGGCGCCGGGACGGGCCCGGTTCCCTGCAGCGGCGGCGAGGGCGCGGCACCCTCCGCTGGCCGGGCCGGGCACCGCGCCGAGCATCCTCCGCCGGGGCGATGCCCCGCGGGGCGGGGGCGACGCGGATCTGCGGCACTGCAGCAGCAGGAGCAGCTGCTGCAGCGGAGCCGGAGACGACCTCCCTCCTTCTCCTCCTCCTTCTCCTTCTCCTCCTCCCCCCGCCCCGCCGCGCCGCGCCGGGGGCCCTCCATTGTGCGGGGAGGTGGCCGCACACCCGCGGGGTGCGCGTCCCCTCCGAGCGCCGCAGCGCTCCTGCGTACGGACAGAGGCGCTCCCCCCGCCCACGGCTGGCTGTCACATCCCCCTCCGGCGCTGCGCTTTCCATTTCTAAGAACGCTTATGCACCTACTTATATGTATATACACATGAACAAATATACATGCACGTTTCCCCCCCTCCCGCGCAATTCCGCTCTCCGCCCCGCGGGGAATCGTCGGCGTAGAGGAGGGCGCTTCCCCCGCAGCGCTGCTCCTCGGCGGCGGCATCCCCGCCAGAAGGGAAAAGGTTACTGCAAGCGCGGAGAAAACAAAGCCGGCGCTCCTTGCCCCGGCTGCGAGGAGCGCCCCGCCAGAAGTTGCGGTGCGGATCCCCCGCCCCGCTCCGCCCCCCTCCGCGGCGGGAGCGCCGGAGAGGCACCCCGAGATCGCCCGGGGGCGGCGGGCACGGCGAGGGATGCCGGCTCCGCGGCGGCCAAACTTCTTTGTTAATCACACCCGAGCCCGCGGGCGGCGAGAGGAGCGGGGGCTGCAACCCGCAGAGCCCCCGGCAACTTTTCCCGACAACGCGCACGCCGCCGGTACCCGCACAGAAACTTGTTGGACCGCTAACGCTGCGCACTCGCGACTTTCGCATCCCCTCTCCCGCGGTGACCTCTCCCGGCGCCTCCGGGAAACTGTTGCCTCCCTCGCTCGGTGCCGGTGCCCGGCAGCCGGGAGCGGCCATCCCGTCCCTGCGGCTGCCGGCCAGAGCCCGGCACCGGCCGGTACTTCGGGAGTTGGGGGACTCACCCTGCGGGATCAGGCGGCTCTCAGAAAACTAGCGGTTCCATCATCCAGGCAGTCCTTCCCAACTTTCCTTGCATAGGGCGAGGACAGAGCTCCGTGTATTTATATGGAGAGGGAGAGCGAGGGTGAGAGAGAGAGAGAGGGAGGAAGCGCGCTGAAGTCGACAAGCTGTTCAGCAGACTTTTGAATAAAAGGGGGATGAAACCGGATTCTTCCCAGTATCAGGACCCTGGAAAATCAAATCCTTCTCCGGAAAGGGAGTCTTTCGGCCCCGTTCCCCGCGTTACTCTTAGGGCGCGGAGCGGGAGGCATCGCATACAAATAGAGCCCGGCAGCGATTGGCGGCGGCGGCGCCCCCCGGGTCCTACAGCCCCGGCGCCGGGCAGCGACAAAGCCGAGCGGCGGCGGCGGCGGCGGCTCCGGGGCGTGCACGGGCTGGGGGACGGCGGCGGGGGCGAGTCCCGCTTAATTGATTCGTTACCTCGCCCATTGTGATACGTGTCGCAATGTTCGAGCGGGAGGAAGGCACGTTCTGCAAGGATGTCATGCCATCTCGCCTTCCCTGGCTGCTCTTGCAGGGCTATTGTGCGGTGTGGTGTGAGAAATGTGTCTGATTTTTAAAAACAGGGCTTTATTTGTCTACAGCCTTTTTTTTTTTTTTTTTTCCCTTCTCCTGCGCTGTCACAATTCTCTGTCACACTCCCTAATAATTATGTAGTTACTTCAGTAATCAATTATTCATTGAATTCCTCTTACCTGTGCTTTTTCTTTCTCAAGTTATGGCTTTCCAAGGGCACATCCTCTCCTCTGTGAAAAGAGAGCAAACAAACATTCTTTAAAATTAAGCAACTTATTCTCATTAAAAAAGAATAAAAAAGAAAAAAACAGTTATCAGGGTATGTTTTCTCCATGACAGAATACAAAGACATTAAATTAATGATATTTAAATTGTGATCCATTTTTTGGATGCAAGGAATCTTTGGACTAAGGAAAATACCCCATTTGAAAATCCAGGCAGTGAAAAGACCAAAAACTAGATGCAGCATTTATGTGTCAACTGCTACATGGAGGGCAAATGTGAGATAATGACAACATAGGTCAACATAATGAGAAATGAAAACAACATAAGCACTTTTATGTATGCAAGAGTATCACACGTAGCTAAACTTCTGTTACTGCCTGTTGAAAATATACTTTGTATAATACGCATACATTTAGATAATAACCATTAATAGGCTTAAAACTATGCATGTAATGAAGTCTTTTAAATAGTGTATGAAGATTATCTGGGAATAAAGCCTGCAGTACATTGTAAAGCATGATGCTGTTGAAAGTCTAAACATGCCACTTGTCCTACACAGAAGAGACAAGGGGACAAAAGGTCCAATGTGTAAGGTGTTGTTCATATGGCAAGGTCATTACAGCCTAGTTAATATAGATATTACAAATATTATTGAGAAGTTATACATAGAACAAAATGTTATTTGCCACTACCCCATTATTTCACCAGGTATACACGTAGAAAGAGACAAGATAAAACATGGAAGAAAATCAAGTGTTTAAACTACTCTTGGACTCTCAGGATCACTCTTTAAAAGAAGTATACACTGTAGACCTTGGAGCAGAGCAACAGAGAGGGCAGGAGGAAATCCACATTTTGTGCATCAGTATGCTCTGATGAGAGAAATGACGAGTATGGGATCAAAATCAGCTCTTCAGTGCTGCAGTTCAGATCTACCTCACACCTTGCATCTTTAAGTACATGCATCTTGTTGCAAGAAGCTCTAACTCTCTGTTCTTTGAATTCTGTTGCTCCTTTGTTTTGGATATTTCATGTTTTAGGTAAATGCTACAAACAACTAGCATTTCTGTTGTCAGAGGAGGTATACAAGAACAATTAATAAACAACTTCTATGAATACACACCTTCAGTTGTCACTGTAGCTACACATACATATTTTTTTCTTGTTAAATAGAAAACAAAAGTTTCAGGTTACTGTGAGAACAGTTGCCTATTGCACTAGTAAATATGAGCTGTAAAGGAAGGTATTGTAGTTGTGTGCAGTTTTGATCAAATACTGTTTCACTGCTTTGCTTTTGTTTCTCTTTAGTTCTACTTGGAACAAATTATGTTTACCTGAGGGTTCAGGTTATGTCTCTCATAGTTTATTACTTCTGTTACACTTGCCATCATCACCTTAAGGAGATTTCTGACTAACATCAGTTTAAAAGATAACAGGCTCTGGGCTATTGTATCTAACAAAGTAATGTGAAGTCATTGGCAAATTTGAAAAAAAGAGTGGATTAGTATAAGTGCAGATGAAGGAGGCAGCAACCAACACTATCACAATTAAGAAATTGCCCTGTGAAGGAGAGAAATTACTATGGCCATTGTAGAGCCTACAGAGATTAATGGAATATGGCTGTGAAACTGTTTCAATAGATAAATTGGGTGGGTGGTTAAACATCTGAGCGAAGATGATTACTTTGTAGTGAAACAAAACAAAGAGGAATAAATCACAAAGCTGCTCTATTACCACAATTAAAATGCAATTGCTTGATCAATTATCACTCCAGCTAATAGCTTGATGGAAGGCAAGCAAATAAATAAAACATTATGCTAACCAAAGACCTTTGAAACATATTAATAATACCTGTTATTATATGTTTCCTTGTTTGCATTAATTTATGCCTAATACATGTACAGTGCATTATATTACATAAGCAAGGCTGTATATAATGTGTTTAGTTATTCCTTTGTAGTTTAAGAGTAAACATCAATGATACATAATCATTATAATGCACACAGTGGGTAAATGTCCAACACACATTTAGATAACTGCTTCATTTTAGTATTTCCTAAATCTCTAAGAATCTTCTTGTTTTACATACATACCAGCCAAAGGTGATTTGGGAGAATTTTGCTTTGGAATAGTTTCCAAGGTCATCACATGTGATGACACATGTTGGTTCCCAGCTTGCCCTTGGAAAATGACTGGAGTTTATGTGGACATGAGGAGGCAGTAAAGCAAACTGTGGCTGTCGTATATCAGCATTAAGTTTTTATATCCTGCAATCAGCAATGCGTGCGTTCCTGTATGGGAAGGTAAGTGGTAACACCTATGTTTGTATGAAATAAAACCCAGGGTATAAAGGTAAATAGCTTTTACAGAATGAGCATGCTGTGATAACCTGATCCAAAGTCAGTGTCAGTGACCAGATTTGTCCCCTTGACCCGAAGTCCTGCTCAGATATAATACTTGATTTCTTGGTAGAAGCATTGATATAATACAGTTTAAATAACATTTTATAATGATTAGTTAGCATGAGGGAAAAAAAAAGTCTATCTATTGATTAACAGCAACACAGATTTTGTCAGAAGTTGAGTAATATATGAGAAGTTGCTTTCAGGTGTAAGCCTGCAAGTTAATGGCAATTAGTTCCTAGATTCAGTTGTAGAGAGTTATGTCTGGGGTTTCTTTTTAACATTTTAATGCTTTTCCTTATGCAAAAAGATTACACATATTTGGAAAAACTTGTTTTGCCTTTCCAGGGTAAGAATAATCAGAAAACATATAAGGCAAACGGACACACTTCAAGTGAGCAGTGTATATGTTGAAAATACATAGGTATTGATGGAGTGTATTAATAAAAGAGCAAAATTTGTGCTGTCCCTAAAGTCATAAGAGACCTCACCAGATCCCCTGTGTCCTGTTTTTGCCCGAAATATAAGTGTCATCCACATAAAAGCCTTTCACTTCTATTCTTGTAGTTAATTTTTATTCTTGATTATCTGTATTTGCTAGTTTATATGGAGAAAAGTCTGAGACACTCCAGCCATCTCATCACTTCTGACTAAAACAGTTTAAGAAATGGGGACTCTTCCTTTTAACTTTCCTGTTCATAATGGCCAGAGATGCCTCCTAACTTCAACCTGATGAAGGCAGAATTTCAGCGTAGAGAAATTATGCAAGGAAAACAATATAATGGTCTCTGAAGAACAACAATTTGAGTGGGAAATTGGACTTTGAAGTTCTCCTAGATATATGGGCTGAACCTTCTTCAAGTACCCTGTATTACCCAACATCAAGTACATCTAGTGTTGAAAATGCAGGAAGAAAGGAAAGATAACAGATAAAAGAAAATTTAGAATGACTAAAATGAGATTTCATACAGGAATTGAATAGCATCAGAGAATCAGAGAATTAGAGAATTTTTTGGGTTGGAAGAAGTGATAGAAATTATTTCTTTCCAACCCTCTGCCATGGGCAGAGACACTTTCCACTACCCCAGGTTGCTCAAAGGCTCATCCAGCCTGGCCCTGAACACTTCCAGGGATGGGGCATCCCCAGTTTCTCTGGACAAACATGTGCCAGTGCCTCACTCTCCTCACAGGGATGAATTTCTGCCTAATAGCAAATCAAAGCCTACTCTCAGCTTAAAACTATTCCCCCTTGCCATGTCACTACATGCAGAAACCTACATGTATACAAAAACTATACTGTATTGAACAGAAACATTGGTCTATAGTTAAGAGTTAACAAAAAACCCCAAACTTTTTTACAATAGGCATGTAGGAAAGATAGTAGGAAAGGACTAAGGACTGATTTAATGAACTCAAGCTGGCAGTTGTCTTTGTTGCAGTGCATGAAGGATATCATTGAAGAGGAACATTCAGCACCTCATCCCCTTACAGGGTGACATATGTAGCCCCATATACAATCTTTTTATTACAAAGCCCAAAACACTTTCAGTCTCATTGACATCTGTTATCAACAGCAAGGAATGGTTGCAGATCACAGCTCCATGTGCCTCCTATATTTTGGGAGAGTGGGCACTTTCTGTTCCTACTTTTGTTTTTTTTTTATTTTAATGTGGAGGAGGAATTAACAGTTTGGATGTTTTCTGTATTATTACCTATTGAGATGTGAAATTGGATACCTGACCATTGAAAGGTCATTCTACATGCTACATGCTTAGTGTTTTTTCAGAACTTAAAAACAAGAAACCAAATAAACATATAAAAAACAAAGACAAAACCATGAGCTGTTGGGGTGCATAAAGTCTGAAGGTTAAAGTGAGCTTGAAGTAAATGTGAAAAATAGGAAAGCTACGTATATACACTTAGCGAGGGCTGCAGGGAAAAGATAGTGTCAGGAAGAAGCTAGATTAGTTAGGGCATTCCAAAAACTGTAGGAGAGGGAAAAAGACTTCAAAAGTGTTTATCAGAGGAAAGTGAAGTGTCAGGGAGAAACTGTTGCTATTGCCAAATGAAGTGGAAAATAAAGACTGAAGAAAATTGATTCAGACACTGATGTCTTTAATTTTCAATATTCTTTTTCTTTCTGATAAAGAAATCCAAAGGGTCATTCTGAAAATAGTGTTGATGGAGCTTCTACCAAAAATTTAAAAAGCATGCCTAAAAAGATTAGATCTATGGAAGATATCAGTTCTAGATTATATCACATTTGATTTTAAGAGAGTAAACATAGAAAGGCACAATAACTAAACTCACTGATGCAGCTGGAAGTTTGTCTCATTCACATCCATCAACAGCTTCAGCAACATGAAAACTTACATTTTGGTTTGAAACAGGAACTTGGAAAAGTGCTTCCTCGGTCATCGTCTTCCAGCACTGGAGGAAACCTCAACAATCTTTCCCTGTTTAAACTATACCAAAATATGTTGAAACAGAAAACTCCAACAGCACAATTCCTCTCTATGTGGTATAGATAATGCTGGTTTCAATATAAACTGAAACCACAGTATAGAAAGCATATACAATATCCGCTATAATAGCACAAAGCTTCAGGTGTACATAAGATTTTGAGGCGTCGTAGACATCTGAATTTCAAGATTAGTGTCCCCTGAGAGGGACATGGAGCAGTGGATACCTGGATTCTAATCACTCCGTGCTTTACGGGAGTGCACAAATCTCCTGCTGCTTACAGGAGCCACTGCTAACAAACAAATGTGGTCCTTCAACAAAACCTGGGCTCTTGCTGAAGCAGTAAGAGATGTGGAAAGGGTGGCAACTCTAGATAGTCTCTCTCTGTTATTTTTACACTTGCATTTTGCTGACAGAGCGTAAGCAGGTTGTGCTGTTTGCACTGTGCACCCTGTGAATCAATTATTTGTAAAGGATGACTCACCCCAGCCACTCTCGATCCTATTTGAAAGGCCTCCAAGTGTGTATGGCAAGAGAGAGTTTTGTCAGAGCTCAATACAGCACTTAAAAAGTTAGTGAAGTGCTTTGTTTTTGTTTTTTTTTTTTTTTTTTTTTTTTTTTTTTTTTTTTTTTTTTTTTTTGTTTGTGTGTGGATGTATCAAGGGGCTGGAATACAAGGTAATTATGTCAGCAAGTTTACTGCAGTGTATAAAATGAAGTCCTATCTTGTTTCAGATCCTTATTGCTGAGAAGTAGAGAAAGAACAGGAAGATTTTCATTAAAAATGTCATAAATTTAGAAGGCAGTTCTTTCAATTCACCAATGTATGTGTTTAACTGTTGGGCAATAATGTTTTGTTAAGGCAATATTTTGGGGAGGGAGTATTCAACTAACAAAAAGGTAGATATTTTTTGGGAAACACTAATTTCCTGTCAAACACACAAACTCTAGAAAAGCCAATAAAATTAACTGAATCCTTTAAATTCAGAAGCACCACTTCTGTATCTCCCCAGTACAGCTGTAATGCTTCTGCACGATTTTGTTCTTGGTTTCTGATCATGACTTGTATGTTCTTTATGTACAGAAAAAAAATGTTTGCAAGGGAAAATAAATTTCCAGGGTCTGTACACATCAGAGAGGAGAAAGGTTTTAGTAGACTTTTATTTTTTTTTTTTTTTTGAGCTTTAACATGTAGGAGGAAATTATCCTAGTCAATAGGAAGACAGGTGTGGATAGGAGGTTGTCATAGCTACCTTTAATTGATACTACTTTTTTTTTCAAAACCAGGATTTTATTTTTAGCTGCACCATATGACATATAGGAAGAATAAATCTAGAGCTAGAATATAGTAAAGGGGTCTTCCTGTTCTTAACCAACCTCCTGAGATGAATCACTGATGAGAAAATGCTGATTAAGTCACTGATGATGTGTGCAGATGTTTCCTTTTTGTTTGGGAAACCTTAAGAGAGACCCATGGGAGGGAAGGGGTTGAGTTGGAGAGTGCTTGTGGAAGGAGTGCTGTGGCTGAGAGCATGTGCAGGCAAGTATGTGGATGATATAGGCTGTTTATGAGCCTTTTGAAAGGCTTATGGGTTTTTTTTGTATACAAGTGTTTGCTGAATGTAAACTTTGTGGAGGGACTAATTTGCTATTTTGTGCAAGAAGGGTTGTTCTGGTTGAGGTAAAGTTAATGTAGCTAGATTAGTTCAATCTAATTTATGTTAAGAGTTTGAGTAAGCAGACAAATGGATTTCATTTTCTAAGGTATTTCTGAGACATGAAAATACTGAGTAAACAGTGGGAGGCAAGGAGAAAAACTGGAAACAAAAAGGACAAGGAAAAAACCAAGATGTTCAGCTGGACTTTGAATATGTTTCAAGGAATGAAAATGAGCAATACTGTATCTGGAATGGTTTCTAGGAACTAGGCTTGTTAGATGGTGAAATAGGAATTAAAAAAAACCTAAATACCTGAAAAAGATTTCTTAATTTGACATATTTGTGATTATTCTGCAAAAATCATTTCATAAGTGTTTGATAGGGAGTAATTCTGTATTTGTACAGAGTTTTTGTATGGTGACTACTTGAAAATTATAGCTTATGTGATTCTAATGATTTTTTCCCTTTGTTCTTATTTTTTTTTCCTAAAATGCTGTCTCTTACAATAATTTAGATTTTTAAATTTAATTTTTAAGTTTTTATTTCTATTGTAAGTGATGGTTTGGAGAAGGCCTCCCAATTTATTTTCTAATGCTCCCTCAATTTTTAGCCCTGATTTTACCTTGGAGAAAGTAAGGATTTTTAAGGAAATATTCAATTTAGTTTGCAATAAGACAGTGGGGTAATGTAAGAGCCAAGAATTAATTTTTTCTTTTGTAAAACATTGTGGTTTAGAGTTTTTCTGAAGATGATCTGAAATGCTGTGTGACAGGGGAACAAAACTTTTCTCTCAGGACTGATTGAAGCATTGAAGAGTTTTAAAGCAAATTGGTATGGTGTGGTCATCACGCAAAACAAACCATTCTCATGACCTTAACTTTCATGCCAGAAAATCTTATGTTGCACCACTGAAAGACATTTTTAGGTTTCTTTTTTATTTTTTCTTTTGTGGTTTTGTTTTTTTTTTCTCTCTCACTGGAATGCATTTGCTGTGATGCTGTTACAAGGTCACGTGCTGTTTCTTGAAAATCTGGAATTGTATTTTTGGCTATGTTTTCTGCAAATCAGCTTGTTATTAAAGCCATCTCAAAAATACTGTTTTTTTTTTCCCCTCAGTTAAGGTTAACAAAAAAGCACCAGAAATCAGCAAACAGTCTCTAAATGTATGTCAGCTGATTGGATTAGATGAAGTTATGTTCTCCTTTCCACATCTGTTTCTCTAGTGTTTTGACATTGATCCTCTCAAACATGTATGAATGTTTGGACTGTGCTTGGTGCTGAAGGGTTGCTGAAGTATTAGGTGTTGTTATTGGGTGCTGTATTAGATAATAATTAATTAGATAATAATGAATGCTTATGGAGAGACAACTCACACTTCATTTGATCTACATGGAGAAGTCCATGTTTGTATGGAGGCTACGTGTTCTCAGAGTTTTGTCTCATTTTAGGGATAAGTTTAAAAGAAGAAAGATTTCTTGTGTTTTCACTAAATTTTGAGGGGTAGTAACATGGAGCCAAGGTGTTTATTTCAGTGATATACAAGCAGAAACAAACCCCTAAATTCTGCATGCAAATATGATTGAAGATTACTTTTGAAAATCTGTACGTGTATGTCTACACTATGGTGTTTATTCTCCTCCTGCCTTTTTCTCCTCTTTCTCTGATTAAGTACTGCTTGTTAAGCCCCCCTTTTCCCAGATATATTAAAAGATTGGCTCATTGAGTCCAGATGATATATATTACGAGCTTGCCTAAATTTGAAGCTGTTGTTAACAGTTAATTTTTGGCAGAAGAATGATGATTGAATTTTTCTTCATGATTTCTTCATGTTTAGCTGATTTTGAGGCTGGGCAGAACAACAAGTGATATTTTAAAGAAAAAAAATGCCTTTTTCCACAAGATACCACTATGTAGTCACTTATTCTTCTGTTTTCTTCCTTCCTTTCACAGTAATCTCTAGAAAATGAATACAAATTTCTTTGCTTTCTTTTTGCTCAATTTGCACATCTTGTTTTTGTTTCTAGTGGGAATGGAAGACAAATAGCATGAAAATGAGACACAGCTCAATCTGAGTAAAAAAATCAATTATCTGTTTTCCATTGTCTTTCATTTACTGTCATTTTTAGTGTTTTTTAAATTTAAAAATAACCATGTAGAGTAGTACAGAGATCCAGAGGCCAAGAGATACTGTTTTCTAGAAGCCTTCTAGGTGGTGTATTATGTAAACTTGTCTGAAAGTGAGAACCAAGCAGATTTTGTAGCTGTGAAAGTATCTTCCATTCTCTGTTTTTGTAAAACACGTTACCCATGCAGACCTTTCACTAGTAATGATGTGCCCATCTGTTCATAAGTTGGACAAATACACAGCTCTTCCTTCAGTGAAGCTTTACAAGAGAACTCCTTAAGCCCTGACACAACCAAAAAACCACCCCTGATTTAAAAAAAAAAACAAAAACAAAACAAAACCAAAACAACCTGCTTTTCCTACTGGCAATTTGTACTGATGATGAGACTTGAGAGCTTGGGAAGGTGAAGGGAGTTCTTGGGAAATCAAGAACTGAAACTCTAGCTTGCATGTGAGGTGATTTTCAATGTGGTTTTAAAAGTGACTAAAAGCAGCCCTTGATTTTTAGGAAAGGAATGCAGACATCCCAAACAGTGGATGATAGCTGGAGGTTAAAAAAAAAAAAAAGAGAAGAAAATATGTAGAGTCCAAAATCAGTCTGGAGACAGATCTGTGGTGGGCAGGGAGCCTCTTGGACTGCCTGCTCACAGAGGTCACACTATAGAAGAGAGAGAGAGATCACAGGCTGAGGAGATGAATGATGACTGCTGAGAGCCAAACATGATCTCTCTGGCTTCAGCAGGAAAACTGAACAGTGAGGAGCCCTGACAAGCTGAATCCCAGAGTCTGAGGAGGTAAGGAATGATGATGTCCTGATCAAGGAAGGAAATGCAGCATGATGTGAAACCCATGGTAATAATTGAGACAAATAAGTTTCCTTTGTAAACCCACAGATGCAACAAATGATGAAAACCTAATGATGGCTTCTGCAGCGAGTATTTTGTATATGAGGGGGAAAATAACAATTTTCTGTGTTTTGAGACAAATCTCCAAGTTAGTAAATGGGGAATAATCACAGCACTGCAGTGCATTATGAATAAGTTACATTCAGGAACTGTGTTGTGTGTAGGAGAACCATGACTGAAGATTTTAAATAGTAGAGCCTCCTCAGAGAAAAATGTTAATAGAAATATTTTGATCAAACAAGTTTCTATTTATTTTGTAAGCAATGTAAATATAGTTCCTACACACTTGCTGAGTTTGAAGCTTCTGCCTATATAAATATGTAAAAATGTTATTTTTGCAGTCTTCTCAGTGAATAGTCTTGGAAAAGTTATTATTTCACTTTATTCTTTCACCTGCACAAATCCAGTGAAGTTAGGTCAACTAAAATAAGGCACATATGTATAATTAATACTACCCTTGATATTATAGCACTTATGCCTGAAGTTAGACCTGAATACAAGAATTTTGGCAGCTAAACTAAAATAATTTAAATGAAAAAGAAAAATTAGACATAATGATTGGCATAGCCACTATTGCAAAAGAAGAATAGTAAAATTCTTACATTTTAATTAGCAAAACTTTCTTCAAAACTTTTCCAATTTGAATTTTACTGGGGCTTTCAGCAGTGAGGTAAATGTGTTTTAATGAAGACCATATCTGCCTTATTTTAAAAGCTTCAGATAGACAGATTAGGTAGAGTCAACGTTTCTGGAGATGATGAAATGATTGATGAATAAAGCAGCTGGGAAATCCTTGAAGTAACTTAAACAAAAATCTACAATAGAACCTGAAATCTCCATTTGAATAGAAATTTTGGCAGAAGAGGAAAATCTTTTATAGCAAGTCTGGTTTTCACTGTTTTACAATGAATTTTACAGGCACAGCTGTCCTATTTTGATGTATAACTGGAGATTACTGTTATCAATGCTGATACTCCCATTGCTTGCTGAAACAACACTAAACCATTTTTCACTGTTCTTGTCGGTTTTCAGGTTCTTGGAATGTACATTTTCTTTCTGCTAATTGAAACCCAAAACTTCATTTCATTCTTTAAAATCAAATTTGAATGGATCTAGGGGGAAAAATATGGCTTCAGTTTTGAGTGGGGAGGTTAGCATCTTGCCCCAAGTGTCAGCAATAGCATCTGGAATGGGAAAACAGCATCTTGACTGCTTGAGCAGGGAGGTTGGCCCAGACAGCCCATTGTGGTCCCCTCCAACCTGACCCATTCGGTGATTTGTTTTCCATGCTGAAAATGCTGCAATAGGGGTGCTGTCAAATCAGCTGAATTCCAGCTGGGGTATAACATCCTCTATCACACCATTTCGTGAGAGCTCCTTGGAGGCCTCCATAGGTATTTTTGATGTGGATGGTATGTATTATTATTTATGTAGCATTGCACAATAGCTGGATGTGGATGAAAGTATCCCTTGGAGAGGCAGACGTTTTGAAAAGCTAGATTTACAAGTAAGATACAGAAGCATATTTGGTACAAGGGCTCCCCATCTAATCTTGCCTAGAACTTTGTCATTCTCAGGCTTCAGTTGTTGAGTTTACAGACACCAGAAATAAACTCGCAAAGACTGAAACTTATTAAAGCTTTAATTTGTACATTGGTTTACTTTAAATATATACAGTGAAGCCTTTTCTTGGCTGCCTTTATTTTTTTAATGAAATTTTACATCAGTTCATTCCATTTAAGCAGAATTTCCACCTTGAACCTAGAAGGATTTTCTCACTTCAGTGATTAAACATTTTTCAGTAAACAACTATAAAAAGAAACTTAACAATGTATCTGGGAGTTATCTGAGATCTGCAGGTTTCTAGACTCAAGCCTGTAGTGTTAAATGTTTTGCTTAAATCCATTAAAATGCTTAATCACACAGTTTATTTCTGAACACTAAGTAGTTTCAATTAATATAGATTAATGGAGTATTGCTTTTCTTAATAACTTGGATGGCTCAGGAGTGCATGGCACATACCAGCCTCTAATCACCTACAAATTTCTAGAACCTGAAAGAATAACTGAAACGAAGCAACATAATGAGCTAGGCTTTGTTTTATTCAGTTCATTGTTATGACCAAACTTCTATTGGATTTTCATGTAGATTGCCTCAGTCTGCATTTGCATTACAGATTTTTATTCTTGTTGGTGTTAAATAGATATATAATACTCACATGACTGTAACAATGAGCTTACAGGCTCACTTATTTTATTTTATAATTCAGTATTGTAGTGGAACAAAAAGCAAATATTTTGCTATAATGGTTATGCTAATTGACTTTTAATGTTGTTTTATTTTCCAGCTACTCACCAGCAGTCTCCCAAGTTTAATAAAGCTCAAACATTTAATTTTATTGCTTGGAGTATTGATTATCCGTTTAATGCAAAGAACAATGTGATCTGTTGTCTTTGCCTTGCTGATTATTTGAATTATCTTGAAGAAATAAGAGACATGCATGAGGACAATCTCATGCAGTAAAAAAAAAAAGTCACTTGTATGTGTTACTCATGGCTATAGTACCAAAACCAAAAGCCTTTAATCTCACACCCACAAGGGAAAGAAATTTTATTGTTTCACAACTGAACTCAATATTCCCTTAGGCGTTGCACCACCATCTACGTTTCTTTCTTGATTTTTATTGCCAATATAAGCTTATTTAAAAGAATGAATAGCATACTGTTTAGTTTGAGACAAATATTTAAATTATACTTAAACAGCCTACTAGATTTATTAGAGAGGGTATTTTTTTCAATCTTAGAGGTTAAATTGTTGAGAAAAACATCTGTTTCAAAGAAATAACAGAAAAATAAGAACAATGGAAGGCTGCATCCATTCTGCTAGTATGAAATATTTTTCACTTATCATAATGTGCCTATGAGAACTTGGAGAGCGGGGAGACCAAAATAAGCTATTCACAAGATATAATGAATAACTCTTGAGATATCACAATCAAAGAAAACTATGTTTTGCAACACTTTGGAGTGCAGCATTTCATGACAACTGTCAACGTTTGTGTGGGTATATTTTCACTATTTGTTAATCACATGCTTGGAAAGAACTAGTCACTTCTGTCAAATGTATGGAATTTCTGTCTTTATTGCACAGTAAATTCTTTTGAAAACTGTCACAGTGTTGACTGTGCTGCATCAGTTTTCTGTTTGTGAAGTAGAACAAATTCCAGGTGTTGTGGCAGCAGATGTTTGACTCTGAGTTCATAGAAGCTGCCGTTCTAGTGAATCACCAAGTGAGATCTTGTGCTCGGTCAGCTGGAAAAAATCACAAGTGTTTCTTGCTGCCTTTAAGTGTATCACAAGTTGGGCCTCCAAATTTTTTTGAGAAGTGTGTAACAGGCTTAACAAGGACTCCTAACTTTTCTACCTCTCTGCAACTTCTGTGCTTAACACTGTTACTAGGAACATCCATTGAATTAATTATAGAGAGGAAAACAAATCACCTAGGATATTTCTTTTGAGAAAGTAAATGAAGGTAGATGTGTACAGGTGGTGTTGTTTGTTATTGGGATCTCTAGGTTAAGAAAATGTGTTTGCTTTCATATGACCTGTAATATCAATATATGCTGTTTAGCCAGAACAACGTTGAAGAATGACTGAAATGCAGTTTTAGCAATTCTAGAGCTTCCAGAGTTAAGAAAAGGGAAGGGTTATCAATTCCATTTTAAAAATCCCCTCCTCTCAGTTAAATTTTACTTTTACAATTATACTGTCAGGAGAATGGAATACAGAACCATGGAATTGTTTGTGTTGGAAGGGACATTTAAAGGCCATGTAGTCTAACTGCCCCTGTGATGAGCAGGGACTTCTTCAATTGCATCAGGTTGCTCAGAGGCCCATCCAACCTGACCTTGAGTGTGTCCAGGGATGGGGAATCTGCAGCCTGTTCCTGGCCTCACCAGATATAATGTGTTAACTTATATATGAAAAGAAAAATGTGGTCCAGATTTGGACTGCTCTCACCCTGGCTACCCCTACTTTTTTCTTATCATGAAAAATAAATTTTTCAACAGAGAGCATTAGTTAAGACCATGGTGTTTTCTAAGTCTGAAATGGGCTGTGTACTTTAATTTTGTGATAACTTTTTGACCAATTCTAGTAAAGGCTGCTAGTTCCTGAAAAAATGTAGGTTTAAAATTCAATGTTGGCACCTTCCTTATAAATAATTTGGCATTTGGTTTGTCTCTTAGATTTGTAGAGAAATTATAAAAATACCTAGAACTCTATTTCTTAGTGTTTAAATTCAGGGACAGTGGACCAATTGTCTTCCTCAGCCAAGCTTATTTTTAGGCCAGGAGACCATCTCAAAGGAGAGCCTTTGAATTGTGTTACCTCCATAATCTCCCTTCAGAAATCATTCTTAACAGATCTTTTGTGAGTCAGAGTTTTGAATGTGCATGACATATTAGGTAATTATTATAAAGACCATTTGATTCTTTAAGAAATTTATTAGAGGGAATTTCTGCATAACCTTTTGACCTACATGCAAATATTTTCAATGTTTCTTACTCTATTCTACTTAAAATTTAGATCTAAAAATGATCAACAAATCACTTCACTATCTTGGAGGCTGTATAAATTTTTCTTTTTAAAGGTGACATTTAAACATGGAAAACATGTCATTTTGTAAGGATTTTGCTTGGGGTTTTTTTGTTTGCTTGTTTTTGTTGTTTTTTTTTTTTTCCTAGAGAAAAATATTTTATCAGCTCTTGCAGAGTTTTTTCATGTTGCATAGAAGTTGAATTGAGAACTACTTGGTAGCATCAGTTCTTGATATTGAGACATATCTCTGTGCAATTTTGTAAAAGCTACCATTCTTGGTGAAACATGTTAAAAATATTTCGGAAATATTGTTCTTTATGTGTGTTACCTGTGGGCTTAGTAGGAGCCAAAATGTCCTGAAGTGAATAGTTTCCTCCTTTAGATAACAGACAAATCAGTAAGACACTGATTGCAACTATTGATTTGAATTCTTTTCACTTTGTTATTGTATTGTAATAGTCTTAATATATAAATGTGGCAAATACACAAAAGAAAATTGGATTTTGGTCATTTACAATTGCTTTTTGCAAGAAAAATGTTATAAACTTGAGTAAAAATAAGTTGATATAAAATAAATTTAATAAGAGTTCAAGACGTTTTTTGTACCTTAATATTATTATTTTCTTGTACTTTGGATCTAATAGTTATTGTATATTTTCACATTGATTTAACATTTATTGTAAGGCAAAATAAATACAAATGTATTTGGGCTGAAAAAAAGAAAAACTATTTCAGTGTAAGAGTACTTAGGCTGCTTTACAAGTTAGGACTTGTAAATTTTAATGGAGTATCTACTGGGCCACCAAAAGCATCTCTGTTTTCTCTGTGTCAGCTGCAGCAATGTCTTTATATTTTTCTAACTAATGTGTATAAATTATTTTAACGTGGCCCATAAGACTGAAACAAACTAAGCTGTTGCACTGTGTGACAAAACTGTCCCTAAAACACCTGCAAAACCAGAAGATTTCATCTTAAGATAAGTTGCATTTTTTTACCCTGTGAGATTTGGCTAATGATGATTATCTCCTGGAGGAGATTGTGCTTTTAAGAAAGCTTTCTGCCTGCCTGTTACATGGGCTTAGTTGTCGATGTGAATCTGTGTTGCTCCCGCAGTCCCTCCATCCTTCCCCCCCGGTGGCAACTGTTCTCTCACATTTCTGTGGCACTGTGAAGTGTTTGAGAGGAAGATGCAAAATACAGAGCAGAACTGCCAAGCATCATTGTCATGGCAGGAGCGTGAATGTCCAGCACCCTCCCAGACAAGTGTTTTGTGGCTGCTGTCGGGTTTCTCTGTCCCTTTTTAATCAGATGCTGCCAGAAGTTGAGAGGTGAAGGTGAGGGTAGGAAGAAGAAAGGTGTGAGGTCCAGATCTCTTCTCCTTGTCACTCTAAGGCAGAGAAATGCAAAAATTATGCAAAAAGGTCATGGATAAGGTGAAAAAAACTGGGTGATGGCTTAGAAGTCAAAGAAGGTCTCCTTCATTTTCTGTGAACACAGTCAGACACTGCAACAGATTTCCCTGAGCAGCTGGTGGATGTCCCATTGCTTGAAGTGCTTAAGGCCAGGACAGGTTTGATAGGGCTCTGAGCAGCCTGGTCTAGTGGAAGTTGTCCCTGCCCATGGCAAGGGGTTGGAATTAGAATATCTTGAAGGCCCCTTCCAACTCGAGCCATTCCATGATTCTAAATGAGCAGCACAGTTACGAGTGTGCTCTGACGTGAGCGTTGGGCGCCTTCTCGTCCCTCACTCTGAGCTCAAGGCAAGCTTGGCACCACAAGCCCCGGGGGCATGGAGGCTGGTGCCTGCTTGAGGGACCTTCAGGGAGTGTAGGATATGGGTGTGGTGAGCCCAGGCTTTGAAAAAGCTTTCTTGACCTCTCCTTGCTTTGGACTCATCAGCATTTTGGGGCATTTCTGAAAATCTGAGTTGCCTTCTGGCTGTGGCCTGCCTTCTTCAAGAAGCTTAGGAACAAAAATCACCCCCTATGTTGAGTTGGAAAGAATAAGCTGTTTCTTAAGTGTAAAGAAGGTGAAAATATGGTAATTTATACTTGTTCAATTCATTTTATGCAGTCTCTTGTGATTCCTCTGTGTGTAGTGTCAATTAGAAAATTTTCACTATCTTTTACCAGAAGTTTCAGAAAAACTTATAGAAATGGTATTATTTTATTCCACTGGGAATCTGAATGGAAGAGTGATTCAATGATTTTTTTTGAGTTCATCAAAGGCAGAAATGGAAATAAACTTGTGTTTGAGACCTTGACCTTTATTTACTAGATCACAGCACTATCAGAAATATGTTTAAATTCTGAGATATGATTCCTATTACAATGTTAATTCAAATATTTCTATGAACTCTCCCATTTACAGGTACACTAGGAAAAGGATATTAGTTAGGATGATCTGGTATTCTCTAATGTATAGCCTACGAGTGCTGCAGTCCTTCTTTTGTTTCATCATATTTTTACTAGCTGTGAAAATAATTTTTAGGCGAATGCTTAATATAGTGAGCATAATTTATCTGGTTGCTGGAATTGTTTTAAAAGTTAATTTTGTAATTGTTTCAAATTGTAAATCATATCTTTAAACAGGCCAGGCTTGTCTTGCTGTGTTTAAGTGGATTCACAGTTCAAATTCAGGGCTTATTTTCTTCTTCTCTCTTGCATGAACTTTTTCTCTCTGTTCTTTGTGTGATTCTAAAATCTGGAAAAAACAAACGTAAGGTTTTAAATTGTAAATTGTATCTTTAAACAGGGCAGGCTTGTCTTGCTGTTTTTAAGTGGATTCACAGTTTAAATTCAGGGCTTATTTTCTTCTTGTTCTCTCTTGCATGCACTTTTTCTCTCTGTTCTTTGTGTGATTCTAAAATCTGGAAAAAACAAACGTAATTGCTTTGCAGTTTAAAACAGAAAATTGGTTATCTCATGAAATAAATAGAGACCCAAGCTTAGCATTTTTATTCTTGGAAGGATGAGATTTGAATTAATATTGATCAGAAAAAAATAACTATAAACTTCAACTTATTTTCTGAGGCTTTGTAAACAATTTAGATCTGTAACAGACTCTTAACAGAAAAATCTGTTTGCTGAAAGCCATTGGCCTTTGTTAAATTTGTACTGCTCTGAACTTTTTAAATTACTATTGGTAAATTTAGAATTTTGATTCCTATTCAATTAAACCGAACAAAACCCCCCAAAAAAGGAGCATTTGTGGGTAGAGACAATAAGAACAGTTCAGTAAAAATACTAATGATAATAATAGTAATAAAAAGAAGGGGGAGAGAGAAATAAAGTGCAATAAAGTGGTGCACAATACAGCTGCTCACCACCCAGTGACAGATGCCCAGCCTGTCCTTGGGCAGTGATTAGCCCCTCACAGACAGTTTTCCCTAGTTTGTGTACTGGACAGGATGTTCCCTGGTATGGAATATCCCTTTGGCCAGTTCAGCTCAGGTGTCCTGGCCATGCTCCTTCCCAAATCTTTGTGCCCGTCCTCACAGGCAGGGCCTGAGACACTGAACAGTTCTTGACTGTGGGCAAACACTGCTCAGCACCAACCAAACCATCGGTGTGTGATCAACACTATTCTCACACTGAATCCAAAACTCAGCTCTCTGCCAGCTACCAGGGAGAAAATTAACTCTATCCCAGTAGAAAACACAGCATGCCTTAAAGTTAAAATTTGAACTATTTTTTTCTGAAGTTAGGATTATACTGTTGGGTAGGGTTTTGGGTTTTTTGGTGGTTGGTTTTTTTTTTTTAAAGGCTAAAACCTGGAAAAATTTGTGATGTGCATGATCTTCCTGGAAGGTGAACATTTCTCTTCATTCTGTGGGATAACTGGGTTTATTTCTGTTCTGGAACCTCTTGCCCTGAAGAACAGCAGGTGATCAGTATGCTCTGAAGCAGCTGCTGACACTTTTGGAAGGTGTTAATGCCCTTTGCTGCTGAGCTATCACATGTTAGTGACACTTTCAAAGAGTAGTTCTTTAAATATTTTTGTCCTGAAGGGTTATTGTGATATTGACCTCGTTGCATCTAAAAAAAAAAATCAACAAAAAACCAAAACATAAGTCGCTCTTACAAGTGGTCTGAAAGATCTGGTATTTGTTTAACATCCTTGTTGGCTAAAAAGACTCCCCACATTGCTTGGGTTTTGATGGCTAGAATGTTTCTACTAGGGTAGCTATAGAAGGTTTGTCTTGGGCACCTATGGCTTTCTCTTTCATCAGATTTCATTTCCATTTAATCAGTACAGGTTTTTTACCTAAAAATTGAATGCCTTTCAATAATTTTAGAACATTAATAATAGTTTAGTTTTAGTCTGTATGAAAAGCAATCTAAACGCTTCATTGTTTTCATTGCAGTGTCTATTTTTATGCTAAACTGGCTTTCTGTAGTACTTGTAGAAAGGTATAAGGAAGCTCTCAGAGGGGACCTTTTAGTTCTGAAAAAGGTAGGGATTTCAGTGTATATATCTTTGCTTTTAAAAGCTGCCTCTCCATTATAGTGTTGTTTTTTTTTTTTTTTCTCAATGTGGACCATCTTGGTGTTTATTTTTTTCATCCTACCTCTACTTTGCCTTTTTTGCTGTGCTGCTGATCCACTGTGTATGTTAGGGCTCCCTTTTCCTTCCTCTGAAGCATCTGGAGTAGATTAATGTGAAGGTCAGGCTGGTAAAATGTGTGAATTTCTGCTCTGCCAAAAATACAGGCGGAGAATTAATTTTCATCAGTGATTCTCTTTGAAATATATAAATCTCAGCACTTTTCAGCATGTCATTGCTCTATTAGTGTGCAAGTTTTTAGGTATATATGCCTTTATAAAAAAAACAGATCAGCACTCAAGGTGCAAGATATAGAGTGGTCTTTGCTCAAAACTCAAAATTTTGGCTTAGAATTTTCCTGAAATAAGGAACAAACAAGGGAAGAAGGAAAGGAGATGTAAAAGACATACTAAATTTGTCAGTTTTGAGTTTTGTGGGGCTTAGGTGAGTTATTTAAGACTTCTCATTGTCAGTAACGCAGAGGGATTTGTCCTGAACCTGCTCTATGGTTATTTATGCAGAAATGTAGATTGCTGGGGTTTGGAGACATTTTGCCCTTGTCCTTGCATGTTTTTGTTTCCATGGATACAGACAGTTACCTCAAAGGTCCAGAAATATTATAGAGCCCAATTTGATGGACTCCAAAATTATAATTTTGAATCAAAATGACCTTGATATAATGGAGCTCTCCTCAACAGGCACAGTGAAGTTTCAGCTGTTATTCATCTGAGGATGTGAGCTACACTATTGCAAAGATATACTGATCCAAATGCATGGTGATGAGGATTTTATGACCCACTCATTTCTTTAATATCTTAAGTAGGATGAGGCAATTGGCTGACTAATGAGATCTTAATGGGCGCAGTGGTCTGAGTGAGGGGAGTGTATAACTGTCTTCATTTAGGCTGAATCTGTCCTGCTTAGAAATTGACTGTCCTGAGAACTTTTCTTGTAATTCTGCAGAACTGGTACTGAGAAGATTACTGGTGTATGTAATAGTTAGAAAAGGGGCAAAGAAAGCAACAGAGAAATTAATCTTAGCAAATGTAGCATTGCTGGTGAAGTTTTTTTGAGGGGACCTGCATAATTTCAGGAATCAGACAGAATATTTTTTTGCTAAACCCCTGGATTTTAATCTCTCTGGCCTAATTAATAAATAATTTTTCTTAGTTAATCTAATAGCTTTCATTTTAACTTTGTACCAGAGATGCAATAAAATGTAGGAGTACAGTGAAATAAATCTTTGTTACATGGGCTTTTGTTTGTGTCCTCTATTTTTATGTTTTAATTCACTCCTATTTCTTCCTATCTTTTTTCTCCCCTAACTTCTAATAGGGCTTTTTACTTTTAGCTGATGTGTCTTTTCTGCTTAAAAAAATTGCTTTTGCTCTCTTTTCCCATGTTATCCATTTCCATCTGATTCTTCCAAGTCTGTTAGCACACTAGCATAGTAGCTGATTCACAGTTTATATTTACTTTCATTTCCCTTTTGGTTTAAAATTACCTCATGGATGCCTCTTTTACTGCTGTGTGTTTGGAAGTTTAACATCCTCAGGTCAATTAAGTTTCTGAAATTGATGTTGCATTTGGTTGTAGCAGCAGTACTACAGTAGCTGTTATGCTCTACAAGATTTTGGCTGGAAGTAGCATCTTAGACAAACCAGCACAGTCTGGAAGGAAATCTGCAGCTTGTAGGGATATGTGGTCTTCCTGTCTGAGAGAGAAACAGCAATCATTAAAACCAAATACTGGTTGTAAACAATTATTCTAACTTGATTAGCTATGTTACTTGGACCATGGGAAAATAGATAATTGGGATCCATAAGGAGGTGTTAACCATGTCTTTGCCTATTTTCCTGACTTAGGGAGATAGAAAGAAAAATTCACTATCTCCCTACCATCTGTGGGAGGCTGTTGGTTAACAGAATTCCATAAAGGCAGTGCTGCCATGGAGTTCCTAACTGTGAGTATCCTCTAGTGTTACGGATTCTAGTTTCTAGTTCTTATGTGACTTAGATCATCTTTCCCAGGCTTTTGGGGAGCCTCCCTCGAGGGAAGGAGAAGGGAGTCAGAGCTGACTCAGGATAAATGCCCTGCCCTGGATGCCTGTGCCCTTCATCCACTGTCTTTGCAAGGTCACTGTGAGGCTGTTGATCCATACAAACTGAGGAGCACTATTGGTGCTTTGAATGCATTTTGGAAAGGGTGTGGACTGGGTATGGGATGATTTTTTCCACTGAGAGTTGCATCTCCCATGAGTGTCTAGATTTGTGCTTTTTTTTCCCCCTTGGTGTGAGCAGGTCATGTTTGATTCATATAATGTATTCAGGGAGTTTAATGATGAAAAGGGCTGCTTGAAAGTTAGGAGCTTTTGAGAAATATCATTTAAGGTTAAAAATTCTCCTAGCGCAGGCTGTAAGTTTTCAAATGCTGTATTTTTGTGAATAAAAATTGTCAATAGGAGGTGTTTTCCAAGAATACTGCTCCAGTCAAGTTAAAAATCATTTTAGGTAGCTGAGTGGTATCACATCTGTCCTCCTCAGAAGATATGCTGGTGTTTAAAGGGGTGTCTCATATAAATTATATTTTTTATCTCTATTCTTAAGAATTAATTAATGATGGCTGATTAGAACAACTGCTACTTTGACATAATAGTATCAACAAGTAATAATTCTTGTTCATATTACCTGTGTTGAATTCTTTTTCATATGGTTGGAAAGATTGAGGAAGAAATTAGTCTGGGAGAACTCTTGACTATTTTCTGCTGGATCTCGTCATCTGGAGGGGACAAGAATCCTAAAACAGGCTCAAGATTCCTCAGTCTCCTGAGGGTTTTTTAATGTCTTTCGAATGGCAGCTTGAGTATAGACCACTGGTACACAGGAGGGGTAGAGATATAAAACTTTGTAAAAGTTTGTTGTAGTGAGTAAGCTCAGAGCTGCTTGTCAGCCTCATTGATGTATTCTTTCCATTTCATGATTTCTATCTCCTTTCTTTTGTTTGCCAGTCTAATTGCTGTTTGATGGTTATGGACAACATGGATTTTTCCTCTCTGAAAGACAACAGCATTTTTCTTTTCTACAGCATTTTCTGCTCTCTAGTCAGAAAACATCATTCAGATGGAGTAATATATAGAGTGAAACTTAATCTTTTGCAATTTGTATGCGTCTTTGAAATTTTCTGTTTTAAATCTGAAGAGCTTTTTTACTTGAAAGTCTATTTTCTTTTCATGATAAAGGCTCTTTTTCTATAAGTCTTGAGTGGGAATCTGCCTCTCTCCAGCAGCAGAGATGGAGGTGAAGTTGGTGGTATGCTTTCTATGTGATTGCGTATTAGCTGAAGTGCATAAACCAGTCTTTAGAGTGGGCTTGCAATTAGAGTCCTCCTCTTTCAATAAGATAAATGTCTTAATCATGAAAATAAAGGGTTGTGGGTTGTTTTCTCAGTAGTAAGGTCAGGCTCTTTGTTGCTATGAGGCCATGATCACTACAACTGAAGTCCAGAGAACAGAGTAGGAGAATAAGGACCACAAGGGCTACAATTACGCATTTTGATAATTATTTTCCCTATGCAAAATTACCAAGTTTTGTATTGTAATTGCAAGCACACATTAGGACATCTGGAGGAACAGCAACCACTTGAAGATCAAGATGGACGTCAACACTGATTTTCCTGGAGATAGCTACAGATATTGCTGCTGATAATATTTTGCAGCAGAAAGAGGAAGTCCCACATTGTTATTGGCAGTGGAGAAAAAAATAGAAGTAAAAAGAAAAACAAATTGAAGGAAATGGATTTACTGTAGCTGCTAAAAAGGTGCGAATACAAGAATTTGACAAGGGTTAGTCTTCCTTTGATCACAAGGACGTTAATGTGCAGAGCAAGCAGTTAAGGACAGGTATCCACCAGGAGGGAGAATTGTCTTGTTTTTCATGTATTTTAGGCCACTTAAAATAACCTCTGCTGCTTGTGTGGTGTTTTCTTTGCCTCCAAACCTTCCCACCAGCCTGCAACAGAATCTCTTTGGGGAGTACTACAGATCCTTCTGCTTTATGATTGAGTTCAAAACTGGAAGATATGTTCCTTTTTCCTGGAATAATAGATTAAGAGTTAGAAGTTTTAAATTTTTTTATTGTTTATAGCTTTACCTCTAATTACCTGTTTAAAATTATTTGTATGTATCTCTAGGATATATGACTGGTCTGGTCCCACTCTTGTTATTGTGAGGCTGCCGTAATCTTCCAATCCATTTTTATTTTGGCACTCAGTTTGTACCTCTATTTAGCCCGTCAAACCTTTTGACAGCAACTCTAAGCATTTGCCAAGCTGGCTATCTTTAATTTGAGGCAGGAAACACTGATAGACATGATTTTCTCTGCAAGTGTTAATGATTTTCTTGAGAAGGACAAGTTCCAGACAATGACTCATGCATGCCTTTGGGAAGCGGTCTATACATCCAATTAACCAACAGGAGTTACTACTTTATCAGGAACAGGATGAACTCTAATGCTGCAAAACACTGTTTATGGAATTTTTCTTTGACTTGAGTGAGCAATATTCTTAATTTTGTGTGATAATACGCATATTACTATAGTATGAAAAATTAAATGTGTCACCTTGGTATAGATTAATTTCTTTCATGTTAAGAGCCTTGATGTAGCTGATGTAAACTGGTTTTTATTCAATGGAGTTAATTTATACTGGTTCCAGATCTAGTCAATTATATTCTGCTTATGTTACTTTTTAAGAGGAAAATAACAAGGACTAAATTCATAACCTTGTGTCTCATTAAGTAAAGCAGCAAACATAAAAATTTCATTAAATAATAATTCCATTTATCTAAGCTACTTGTCTCTGGTAGAAGATACAGATAGAATGCATACAAATTTGACCAGAAAGAAAAACAAATTACAAAGAGGGCAAGTTCAGCATAACCTCAAGAATGTGTTAGCATTCATTCAAACTCACTGTTGGGAGTTATGGGGAATGCCTTCATTTTTACCTCACTTGAAGAAATAGAGTGCCTGAGACAACTAAGCCAAAGGAAAAACCTCTCATATTAACAAATAGATCTTCAAATAATGACATAAAACAACTTCTATAACTACAACTTCCATAACTTCTACAACTTCTTGTATTTTTGATGGTGTGGTTACCCTTGTCACTCATAATATGTCTATATTGATAGACTGTTTGATATCTTGTAAGAAGTAATGTGGACTGCGATGTGCCTTTTTTAATCAAAGATGATAAGGTCATGTGGTATTGGAGATTTACCAATATGTACTTATGATCATTTGAGGTGTTTGAGATGATAAACCTAAATGCTTTTGTGCATAATGTGCCTTTTTTAATCAAAGATGATGAGAAGGTCACGTGATATTGGAGAGTTACCAACATATACTTATGATCATTTGAGGTGTTTGAGATGATAAACCTAAATGCTTTTGTGCATAAGACTAGGATTAATTAAGGGTTGAAATCTGAGCATGTTAACAGATTTTATTGGGTTGTTGTCTTGATATAGGCAAATATGCAAAAATATTTTTTTTCCTCTACCTTGTAGAAAGATACAGTATTATCTGGTTTTTGGACTGAGTTCCATCATTGTATTTCTCCTCTCTGCCTAATGTCTGTAACAAAAAAAGTAACATTTAATTAGAAGTAGTTATTGGGAAACACAAATTAGTTAATTTTTAGAATTATAACCTGATTATTTTGTGGTTAGTGTTCTTCCTTGTAGATGTGAATTACAACTTACCATGTTTGCACACATGACATTCTAGTTGATGTGCAACGGTGTTTCTTCAGCACATTTCACTGTGCTGCCAGAGCTGGAATTTTGTGTAGACAGGGCTGCTCTAAATCAGCCTGAATTAGTCTAAACTTTTCCTTTTGTCTACTTGATTATATATGTGGGAAACAACATAGTAGAGAATGAAATACATTTTCTAAGTTATTTAAAAGACTGAGGTTTGACTTAATAAAGTGGCCAAGGTTTCCAAGACCATTTTCTCTAAGGCACATATATGCCTATATCCTGTATCTGCCAATATCCTCTATCTGTTTGCTAATTATCAAGTTAATTTATATTTCAGTGGCTAATCTTTTTATCTGAATAGATACACACTGCCCAAGTCAGTATCCTTCAGAGTTTGATCCCAAATCCTCTCTACCTGCCATCACTCTAAGTCTAAATGGTGAGTTGATTACTGTTATTAATTCCTGGACCTACTTTTGCTCACTAGTATGTGATCTTTTCTGGTTTCTGTTTTCCCTTATTTCTTAATTAAATGGATACTTTTTACTACTGCAGATGATATCTGTCTGTAGTGATCGGAATAATGAGCAAATGATACTTTTAATATAGGTAGCTTTGCTTTTGAGCATCTATTCACACTAAGTGGAGTATTAAATTAGACAATGATTGAATTTTGGGGAAAGCATTGTACCAGCTAAATTTTAAACTGGTTTTTAATAATATATTTCTAGTGGAACTTCTGAAGAGCTGTCTAATATTTTCTGAATGACCACAGACACATCAAATGTCATTTTAGGCTGTTTATACTGGTGAAATTCTCAATATTGCTTTTTGGATAAAATGTGTACCCTTGAGTTCACTTTGTACATCATGTGCCATAATCTCTTCTGGAGTACAGCTCAAAAGCACTGACCTGTGCATAAGATTGCAGGAACCTCATTTCTTATCTGTCTTTGTTTTTGGTATTTATCCTGTAGCCTTGTTTAAAGATAGAGGCAAATTTTTCCATCTGTATAGCTTGAAATCTTTTTCTTAGGAGTCATGGATTCCTTATTTTTTACTAGTGCACTAATGGTTCCTGAAATAAATTCAAGTATTTTCCTGATTAAAGGCTCTCACACCTTAGAGAAAAGGGAAGTTGTCTGAGCTCACAAGTTGTGTGCTACAACTTTGAATGGAAACTGTTTGTGGGGATGATTTGGTTTGGTGGGATCTTGTTTGTTGGTTTATGTGGTTTTTGTTTTGGGTTTTGGTTGGTTTTTATTTTGTGGGTTTTTTTTTGTTTTGGTTTGGTTTTTTGTTTCTTTTTTTTTTTAGTTTTTTTTCCTTGGGTTTTTTTGTTTTGGTTTTTTTTTTTTTTCTCATTTGTTTTGGGTTTTTTGCTTTTTTGTTTTGTTTTGGCTTTTTTTGGGGATTTTTTTTCTGTTTTGTTTGGATTTTTTTGGGGTTTTTTGTTTTGTTTTTCATTTTGGTTTTTGTTTTGTTTTGAGTTTTGTTTGGGGTTTTTTGTTTATTTGGGTTTTTTAATTTTGGGGTTTTTATTTTTTTTTTATTTTGTGTGGTTTTTTTTTTGCTTTATTGTTTTTGTGTTGTTTGTTTTGGTTTTTTGTTTTGTTCTGATTTGGGTTTTTTTGTTTTAGTTTTTTTTGGTTTGGTTTTAGTTTCATATTTTTTTGCTTTGGTATTTTTGTTTTGGGTTTTTTGTTTAGTGTTTTTTTCTTTGTTTTGTTTTGATTTTTTTTTGGTTGAGTTTTTGTTATTTTTTGGGGGGTTTTTGTTTTGGTTTTTGTGGTTTGGGTTTTGGTTTGGGGTTTTTGTTTTGGTTTGGTATTTTTTGTTTTCTTTTTGGGGTGTTGGTTTTGGTTTATTTTGCTTTTTTTTTCGTTTTGGGTTTTTTGGGTTTTTTTACCCTAAGCAGATATGGAAAAATTTCAAAGCAGGAATTTAAAGCTTGGGATTTTTTTCCATTTTCAAATGGGGAGACTGAGGCTTGGGGGAGCCTGGGATCTGGCTCACTGCCACCAGTCACGTCAGTCACTGGTAACAACACTGACAGAGGCGTTGTACTCAGGACAAGGGATTTGCTTGGCTAGAACACCTTTGAGCTGAAAGGTGTCTGCAGCTTGAATGAGAGTTGGCTCCTCTCATTTTTTCTTCACAGAAATTATTAATGATATTATTCAGCCTGCTGTCTTGCTAATATCAAGGATCAATAAAAATATGTAGTCTTATACACTCATCATCCTTCTGGAGGTAGACACGATGTTTGATGAAAGCAAGAAGGTTTACAGACAGCTGGAGTATGCCAGATTTGGGAAGGATGATACGGTGCAATACAGATGGATGTAGAAAAAAAACCCCAAGGGTAAATAAGGGATTGCTAAAATGCAGCAGCAGGATAGGATGCAAACAAGTGCAAGTATGTAAGTCCATCTGGAGTCAAATCTCCTGAACTGTTTACTATAAACTGTTAATATAGCTGTAAATATTATTGATAAACCAAGTTAGAACTCTGGTAAACAGGATCCTGAAAATTTAAAGAGGTTATTGTCTAGAATATGAAAGTTAGAAATGCCCTTCTAAATTAAAAATTAAGTAGTATCATATTTGTAATTAAAAAATGAGACACATTATTGTTACTCCCACTTGCAAGAACCGGTGGATGGAAAAGATTAGCAGTAAGCAGCAAAAGCTTGAGGGGAAAAATGACCAATGTCACCTTTCAAGCCACAAAAGCTGCAGCAACTGAATTTTTATGTTGCTTCCCAGCTCCCCACAATGACTTACAGTTAACATTTGCAGCAGTGGCTGCTGAGAACTAAGGGCTTACTCAGCAGAAGTTACCTAAGGTGAACACACGGTGCTCGCTCGTACGGGGTCAGCGTGAGATGAAAACGCTTCACACCCCACCATCATCAATATTGCCAGATAGGGAGGGCAACCACATGACAACAGGGCTGGCTGTGACCTTGGTGGAAGTGACAAACACCCCACATTACAGCAGTTCACAAGTGGCAATAAGTAATAGGGCTCGCAGAGGTGGCCATCAAATATAAGTAATTAACTGGAGCAATGCAGAGAGAATGCATGAGCCTGGGAAATGGTCCAAGGGAGAAGTATAAAAAATACCCAGACAAACCAGAGGAAAAAGGCAGTTTTGTTTTAAGACAAGAGACTTATGAAGGTTGCTGATAGTGTCTTGGGCTGGCTGGGAAGTGGAGATAAGTTGGATGAATGCTATATAAAAAAATAACTTGCATGCTTTGGATAGTATCACATTGGCAGAATTGGTATTTTCTTTCCTGCTCACAGATGACGCATATAGCAAACTAATACATGTCTCATGGTAGGGGGCAGGGAAGGATATGTCCAGACTGGTGCTTAAAACACAAATACATCCAGGGCCAACATCCTGGACTTAGAGTAAAAAATTATTGCTTTCATTTTAATTTTTTTTTCTTATTCTCACCCATGTGAAGGGAAAGAGATGAGACTTGAAAACATCTCCAGCATGTAACTGAAGTAGTGGTGCCTTCCTGAGTCAGCAGCTGAGGAGCGTGGTGGGGAAAAATGAAATGAGAAGAGATTATTGCAGTGCAAAGGTGTGTCGGAACTACAGGTCACACAGAAAGAATTAGTCCTGCGGAGGCATTTCTACCAATGAAGTGTGTCTTGTAGATTTCTCAAGCATGTACACTGTTATTAAAAGTATAAATTCAAAAGAAAGCCATTTTGGCTAGTTTTGTCTCTAAGCATCTATCACTTTCTAAAGCTTTGGAAACTTCGGTGATGGAAGCTCAACCTTCAAACTGCTTCAGTCTTTCACTATAAGAAGACAGTGCTATCTCTACAAATATAATTTTATTTTTTTTTTCAGCAGATCAAACTTTATTATCTGTCTTCAACATCTTCTGCTCTCCACCTTTTCTAAAAATTGGATGTTACTAAGTGGACAAAGAACATTTGAGGTTTCCTGCAGTAGAGAAGAGCCACACATTATAAACCTCTAAAATCCAAGACTTTATACTTCCATTTGGTGTAACCTCTGGAGAACACTTGAGTCAAAAAATTGAAGAAAAATATAGCAATCTCTTTTTCCCCTTTGTGCTTTACAGGTATAGTTGCAAAATAGAGCATTTGGGTAATCAAGGTCTGGGGCAAATGATAAGAAAGTTCTAAGTAGATCATTAATTTGCAAATATTTTTCTTTTTTTCTTGTATTTGAACAATCTCATTTTTATAGTGGACAGCAAGCCCACTATTATGTGCAGAGAGAAATCTTACTGAACTCTTGCTCTGCTTTTCTAGAAATTCCATAACTGGACAAGGAAGCAGGCAATATTCCACCCTTCAAGTTTTCCCCTTTCAATTTAATAAGCAGGGGCAGTCTTAAACAGGTGCCATGGAAAAGAAACAACAATTGTTTAAGATTGTCCTGTGGCTCATATCAAAGGTGCTTCTGAAACTACATGACAAGCAGAGAGGTTTGAGCAAGAGACAGAAATAGAACTTCTTCAGAGGCTGTGATTGCAGAGAGGTGACCCAGGGAACACTTGGTCAGGTCGTAATCATAAACAACTGGTTTCCTTAACTGGAGTGGTGAGCCTTTTCTTTTGTACCAGATTTTTTCTTTGAATTTGACCTGTGGGTTTGAAGGTGTTCCACTTTTACAAATTGGCTATAATTCCTGAAGTGCTCAGTACTCAATGTGCAAATTCTCTTTAAAAATAGCTGTTTTCTCAGAAGGTAAACCAGTTGAGTCCCCTTGAAAGTCAGGCCCAGACCCTTACAAAAAGGACAATTTTATCTTACTTGCAATAGCAGCACAATGACTTCAAATACTACAAAAAAGTAGGGCTTGATGTCTTCAGCCTGGTGTATTCCAGAGTTTCTTAAAGAAATGAACAATAGTAGGGAGGTTGCCTATTAATAGGTCTGAGAATAATTGAGAAGTGGAAATAATTATGATTGCCCTGGAAATCTTCAGTTTTGGTTTTTCTGTGTGTTAATAGACTATGGGTTAAAAAAAAAATAAAAAAGAACATGCATTGTTGAATGACTTTGATTACTGGTTGTTTGAAGATGCCTTATCAACAGGTCAGATGCTTTTTGTGGTACCTAAATCCTGCAGTGAACAACAGCTATCAAAATTGCTAGAGGATTTAAAAACACGATTTCGAAGGGTTCTAGAAAATTAGATATTTATAGGCCTTTCTATGCTTTTGAAAATCTGCTCCAGAATACTACTATTAAGAGATGTATAGAGCATGTAAATAAATAAATAAATTGTATGCAGTGTACCACATGCAATTTTAAGGTCAAGTCCATGAACAATTCTAGAGTGCTATCTATCAAATAACTATTGATGTATATATTTCTTTTGATTGAGTGTTCTTCAGTAGCTACAAGCTCTTGTTCTCATTTTTTTTTGATAATAATAAGTAAGCTTCTCTTTTCTTGAAAACACTCCTAGCTGGAAATGCCATTGAAAACAGTGTAGTTGACATTGTTCACATCATCTATGGAATCATGCCTCTCCTTAGGTTTAGAAACTGTCTGGTCATATTGAATACTATTCTGGTAAAAATCTGTGGGAAACTTTGGAATTGTCATGGAAAACTTTCAACTGAGAGCTGATAAGTTTGCTCCAAGCACACAATTTTTACCGGCTGCCTTTAATTCCTGAATTTCTGACTCTTTTTTCATTTAATCCAGTTCCCTAAAATGTAAGTTTCCCTAAATGATTAGACTTTTGTTGATGGGTGCATATGGTTCTTCCCAAGACAAGCACCTTTTCAGAAGAGAGAAGACACTGTTTTGGGATGGGAAACCACCCAGAACATTTGCTAGAACATATTTCCATCCACAGCTGATGGCCAGCTGGCAGTGGCTCCTTGCTGGCTGCAGATACTTGCCAGAACTAAATGTGCTTTTGTCCTCCCTGCCTTCCAATTTTGCTCTCTCCATTTTAATATTCCCTTTGTTTCTAATGTTTCAGAATCATCTACCCTGTGACCCTTTGTAAGGCAGCTATAAGGACACACCACCTTTTTCTTTAATATATAATGATATGTAATACTGGGGCCAAAGAAGTGTTATTCAACTAGATTGGAAGATAAAAATTCAATATTTTACACCCAGTTTTGCACTTCCTTTATGTTCAATTCACAGTATGTTTTGTGATGAAGCTTCTACTGAAATGTTTATCAACTATTTCTCTAACTAATATCCTGTTTATATTAATGGTATTTTTAGAATATATTACCTATCTCTTGACAGTTCTTGGGGGCATAATATATATTCAATTTACAGAACTCATGATATTTTCAGGATGCTGAACAGTGCCACTAGCATTAGTTAGAGCAAGAAGTATAAAGCATTTTAAAAAACTATTCAAACCAGATTTATTTTGTTTTCCCTATGGTTAAAAAACAGGAGTTTGGCTATTGGTAGGAACTACAATTTTACAAGTTTTGAAGGGAAGTAAGAGTTAATACAGACTGACATTGGGTAATTTTGCATGTTTTTGGCGTTTGTTCCAAGTATTTCAATTTAAAAAAACCTAAATAGCATTGCTGTACTGAATAGAAATTCTTCATAATGCACAAAAGTGCAGTTGCACTTCATATGCATATTATATTTTGTATTAAATGTAAAATTATGCAATGCATTATGCATATTATTTTGGCAAATTATGTGGGTTTTTTTGTTTTTGCAACGCACTATCTGAAGAAAATTTGAGTGGAAGTTTTCTAAGTATTAGATGATATTTCCCCTGATAATATTTTTATCAATCTAACTTATTAACATTTTTCTTTATAGTCTGGTGCCTCATTATCATAAATGTTTTTATACAGCAGGAATAAAGAAAACCTTGAGCATCTCTATAAAACTGCTGCCATCCATTTTGCTTCATATAGAATTACGTACAGGTACTTGCTGCATTTGCTTGGTTTTTTTTGTTTCTTGGCTGGACTTTATCTTTCCTATGCACTCATAAAACTATACAGTTGAAAATAACAGAAAATTAGACAACAGTTTCTATGAAAAAGCTCACTATATTTTCTATTAAAAAATTGGACTGTGTTTTCGTGTACTATAGAGATCTTAAAAAGGGACATTTTCCAGTAAATATTATGGGGAGTTAACAAATACTGCAGTGTACTGAACCTTGTCTTGGAAACATATTTCTTTTAACTTTTTAAATCAGTGGAAGCATTTTTTTTTCACATAAATCCACTGAAATTTATTACAGAAAGCTGAACAGAAAATGGCAGAACTGTCTCATGCAAACTAGTTGTAGCACAACTGTACTCTTAAAAAAATATTTTAAATTTCATAATTGTTCCATAGAAATAATCATAAAATCAATGAACTGTTAGTTCTGGAAATTTCTGTGGCTGGGCACTGTTAATTATTTCTGAAACACTTTAAACAGTTTTTTGCTAAGTGCTCAGTGTTCAAATCCCTTTCTGTGTGGTATAATAATTCATGTTCTCCAAATGTTATCTAGACTGGAAGTACAGATATCAGGGATGGTGTGGTACTTTGAGTAACAGTCACTGTCTAAATGTAAATCTGGGAAATAGTTTACAATACATTAATTTTTTACAAAAGTTTTTTTACTTGCAGCTTATTAAGTCGGAGACGTATTAAAGATACAAGTTTTAAACTGTCATTCTATAAAATTTTATCCATGGCTCTGTAGATGAGTTTTGAGATGTTGTACATACAAAAAAGAGAAGCCACAAGGCTGAAGTGAAAATAAAAGTGGCAAAAAGGGGAATATTGAATCTGAAACTTGAATTGAGCAGGGCAAAGGGATTTCTTCTGAAGGGAATTGGGGAGGTAATGATCCTAAAAAACCTCCTCTGTGCATGAATAAGGAGGTATCAAAAAGTAGTAATGATGAGTGAGGAGAAAGAGGAGAGGAAGCAAGGTTATTAAGAAACTAATCATAAATTAGCAGTGAAGATTGATAACAATGTGCCACAACAAGAGAGAGGAGATAACTCCAAGTATGATAGAGAAGGAGGCAAGAAAGAAAAGGTCAAGGTTTCCTCCTCTCCCATGCTGCCTCTCCCACAAGCCTTGTTCTCTTTTCTGTCCCTTGGAGGTTTGTTGGAAGTGCAGCCTTTATTTGTCCTGGTCTGGAGGCTCCTAACAAAGATCCTTTCTGTCCCTATCCTTCTTTGGCCTGTGTTTGCAGAGGTCTGACACTGTTAAGGCATAATATACACCTAACTGGCAAAAATTCCCGTTTTTTGGATTGGCTCTTTTTGGATTTTGGATTCTTAGTCTCTTATTATAATGAGATAAGGATAAAAGAAAAATTTAATCATAAGATAATCAAATTATAAGAGATATTATAAAAACTGAATATGTGTTCTTGAGTGGTGGCCATGGAGCAATGACATGGGAGATGGAACACAGAGGGGGAGAGTATCAAACTTGGTGTAGTCAGGCCCTGGAGAGTTTGAAAGTGGCAGATAAGAGAAAAACAGGGATCAAATTAAAGTGGTGGTGTAAACACATGTAGGAGCACTCCAAGTTTCCTCTCTAGTCCAGCATAATGTCTAGCTCCAAATGTTTACCTGTGTTTTCCTACGGGCTTGTGAATTTTTGGTGCTCACTGGTGAGGGTGTGGAACAGGTTTCTTCTCAGAAAGATGAAAATAATGATAAATGTTTTAAATCTGGATAAAAGAAAGTATAAAGCATTCACTTCAAAGACTTCACACTGTATTATGGAAATTAATGCTAAGGTTTATTCAGTTCTCAGTCATTATATTTGTCTTTTGTTGAGTAGTGATGATTACATGACACTGATGCATGAACTAATATTCTAATAGATTTTTAATTGAACTGAGGAAAATACTTGTGGGGTCAAAGTTTTTAATGAATGAGCAGATTAAATGTCCCATGAAAGGTACCATATGGTTTTTTAAAATCTGAAAATTAGTTGCAAAGTTACAGTTAATTTAATTATATGGCCTCTCTGTCTTGGGATAATGAAGTAGACTGAGAGTTATAATAGAGAATGAAACCTTTGCTATTGTGAGACCTTTTAAAAAAAATGTTTGGATAACTGCTTTTAAATTACTCTACTCATATTTATGAGCATGTTGTTTTAAAGATAATATATTTAGGTCATAACACAATGGTGACTGGTATGTCATCTTCTGTGCTGTACCTCCTTGCTGTGCCAGTATCACTCCTTATGCACTCACATTTTGCTCACAGTAAAGCAAAGATACTCTTGTAAGCACATGGGAAGCAAATATTTTGGGCCACTTACAGGGTTTCTTAGTTTTAAGTACTCTGATCAACACTTTTGAGCTGTATACACTGTCTTTTACAGAACATCCTTGTAAGGAAACCTCTCTTTGAATATACCTGCAGCTTTCATTAAAATGGTTTGAAAAAAACTTATGTATACTAAACCCCAGAATTTTACACAGTCTTTCTTGACCAACAATGCATTCTGGTAGTCCTTCTGTATCTCTATTTGATTTGTGCTCATACTTGTTGAAATTTTCAGATGCCCCTTCTTTCCAATGCAGTGGTATTTACCAGCAGTGATCACTACCAACTTTTTTTTTTTTTTTTAATGTAAATTCTTGACCTGCACTGGTTTTCTTCTTCCCAGGTGAATGATAAATAAAGTCAAGTCTTTGATTCATTAATTTGAATACCCAGGAAGATCATGAACCAAAGTTTATCTTGTCTTGAAGACAACATAGAACTTGTGTAAAGAATTAAATGAGATTATTCACAGAAATAGTACTCTACCCCAGTGAATATTCTGCTTTTAATGAAGCAGAGAAATCAGAAGTCTATTCAGCAGCAAAGTCAGTCATTGGTAAGAAATAATGCTGGTTCTGATTTCATTTTCTCAGATGTAGTGTAAAAAAATTCTTTTAAATGTAGATTTCTTTTTATTTTGGTCAAGTAACTTTCCTGAAGATGTACACTCAAGACACTAAGACATGAAATCAACTTCCATGGTGTCTGGAAACAAGTAGCCTCAGAAATCTTACTAATAATTGTTGAAGGAATAAATATGCAGTAATAGAAAATTAATTTATTAGTTATTTAATGAGTAATCTAATTTTTAAAAAATCCATAAAAGTAAATGGAAAAAAACGTAAAATTTCACTGATCAGCAAGAGCTAAGTTATTTTCTTTACTAACAGCTCAATGATGTGTGCATCTTTTCAAATAGATTGATCAGAGTCTTTAAGTATCCATTCTGTCTTCTTATACCAAAATGAAACAATAGGAAAAGGTTAGAAGTTGTCATGCTTCAACACCTCTTGAATACAAAGAAACCCTGGTTTGAAATAGTGAATACCCAGAGGAAACTGGAACAGATAACCTGAATCATTGTTAAAAGAGATTTAATTATTTTCCTTATCTCCTTTATTTTCAGGAGCAGAGATGTTTCTACAGACCTGGGATATTGTCTTGCACTTGACAATTTCCTCCTGAAACCTTGTCATGGATTAACTCTGGCACAGTGCCAGTGCCCCCATGAAAGGTATATTTCCAAAATGGTTACTGTGAGATGTGACCCAGAAACAGAACAAAGCAGGCTCCAACTTGGGAATGGAGGGAAAAAACCAACACTTGAATTATTAATCTACAACGGAGGAACAAAATGGAAACAAAAAAAAAAAAAAAAAAAGAAAAAAAACCACCCCCCCCACTACCTTGCCCCCTCTTCTCCTCCTGGCTGTGGTGCCAGCACAAGATATCAAATTTCAAGCCAGCACAGTCTCTATCATTCTCTCCCGGGGAGGGCTGCCCAAACCATCCCAGGAACTCCTCCACCCCTGCACCTTGCAGGGGCTCCGGTCTCCCTTCCCTCAGGACGCATAGCCTCCCTGTCCCCCACCCAGACGCAGCTGGGCAGGGGAGAGGTCTGATCCGCTCACCTGCCGGACTCCAAAGAGGAAGTCCCTCTGGGAATGCTCTGCTTTTAACCCCTGTGCATTTTCAGAGGCGTATCCAAGTCCCCAGTGGCCACACCAGGTGCCAATTTTCAAATCTGGCCATTGATTGGCTTGACCATAACTTTCCCAGAAACTCACTTCCTGGTCAAACCATGACAAACCTATTGGCTTTTCTTTTTCAAATGAATAATTTTGAATACTTTCATTCACAAGTGTTCATGGTAGGGTAATATAGTTAATCTTATTGATTACATTTGTGGTGAAATATTTCCCACTTCTTGTCATATTATTAAAATATGCATCACAGGACTTTGATGACATAAAGGGAACTATGTATGCAAACAATTTTTTGCTGATCTAAATGACTGTGCTACTGAGTATTAAAAGTGTGTTTTATGGGAGATAAAGGAATTGGAGTGCTCCTCTGTGCAAAATACTTTTGTTGGATAGGAAACACTTCTTTTTTTGCCTCCAAAAATTTCATGCTGAAGACAGGATTTGCAGACAGATTGATTAGCATAGGAGAACAGTTTAGGTTTTTTTCATGTGCCCTAGGATATAAATCCTTCTCAACTACCATTTGCCTGAATCTCAATTCCTTGAAACCTCTACCAGAAAAAAAGCATTAATAGTAAGCATATGAAAAGGTGAGCTTAAAAATTTCAAAACCTTTTTCCATGGAGCTGGTTGGATGGAAACCTGTGGGAAATACTTTAAAAAGCAATAGCTTAAAAAGGAGAATTCTGACATGATTTATTGTCTGCAGAGTTAGGGAGAAAGGAACAGTAGTAGGCTTGTGTCTAGTGCCCTGAAGCAGAGGTGTATCCAGCCCAGCTATGCCATGTGAGTGGAAGGCCCAGGTCTCCTCTGGCCTGTAAAGGCAGGAGAATGTAAAAATCTGACCTCATGCCTCAGCTGACTTTGACCTTAATCTTCTGTTCAGGAACTGGGGTTAAGACTGCAGTGTTTGGTCTCACTCAGTGTCCAGTACCTCTGATGTACATTTGCTCTGTAAACACTTCTAAGTTGTTTTTTTTTTTTTTTTCTTTTTAAACCATAAGGCTGGATTAAAAGTAGTTTTTAGGCTGTGGCTCTTCAATTCTGCCCACCTTATAATGTTGTGAATAACTGTGACGGTTCTTACATTAAATGCAATCTTTGTTTTGATGTATGCCATTTGCAGCAAAAGCTGGAAAGCTGAAGGTAGATTTAAATTGACCAAAAAATAAATAGACAATGTGGGTTTTTACTTGTGAAATACTGGTTTGGGGTTTTGTGTTGTTTGGTTTTTTGTTGTTGTTGTTATTTGGGTTTTTGGTTTGGGTTTGATTTTGGTTTGGTTTTGGTTTTTTTGTTTTTTGGGTTTTTTTTTTTGTTTGTTTTTAATTTTTAAAACTTTTTTTGTAACAGCTGGAATGTGAAAGAGCTCTGGGCATATGTTTCTGCCCCTAGGAGGCCCCTGACATGCAGTAAGAATGGAAGAATATTTAAATCTGGATTAGAAGCAGGTAAAATGTGAGGAAGACATGCAAGAGTCAGTGGAGGAGAACTGGGAAAAAATCATTTTTGTATTGACATACCATGTGTCAATAATATCAAAGTGTTTGATATTGATATTATGTTATTATGAGAAACATGGGTTTGGGCTACTTTTGATCTAATAATTTCATGTTAAATCTAATGTAAATAATTTTTAAATCCTGGTTTTAAAATTAAATAGATGAATGAACAACCAAAATATAACACTTAAACATTATTGAAAAAAAGTTTTCATTCTCTGTTACTTTAGTCATTTTTTATATCTGACTCTATCTGTTGATAGCCTTATGGAAGATCACCCTTTATGATGAGTTATTGCTGTTGTGCCATCTTTATACTATTGGTTTTTGCTTTGCTTAAATTAGACTTTGTAATTCTTCAGATTATAGATCTTTGCAACTAAATCTGATAGATTCTGATAGGTTTTGTGTGTTTTTTAAGGATTCTACATAACACCAAGTGCTCTGCCCATTACTGATCGAAACTACTTGGAATAATATATCCAGTAAAAAAAATCCCCAAACTATACTGTAACAATAGTAAAAAAGACAACTTATATTTTAAATAATTGCTGAAGAAGGTGTTCTGGTGAAATTTTCAGTGTTGGAACAGTTTGGTTGCAACCAATAGTGAGGAAAGATGAGTAAAAGAGATTCAAGTGGAACTTTCTTAGCTGAAAAACAGAATAAGCTGAGAGTGAGAGAGAACAAGGGGGCAGGTTTTTATTCCTTGATAAATCCATGCAATCTTGCCTAAAGGACAACTAGTGGTGAAAAAATCCAACTTAGCACAAAAGTCAGGTTCTGATTTCTGGACATTTGCCTGTACAGAAGGTAAGGGAACTGGTCTCTAACAGTTATGTGTATGAAGGCAGCTTGGCAGTGAGTGACTGGTGGGGACAGTGCTGTTGTCATCTACACTGTCACCCTCTCCAAACCACAGGGAGACTTTGCTGGACTGCTCCTGCAGCAGCTCTGTTTGCCACCTTTAACTCTTCTGGTATTACAGAGAGAATTTATTCAGAAGCACCTGCGTCTTTGGCACCTGATCCTGAGAATATGAACATGAATAAATTCCTTTATGAGGCCTGTCCCACTGGAATGCAATGTTTAAAGTGAATTGCATGGCTAGAATTGCTCTTGTGAGCAAGGATTTGGGAGTAGAAAGGAGGTGGTATTTTCCAAAGGGATATTCCACACCCTATGACATCATGTATGTAAAGCAGGGCGCAGAAGGAGGAAGGGAAGGATGTTGGCAGTGATGCTGTTTGTACTCCCAAGTCATAGTTTTGTGTGATGGAGCCCTGCTTTCCTATGGATGGCTGAATGCCTGCCTGCCTGTGGCAAGTGGTGAATGAAATCCTTGTTTCACTGTGCTTGCATGCCTGGGGTTTTGTTTTTTTTTTTTTTTTTGACTAGTTAAGCTGTCTTTATCTCAGCCTGTGGGTATTCTCATTTTTATTCTTCCAAAATTTTCCCCCATCCCAACATGGATGCAGTGATCAAACAGCTGCATGGTGCTGAGTTGCTGGCTGGGGTCAAACCACAACACTTTTCCTTTTTTTTTTCTCTTTTCTGTTTAAAGGAAAAAAATAAAAACCCAAAAACTACTACATTTTATGGAGAGGGTTCAGTTTCATATTAAAAAAAAACAAATGAAAACCAAGAAGTGACATTTCATAGGCCACTTGCATGACTGGAACATGCTAAAGCCATTATATAGATGTTTGTTACCAGACCTAACAGGTGAATTAATAACAGGAGCAGCTTGCCCTGTTTGTGTACAAAATGTTACTGGAATTACTCAGCTGGTGCATTTCATAAATATTTGCTGATAGCTTTAGGCAAATGCTACAGTAAGCATCACTTTGAAGCATTTTAAGTGGATGTTCTGGTGGCTGCACATCTCAAATCCTGTAATAAAGCCAAAACGTATTGCATAGAAAATTGGTGTGTTCATAACTTTATACTCCTCTTCCCTTTTATGTATCTTTGCTTCTGCAGCTCCAGGTTGACAAGCAGCACATCAGAAGGTGGCTTTTTTGTGCTCTTCATCTTGTACACATCTCTTTCACTTTCTTCATCTCAGTCCTTGTTCAAGATTTTTGCAAAGCCTCCTTGCCTTGATAGTACTTATTTTTACTTCCTTTTCTTTCCTGCCCTATGGCCTTGTGCAACTATTGTTTCAAACTTCAGTCACGAACCTAATCTTATACTTTCTCAGTTACTGCTCCCCCACCTATCTATTTACCAAATTTTCTGTATTTACCAGATCCATGGATCTTTCCTGAGTTAGCTTCCATTTTTCACACCAGCTACCAATCCTGTGTTTCTTCTGGTAGCTCCTACCCAAATTCCCTTTTTATTTGTTTACAAAAATCTTGTCTTTTTATCACCCAAAGGGCTGTGAGACATTTTGCAAAGTTCAGCTTTTCCAAATGAGGCTGTTATTCTCCCTTACATTAGGGTGTTAATTTCTCAAATGCCTTGCAGATGCAGATAATTTAAGAAAATCCCCAGTAAACATGCTCTTGTTTCCTTTTTATCCCATTTATCCTGTTTCTGCTAGGTACAGTGATATTGCTTGTGAAGAAAGTAACAGCTTGACAAGTTTGAAGTAACTGGTGTAAATGTAAATCTTGTTTCTGCCATTCTGTTTCGTAGCATGTGTGTCAGCATCCAAAGGGTCTCTTTTTTCTTTTTTTTTTAATTTTTGCTAAATGTGGAGGATTGCCAGCAGCAGCTCCATGTTTGCTGGCATTAGGAGGACAGGCTCAGCAGTGCTGGGAGGCTGAGGCAGCTTTCCTGTGCATTTCCAGTTCATGCCAGCAGGCTGTCTCTCTGTGGCAGGATGACACATAAAGTGCACTGTAGGATTGTGGTGCTTTCTGTTGTACAGATGGAAAAGAGAATCCTTGTGTCTGTACTTCAGATCTAGAGCTAGAGAGAGCCTGCCTGCAGTCTTTTATCCAGGCATAGATTGTGAACAATCTCGAGGGTACAACGCAATCTAGCAGGTGCTCTTTCCCAGCTGAAGATCCCATGACTTATTTTGAAAATCAAAAAGAAAACCTCTGCACACACCGACAAAAGAGTGAGATCCTAAGAGTCAAAGCAGATGAAATGACTACTTTTGAAGTTGCCATAGCAGATTGGAATCTGTTTTGCTTGGCACATTTATTATTGATGTGCTTGCTGTGCAGATGTTATTCATGTAAATACAGGAATGAATTGTACTGAGGTATCAGAATTACTGGTACCTGCCCTACTTTGATGAATAAATGAAAGCACTGATTCCTATTACTGCTAAAGAAGGGCTAAATGATGCACTCACTTGTACATGTGCTATTATAATTTCTGTAAATTATTAACTATCACAATATGATTTTGTTTTTCTAGACAGTGGGCTTATTAATCAACACTCTTCAACTATCAAAGTCACTAATGAATGATATTTTATTACAACAGATTATATTTCTTAGAGAGTGATAGTGTTATGCAGGGCTTTTTAAATTTCCAATGAATAGTTGCACATCTTTGGGACCTGTTAATGCACACCAGCTCAGAGCCAAATAGTCACCAGCTATTCAGATAGAGTGTGACATTTCTGAGTTGTTTTGTTTTCTCCTACAATCATATTTGCAGAAGTGAAATCAATTAACACATCAAACATTTTTGCTTAATGATTTTTTCATTTGTACTGAAATCCTTTTTATTTAAAGGGATAAATATTTTTCCTTGTTTTTGTGTGATATTTAGAAAAATGTATATATTACACCTGTATAATGATCCAAAATTAATGGGGTTTTATGTATTTATATATTCTCCCATATAAATTCAATCCTTTTCTTAGCATTTACTTGCCTGTGATTTGGATAAAAAGCTCATTTTACCTCCCCAAATCTGCTGATTAACATAGAGCACGTAATTATCTCCTGGGAGGGGAAAAAATGATGTCACTTGATCTTTATTGGTGTTCTGACAAATTTTTTTAATAAATACTGTAAATTAAATATATAACTTTGAGACATAATTAAAAAGAAGTTAAACCTTTCTCTGTTGTTAAAATATAGGTACTTACTGTCCAGGGTTAGAAAACAATTATTTCTATGAATTACTGCACATTCATTAGTGAAATGTGATCCTGTGGTCTCATTTTGCAGTGAAGGTGTATAGGAGGTGACTAAGCTTTAGAGATGAGAGCGGGATATTCCACTCAATAGGCAAACTCGAGGCTTCAGTTTGGTGATAAGATAAATATTCTTGCTGGTAACAGCAGGAAATGCTCTTTGATGTGTTCTCTGGCAGTTCAGTACAAATGGGCCTATCATGAATGCTGATGGAATTGAAAACTAACTAGAGGAGTCAGCCTTGAGAACATATCCCCTTACCATCCTGTTTTGGCAATAGAGGCATAGCATTTTATAAATAAGGAAATAAGTCAGACAATCCAAACTTATATTACCAGTGTATACAATGAGTAATTTTCAGAAAATGCTATTAAGATCTCTCAGAAAGAAATATTTATCTTTAAAGGCAAAAGTCCTTGAGCTTTTTGAATAGTGAAATTGTAATCTAGCCGGAAACTAATTTTTCAAAAGGTGTATTGTTTTCAGAGAGAGCAAGAAATTAAGATTCACATTTCTCAGAAAAATCTAAAGATGAATTACAACTATTAATGTTTCATTAATATTGTCCTTGGGGTAGAGCATTTAAAATAAACAGATACACAATTTTTTTGATGCCAGCTTGGTGAAATGAGTTGAAAGATTTAGTTTTCTATATTAAAATATTGAACTTGTGTCTCTATGTACTTTCCTGGTATTTCACAACCTGTCTTGAGTATCTTTGTGTCCTATGCTCATCCAAGTAGATATCCCAATGTATGTAGTATATTAGGAAATATATTACTCCTTCCCTCACTTAGACCAAGGAATTTTCCCCCACACCATGATATATGTGCTTCAGCCAAGAGGAAGCTAAACATGGTAGATTAACGAAAAATTAGGTGTCTTGTAGCTGAAATTATTCTTCACCCTCCAAAACACTGTGGCCTTTAAATGTTTAGAGGGGATTTATAAGAAAGATGGGAATGGGTGTTTGAGCAGGGCCTGTTGTAATAGGACAAATTGTAATGTTTTCAGGCTAATAGATGGTTGATTTAGACTAGATATAAGGATGACATTTTTTATAATGAGGGTGAGGAAACTGGCACAGGTTGCTTAAGGAGGTGGTAGATTGCTGGAAAAATTCAATTTTCCTGGAAAAATTCAAGGTCAGGCTGGACATGGCTCTGAGGAAATGTCCCTGCTCCTTGTAGGATGTTGGATGAGGTGACCTTTAAAGTCCCCTTCCAACCCAAAATATTCTGTGATTTCATCCAAATACAAATGTAGGCTTGAGTGAGAGCAAAGTACTTTACATCCTGTGCAGAATACATTATTTTTATTTATGTGTTTTCCTGGCTGCATAACCATACAAATGGAATGGCTTGGAATAATTTATTTGAAGGATAACATATATACACCATCTCTAATTTATAAATGATAACATTGTACAAATAGCAAAAACCAAGCCACTTGCAGTGAAAATTGAACTTGGAAATAAAATAGATGGACTCTTGTCCTTGGGGAGAAGTTTGGGTCCCATGAATGCTCTACTGCTTGAGATTATTTTACTAGAGATAGAAATTATCCTTGCCAGGGGAGCATACAAGATCACAGTTTTTAGATTTTATAAAATTCCACATTGCAGGGAGGGATAAGAAAATACTGATGTGAATTTCACTAATTCTTGAAATAATCACTGTTTCTAAATTGAAGTGTTTTAAAGAAGATGAAGAGGCTACTACTGGTTGCTGAAGTACAAGTGCTACTGACTTTCACAGCAACAACAGGAAGCCTTGGGTTTAATGTTCACTTGGGAAAGAGGAGTATGGTTCTGGATTTGAAATTTACAGATGTTGAAGACAAATTGCCTTCATCAGCCAGAGGAGTAGTTTTGATGAATTTATTTTTGTTTTCTCATGGTTATGTGAATCATGTTTCAATTATAGTGGCTGAAAGTTTGATGGTTATTAGACAACAAGTCTGTTCTACCTCACTACCCCATTTTTTGGGTTGGTATTTTGGCTCTGAAATGATTCAGGCTGTTAAACAAATGCAGCCTACAACATCTATTCTGAAGAAAAAATAATGAAATGTGGAAAACAGAGATAATAAAGGGGAAAAGACTTAGCAGTTCTTTCTACTTCAGTGAGGGTTTCAGAATAAATGTCTCCTTTTTTTCATTGAATGAGTAGAATTGGCTGGAGGAGGGATTGAGCAAATAAAAGTTGAGAGTCTTATCTAATAACAAACTCATGTGTCAGCAGTTCTGAATTATGACAGTTTTACACAGCTAGATATTTTAATGTAGCACTATTAATGCAGCTAATGTTCTCCTGACTCTGGAGAAGTTAGAGGAAAAAGCTTTCTTCTATCAATTTGTTGCAGTGCTTTGCCAGAAGGAATCTACTTAATTATATCTTAATTTGTAGCTTCAATGAATGCCATGAAGTTTCTTCTTCTTCTTCTTCTTTTTTTTTTTTTTTTTCTAAAAAGCTGTACTCTGTATATTCTAAAAAAATTGAGTTGCAACATGCATGATACTATATATTTTTTATAAAAAAAAGTTTTGTAAAAAAATAATGTATAATCCTAAATCAATGCGTTAAACGACTGCTCTAAAAAACTCCAAGGAGTTTATAGTCTAAAGATTAAGTTTCATATGCAGATTAAATTTCACCACATGTCAATTGAGAAAAAAATTCAGATCACCTTCAAAAAGTCAGGCAGAATAAATCACACACTTTTACATTAAAAGAAACAAAACCAATAAATTTTTCATAGCACTAAGAATTTTAGTTATATATGTATTTAATTGCACATCCTCATAAAAACAGTTTTATAATATTGTTTTGTAACTGTGTACTTTCTAGGATTTTACAAGGTGTAAATTGATTTACTAATTAATTATTTTTTTATAACTTTTTATTCCAAAAATATTTCTCTTATTGTTTTCTTATACTCTTTTTAGCGTGGTGGAATGCAACAAACTTAAGGTAAGTTATTACCATTGGAATCAGTCCATTGTAAGAAGTTTCTCTATATAAGAAAAATAGGAAGCATAAACAAGGCTTACTTATAGCAATCTGTTATTTTCATCTATCAACATATACTCCAGAAAAAGGCATTGAAGCACCAGAATTTCTTTGCAGGCAAACTAAAATTATTCTTCAGATTGATATTTGCTATTTCTTGTTATTCTCTGATGAAAGAAAATATAGTTCCTTGGTATACAAAATCTGTAATACTCATTCATAGTATAAATGGCTCTCAAATTATTATTTAAGCCAAACAAGGTTTCATTGTCACCAGGGAGTGTCAAGCAAGGTCTTGGGATTTACATAATAATTGATTTGAAACAAGTGATATTCCGTACAGAACTGTGTATACAGAGAGTAATGAATATGGTAGCCACAGTCTGTGAGATCAGTATCAGTACCATAATGAAAACCGAATATTTTTCAGTCTTTGGAGGTTTTCAAACATCCATAAAGCTAATGAGCTAATTTAGATAAGCATTAAACATGAATTTAATCACATTACTGGTAATTATTAGCAGACACACAATATGAAGGCCTTACAATTTCCTTCAAAAGTTGTAATTAACCATAAAAAATAAATTGTTTGACCTAATGTACTGCATGTAAATGACTCAACTAAATACTTTTTGATTTAACAGAATGCTTAGCTTAAAGTAATTTTTCCTTATATATTTTTCATCTGAAAGTTAAAGTGTGTTTTTTGCCACACATTAGTTGAAGAGCAAGAGCTCATATGACTGCAAATGTTACTCACTGAAATCCAAACCTATTTCCTAAACACACACAGCATAACTTTATCTATCTAGGGCCTCCTTCCTATGCTGGTCATGAGTTAGCAGGTAAGAACCTGCTCCCAGTAATCTCCCCAGCTCCTGGGAAATAATTAAAGTTAAGCATGTGTGCAAAAGTCTTGAGTTTTAGAATAAAAACTGTGCCCAAACAAGATTTGGAGTTTTGCTTGGCAAGCATGGACAGGAGCATCTGACCCAAAAGTTTTGGGAGAGACAGAAAAAATTTCCTCCCTGGCTGCCTACAGCTACATTCCCAAAGCATTTCAGTGATAGAAAGCAATGGCTGGAACATAAAAGTAAGTATATATATATATATATATATACATATTATTCAAAGGATTTTGAAATGAAGTTTCTAGCTCTAGAAATGTGTGACCAGACAAATATTTTTAGTTTGCCTGTGTTAAAGCAAGAGCAGCTCTTTCACAAAGGCTTAAAGCTAGAGTATATAGAGTCTGGTCCCTGCAGTTATGGTTCTGGAAAGAAATGCTTAATAATCGAATTTCAAATAATGGCAGAGAACTGTTTTTTGAAAGCTGGCAAATGACTGTGACTCCTCAATTTCTCAGGCAGAAGGAGAGGGCTGCTTTATTTAACAGAGTGGTGAACTCATCTAATTTTTCATTTTTCAATGGACCATTGCTCAATAACACATCTTCCATGCCTTTACTCATGTTGCTCAGAAGTTACACTTTTTCAGCAATATTGAAAAATGGAGCTTTATATGAAAAGAGATTAAAAAACCTTTTTTCCAATGGATTATCACTGATATAAAATTATTATCTTTCTAGAGGCTTGTAGAAATCCATATTTTTCACTATAAAATTGGCAGAGAAACCATTTTCTGTACAATAAATTTTCGGTAAAAAATGTTCAGCCACCTCTCTACCTAGCTATGCTAGCTATGCTCTCTGTGCTTCTGATTAAGCTGAAGCCTTTTTTTGGGCTCTTGCAGGTCAGCTCTCAACCTAGAATGTTCTTTTGCACACAATGATGTGGGTAGAGGGAAATCATGCCAATTTTTCCTGTCTGAGAAATGAATAACAAAATGTGCCATAATTAAATCTCATGTGGACTTTTTATGTAAACTCCCTTCCAGCCCCCAAGCCCCAAAATTGGCATAGGAACAAGCAGAATTCCTCAGATGGAAGAGTAGTTAATGAGCTGTAGGGATGCACCATCAGCAATCACCAGGTGTAGGGCGCTTCTGTTGTGTGAAATTCTCCTGCTCCTTGCAGCTGTTTCTCCTTCCTGTCCTTCACCCAACTGCTCCTCACTCTACTTGAGAACATTTTTCTCTCCTTCCACCTCTCCCTTCCCCTGATATAGTCACAGTTTCGTCTTTTGTTGTTCTTCCAGCTGGGTAATCCTTGCTAAATAGAGCACTCCTGAAATATTGTGGAGCCATGATGACTCCTACAATTGCATTCCTCAATTTATTTATGTCATACATCTTTCTCCTATGCTATGTTTATGTAAGCAGTTACAACAGTGGAACACACTATCTATAGACTAATTAGAATTTACTATAATCAACACAACTATGAATCATGACTTTCATTATTTCCTGCTCTAATAAACTGTTGATATAATCCAGGACAATGACAAGGAAATTATCATTAATAACAAATATTTGGTATTTACTAATTACTTAAAGCTGCTCATTAATTTATTCAAAGGATAAAGATTCAAGAAACAGGCCATTCATGTAATTTACTGTAAATGGAAACCAAAATATCTTCTCTTGGAATTAAAATTTTCATGAAATTTTGCATATTGCATTAAGGACCTTGTGGGTGGAAAGCTACAGCTGTTTAAAGAATAAACTTCCTCATTTCATTCTCAGTCAGAGCACTTGGAAGCTGTATGGTGTATATGTGAAATTACATTAAGCAAATAAATAAAAGATATTTTCTTTTGCACTCTGACTTCACAGAAAGAATATTTCTTGCTAAGTTTTTGTGCTTTCTCTACAGCAAATGGAGCTGCGACCTTATCTCCATGTCTCACCTTGATGTCTCTTGGTTCTGTTGTGTTTAGCTAATATAACACAAAAATAAAATATATCAGCTTCTTGCAAGAATAGAAAATTGGACTGAGGAAGGGATTTTAACTTTTTTTTGTTGTTGCCTCAGGCACAGCTTGAGTAAAGTGACTCCCATGCCTATGAAACTGATTTCTGTAGCCGATCTACTGGAAGTATTCTACACAACTACTCCTGTGCTCTTTTGCTGACATCTTTCCCAGCCTGTTTTTGTAATACTCTAATTGCACCTAGGCGTTCTCCTCCTGTTGTTTCACTATATCAAAATTGAGTATGAGAAATTTCTAGCTGCTAAAGACGCAGGTTTAATTAACATATGATGCTGCCTTACCTCTTTCTGAGTCGTTATCAAGACCCTAAAGAATTTCATGTCCTGCGTTGATGTACAGAATTTTCCCTAATTTTGATGTATACTGGGAAAACATGAAATGGAATGAGAACATGAAGCGATAAGAAAGAGGCTATTAGAAAAACAAGCTTTAATAAGAACTCTGGAATTTTCCCTATTTATAACAGGGACTGTCTCTCATGGTGTTGAAGGGCTGCTTGTTGGTGTTGAGGTTGTGGAACTGTGCAGACACTTCCCAGGGCTGTGGTGGAAAATGTGCTTTGGACAGAGCAGTTCTTACTCAGACACTTGGGCTCCACTGCCTGATTTATGTCTGGGAATCCTTGTCTGGGCTTTTGGATCATGAAAACAAATTTGCTTGAGGTGTGTTGAATGTACTGATGCACTGAAACTGTATCTTTAATAAAAGGGTTACTATTAAGGAATATCTCTTCAGGATATTAATTTACAGGAATATTACTAATATTAATATGATATTAATATATAGTAATAATGCTACTGGATAACAATATAGTAGGAATATAACTTCGGGAATATTGTCCCAATCCAAGAAAACTATTTTTGAAACCAAAATAATCACAGCATAACAACAACGGGTGTCAGCAGAAGAAATACTGAATTCTATTAGTGTTTCTTTTTGTTATAAATTACTCTATGTCTACAATATCACATTTCCAGTTTTCCAGAGCCAAGTGTCTCACTTTTGTAAAATGTATTTTGAAGCTCATTTGTGTTTGGTCTCTCTGAATTCAAAATTATCTTTTCAAGTTGCAAAATTTAGGTATGGATTGATTCAAGTAGTACAGTTCCAATATGCTTTTGGAATATGATTTTTTTTAAGTCCTTCATGGTGGGACTAGGGCATTCTCTTAGATCATGGCAGAGGAACCAGTGCACTTCCAACTGCATTTGATATTTTTTTTTTGGTAGAAGTTAATTATTAAATGTTATGACTTGCAACTGTCATTTTTAAATTTAGTTTTTTATAAACAAGGGACAGATATATTCATCATTAATCTGTGACAGAGATGCATTAATTTATGTCTCATACTAGTCAAAAAAATTAAGATAGCCTTTCTTTTTTTACCCCATAGGAAAGGTACTTGAAAAAATATAGTAATTCTTCTTGTCTCAGTGAATCAGGATGGGTTATAATAGATAGGATTCCTATACCATGCTTGCCATCCTCCTCTTCTTTATCTTTGCATTTTCAAATAAAGGAAAAAAAAAAAAACTAAAAAGAAAAACAAAAACCAGCGTTATTTTGACCTATGTGGCTCCTTCAGTCAGTAATTTCCTTTTAAAAAAATCCACTAAATGAGTAAAAAATGATGTGCCTGTATGCCTGTGGAAGCAGAGGGCTCCAGTGGGATCTTGTTCATTCTGTGAGTTTTTGTGACCTCTGGATGAGCAGAGCACTGCACATGAATATGTACCAGCCAGGCAGATGTTACACTTACTGACCTTCACTCACTGAAACTGATAATCAGTTTGGCTGTCATTCATTGTCCTTTTGAGGCTTTCTGGCAGCAAATGAATGCCAAGGAGACATATTTGATCCTGTAGGTCCTGCCAGAAATTAGGTTTGGACTTGGATATTTTGAAATGAATCTGAGTCGAGTTTGACAACAAAGGGAAGGCTGCTGCTGTAACATGTGCAGGTGATGCACTTCTCAATCTGTTTGTATTCTCCAGACAAGGAGAGATCAGGGCCCTTTCCTGCCTTTCATTCAGCTGTGGATATCAAGGCCAAATACACAGTAATGTCAGAACATAATTTATTTAGTTATGCAGACAAACTGCCATGGACGTTGCACCTGTGTAACCTAGTGAATGGGGCATCAGTGTTTGAGTTAATAACAGGCAAAGAATTAATTACCAGCAGCAGAAGTCTTCAGCTTTGTAATTTGGAAATTAGAATGGGGTGAGGACACACATTAAATATTAAGATTTTTTTTTTTTTACACAGCTAGTAGTCTTGCATAGTGTAGTTGTCCACTGAATAAATACTGTTTGATTAAAAAGTAAATTTCCTACATTTTTAATCATTTATGATTTTTGCCTTTTTTGTCCCCCCCTACTATTTCATTAATGGTTTTCAGAGGCTCTGCAGAAGTAGATGAGGATGAGCAATACTGCACCTGCATGTGCTGGATAGAAGGAATGTGGCAACAGAAGAATAATAATGTTTAAGAATCAGCACACATGAGGATTTGTAAGGCTGCAGAGGCTGCAGTGGGATGAAGGCCTGTGCTTCACAACCATCTAGAAACTCAAAAAAGGTAAATATGCTGAGTGTGCTTTTAAAGTGGAGTGAAAAACGTGAGGAGAAAAAAAAAGAATAAAGAAATTTAATTTGTAGTAATCAACAAAGATTATGTTGTTACATACTGAAATTTAGACTGCAGGGCTGTAATTGCAGCTTTCAGCTGAGGAGCATCCAGGACAGCTCATCAGGAATGTCAGCTTGATCCTTTTTCAGTCTGCAGTTTTTATGTGCTGGTCTATTCTTCTGCCATAGGTGTACTGTCCAGAGGGCTGTGATGAACAGGAGTGAAACCCTGGACAAGCAATCCACTCCCTCTGCCTCTGTTTGCACAAAGGATAGGAATCAGAAACTGATATTCTCTCAGGAATGATAGGGTGATCCCTTGATAATTTTAGCCTTCAATTGCCTTTCCATTTGCAGTCGTGTTCCACTAAAACACAGGTGTGAGGAAAAGAAGCACAATCCTGCTTCTAAAATCCTTCAGTGAGCTCCTAGGGTAGAAGTCCTTAATGGTTTTGCTGCCCAGCTGACCTCTCAGTGTTCCAGAGCCTTTGGGGTGTTGTCGGCCCTGCTGTGTGAGGTTTGCACCTCGCAGCTGAGCCAGGGCTGGCAGTGACCTGGGCTGTTCATAGCACAGCTCACAATTCTCACGGAGGAGCCTGAGGTTTTCAAGCACTCTCCAGACACGTGAGTTCCCATGCCATTCACTAACCCAGGCTCTTTCCTATTCCAGAGCTTTTAGCCTCTGTTTCCGTGTCACTGCTGAGTGCAGATGTGATCCGTGCTGGTTAAAGAGGTGTTCAGAAAGATGAAAGGAAATGGCTTTTAGACAAGGGTGAAATACCATCTCACCTATATCCATGAATGTATTTTTCACTTAGAGAATTTATATGATAATTAAAAAAAAAAAAAAAAGAAAAACCAAACCTCACTGGAGATTTTTAAGATTTTTAAAGATGTGTTGTTCATAATATATATATTTTCACTGTAACTACACTCTCCATAATTCCAGGTAGGTGTAACCAAGTACATTTTCTTTTAAACTTCCAATTTTCTTTTTAAAGATTTTCAACAATTTTCAAAAATTTTATTTGAAACCTAGCAATTGTATGTAAGAAGTTCCATTTCCCCATTGACTTTTCTGCTTTTCCAGTTGTGAGTTCCAGCTGGAAAAATCTGCAGTATCCTAATGGCAACTAGAATCTGATCAGCACAAAACCACCCCCAGAGTGATAAATAACCACTGAAATCTTTGAATCCTGTCCTGCCTGAGACCTTAATCCTGGCTCCAGAATGAAGACTTTTTAAATATGGAAGGCAATTCAATCTCTGAAAAATTGTTATTCCAGGGATTTCTACAGCACAGGTTCTTGGTTCCAAAGGAAAAAAACAGGAAAACATTTCTGACTGTGCAGCTGAAAATTAGGAATCAGGTAGGGTGATAAGAGGAAAATCTAACTTTGCAGTTTAGAGAATTCAAGAAAAAAAGATGCCAATGTTTATTTTCCATGTTATTTGGCTTAGGGAAAAAAAAATCCCTTGGTATGTTTATTCTCCACATATTATCTTTTTCAGGGTGACATTTAGTGTTGGCCACAAACATGTGGAGAAGTTTCCTTTGTTTGGTTCATTTTGTCTGGAAAAAAAGCACTAGTTGGCTTGTACTTTACCAGAAAACTGTTATTGTTGGGCTTATACATGCAAGTAAATAAGATATAAAGTGGCATAATGGTATCTATTCAGCCAATTCCTGTTTGTTGAACCAACCACCATTAGTGGCTGTGAATGGGTCTCATTGTGCTGGTGTCAATGAGGTTGTGCTTAGTCCTGTGAACTTGAGAACAGTTGGTTATGGCTGAGAAAAAGGCTAAATAATAGGATTTAAAACAGTGTTTTGCAATTAACAAGGCACTGTTACTGAATATTTGTTTTACTCTGGAGAGAGGGACTTTGTGTCCAAGCAGAGATGCCAAGCAGAGATCCTCAAAACTGAATGTGCAGGACTGTTTCAGTCTGAGTCTGGGAGCTCTGTAGCAAATTCTGTGGTGCTGTATGCTGTGCTATTTCCAAATTCATGGTTCTGAGTCTTTATTGGACTGCATGTTTTTGGTATAGCCTGGTCACCTCCAAAGTGAGTAACTCCTTTATTTGTGCTCCCCCATTGCACAGACCCCAAATATCTTTAGGTCTGCCAAAGTGGTATGAATATAGTTAAGAACAGGAAGCCTCAGATCTTCTGCTGAGGAATGATGATTAAAGAGATGGTATTTTTATCTCTGTTATTATTTATTAGATGGACATAGAAATCACTGTCCAATAAACACATGGCACTAATGCAGGGGTGCCCTATAGTCCCTTGGTCGACGAAAAGCTGCTTTCTTGTTGGGACCTTAGGAAGTGATGGGAAGGAGGAATTGCTTCACTCGAGGTGCTGGAGACTGAGTCTCAGAAGTCAAGTCATTCATCCTGCCTAGAGAGAAGGTGGTCCTGCCTTGAGACTCTCATCATTTGTTTAGTTTTCCTGTGGCCTGGCTGTTCCCTTGAGGTAGATCAGGGCAAAGGGAGGAGTTCAGAGTCTGCAGTTTTTGTGTCTGGTACTGTGCAGACAATGCAAACAACTGCATTGCAGTCAAAAGGGATGGGATGCCAGGGAACTATACCCTGGAGTGCCTCTTCCTCTCTACTGGACTGAAGAATATCATTGGCATGCGCATTTCCTTTGTTGTAACTGGTATGCTGGTCATACTTAAATTTATCATAATCCACTGAAATAATTTATGGGGTTTTTCATTATCAGTCATGGGTGACAGGAAGCAAAGGACTCTAAGAAGGAATATTATGGAAAGGACATCAATTTTGAAAGGCAGAGAGGAAGGCTACATAAGGAAATGTAAACAGATTTACAGAATACCTCACTTGGTGTTACTAATGAAAAATATCAATACACCAGGAATGGTAATTTGGTACATTGGTATGGGAACCAATGTTTTTTATTTCAGCACAAATTACATTATGGACACAGCAGAAACCTATGGGAAGGTGAAAATCTATTTCCTGGCATCTGTGAGATTTAGTAGAAATTAGTGTTGAGAACAAGATAGGAGTGCAGTCACCACAACAACCTAGAAAAAGGCTAATTTCAGTACCTACATGCTGAAAAACACAGCCCTGTTTAAATAGAAGACTGTAGTCATGTGAACTTACAGGGAGTAATTATTTTTTGTCAGCTGTGTTGGTCTCTCAGCCTAAAGGCACCTGCTGAACAAATTCCCACTCTCATTTCAATCCAGAAAATTCACAGGTGGTTCATGTTAGATTATGGGGACCTTCATGGCCATCATTTTGATGTTACTACTCCTCTGCTCACTGTATTTCAGTGCTTTGATCAGGGGATTGGTTTTCCTTATAGTCACAGATGGTTGCTGTTTGACAGGCTGACAGGCAGACAAAGTAAATAGGCATGAAAATATAATATTCCTTTGTTTTGGTGAGTCAGGCCAATGTCATGTGGGTAGACATTGCTCTGTAATCCTTCTAATTGTGCTAGGATGGGGAGAGGGTATTGTGTATAATGGCACATAGGAATCTTACAGTTTTCTTTCCTGGACTGTCTTGTTTAGGATTTGATCAACAAATCTGAGATTACAATGATTTACAATTACTTACACTGTTACCTTTTCAATTAAGGTGGTAAGTATTGCCATCACAGAGCACTGTGAAATTTGGAGGGGTTAGTCTGGAAAAATCCCATCTGGCAAAGATGCACCTGATTCTGCATGTCAATAGGAGTTTTGAGCAGAGATCAATAGCACGATGAAATGCTACATAATTATTGTGTGTCTGTGCCTGTATCTGCTTGCCTGAATTCACAATGCAAAAAGAAATAAAACACTAAAAAAAACCAAAAAAAACCTCAACCAAACAAAACAACACTTCAGGTCACCAGAGATACAGCTCCTAATATAGCATTAAATTAGTTACCAGACAGTGTAAATGCTTTTATGAAATATTTCTATATTATGAAAAGACAAATCTAATAAATCAGTACTGATTTTGAAATTGATTAAATACTTTGGATTAAGGACTGTTGCACAGCATTTGTGGCAACTCTTGACATGACATCTGGTCAGTGAATTCTCCTGGGGTAATTTTGTGGGATTGGAAACCTGGTTTTCCATAAAGAAATTGTTACTGACCTATTGATGTGATGTGACATTGCTTCCTTCTTTGGCAGCTTAGGCAGTAGCAGAGAGAGTTGGTCCCATCAGCCCTTACACTGATCTGTTGCCAGGTAAACAAGAAAAAGAATCAGATAGGGAACGAGCTGACTGCCCTCTCCCCTCAAAACAAAGCAAAAAAAAGAGATAAATTCATGATGTCATCTTTTTCTCATTGTTTATCAATTGAACTGAGCCCAAAGCTGTACTTTTTGTCATTACCTTTAGTTTTATTTTAAAAAATGAAGGTACAAATGAAATGGATTTTGCTTTATTGATACATTACCTAGTTGAAGACCAACTCTTAATATTCAGTACTTTAAATAAATTATTTTGTTATTGTAAATAGTTGAAAGAAGGCTCCATTACCAGAGACCTTTATATACAGTTTTTTCTTTTCTGTGTCCTGAACAGTTTGGCTGGATCAGGTTTAGCTGGTCAATTAAGATAAATAGTGGTTTGTTAAGCACTTGTGTTGAAAAGGAAAAGCCACCATGTTATTCCTAAGGCACGGGAGAGAAAAAGTGTTGATTTTTTCTTTATTATTTCATCCATTTTGGAACTGAGTGGTTTTCAGGCCATAGCTTCATATTAGCACCTTTGAGAGAGCTCTTGCTACAAAGACTGCATATCCCATCAACCCAAAACTAAAAAACACACTTTGGGGCTGGCTTCAGATGCTCATCTTCTGCCCATGGAAAGCTTGATGGTGGGGCAGGCACTCAAGAATTTTCAGAACTTTGGTCACATGGGAGGAATCCTAGATCAGCCAGGAGTTCTGGCCACCAGTTTTGGAAGAGATATTTTGGTTCACTTTGGTAGCTTGGATTTGTTAATCTCAGTTTCCAAGAACACTTTGCATTAACTGTGGTGTCTCCAGTGACTGAAAACAATTGGTTTATTTTTAAGGAAAATGTTTTAAATCAATCAATTTCTTAAAAATGGTAGATATTGCGATTTTAAAATAGAATTTGCTTTGTTCCATAGGCATACAATTACAAGAGATTATGCTGCAGCAAGAAAAAGAGTAGGTGGAACTTTCAAACCTATGTATTCAGATATTTTCCTAAAATTCCTGCTATTCCTAAAATACTAATTTACAATCTGTGTAAATCCACACTACATCTGTACCAATAACTTGCCCTCAGTTGGTAAACACAGTTGGGTAAATTTCTGTAATATAATATGACTAGCAGTGGAAACAAGCACAAATATAGAAGTAAAAAAGATATTTTCACAGATGAAATTACTTGGTATTTGCTTACTGATGCTTTCTCAGATTGAGATAAATTAAGGTCAGGAAAGACCATATCTCAAAAAAAAAAATAAGGTCAGAAGAGAGAGAACACAGAAAATCTCATGAAGAAGAAGTAACCAGCAATAGTATTGTAAAAGCATTCAAAAATACGTATGGAATGCATGTATTGAGTTTTAAGGATAAGTTTCTGGATATTTGAAGTGGATGCTAATGATAAAATTATTTTTGATACTGAGTAATAAAAAAAGCTAAAGATATCTCTGTGTAGCATTTGAGTGTCTGAAATAATGATTGGTCATGACTAAGTCAATCTGCACTGGAAACATGTTTCTTTTCAGCTGCACTTGTGTTAGATTCTGCTGTTGCCATCAAGTTCTGTTGCTTCTCCCAGAATCTACAAGAGGCTGATATTTATTTCTTCCAGCTCTGTGTTATGAACCAAAAGATGGATTGGAAAACAACTGAAAATGTTAATGGTTTTATCACTGAATTGTTCTTCAGTTTATGATATGTGAGGCTTTTTTGTGAGCTGTGTGAAGATCAAGGCACAGATACACAGTGATCCATGTAGGCTCAGGCTTAATTTCTAAGTCCCAAGCTTTGACTGTATGCCACTCATTGTGGTCTTTCTATTATGAATCTATAATGGCAGCTCCCCAGTCTGCCTTCTGAGGAATCCTACAAGATCTCTACATTGCAAAGCTCACTTAGATCTGTAAGAGAATCTGGCTGATAGACATATTTATTCAATGTATCCCATGGCATAATTTTTTTATTGTTTCCAGCTCCAGAACTACTACTGTTAATTTTCTCTCCCTCAGTTTCCATAAAATTTATATCTTTTTTGAAAAAGGGAAATAAACCCAAATGACTAAAACATTCTTATTATTTAAGTTCAAATATTATGACTAGGTTTTAACTTTGGTTACTGCTAGCAAGAGTAACATCATCTGTCTACCCTTCCTCTGTGTTGAATTAATGGCCAGGTTTTTAATTCATTTTCGCTGATTTTTTTCACTTTTCTCCTTGTGTCTATCACTTCAGGAAAATTAATGAGTCAACATTGTACCAGTTCTAGAGAACTGATAAATGAGAAAAATCAGTCAGCTTGTTCAGCTTGTGTCTTTGCATTAAATCAATCTTGAAATAATTTATCCTTCCCACGAGCCTTGCAGATACACAGATCTCATTTATGCAGCTTCTGTGCAACTTTCTTCACAGCTTTCATTTGATTTGCTTATCCATGTGCTTCTGCTACTAATGTTGGATACTGGGCTTAATAGGATGGATGGCAAGTCTTCGTGGTGTTTCAAATACTCTGAGTAAATCAGATCATTAAAATACAGCTTAACCTAATGGATCACCCTGGAGTGTAAAATAAATCCTTCTCTACATTAAAATGAACAGAAATGTCGTTTTTTAGCATCTTCCACAGACTGGAAAATAACTATTAAAATGTATGTGAAAAAACAGTGCGAAACACTATGTTTGACTTATAATTCCCTAAAGCTCAGGTTTTACTCCTCTGTCCACATCTTCCTTTGGGATTTCACTTGAGGGAGGGGCCGTTTCTTTCCATTTTGTTCACACAGTGCCCTGACGCATGGTTGGGTTCTCCTTGTTGCACGAATAGATTCAGTTTTTAATCAGAAACCTCATTAAACATTGGTTTATTATGCAGTATTCCAGTCTAATCAGGTTTATATATGCCAAGACCTTGGTCAAGAATCGAAATGTATTAAAGAACGAAACACAAATTTCTGTGCTTTGTAAGGCACATTTTAATGCTTTGTCTGACAGGTGAAATTGTCTCAAAGCTCATTTGTGCCTTGACTGCAAGGGCTGAAGCGTCTCTTTGGGCACTGCAGAACTGCTCTGGCCCCAGAGCTCAGCACCCCCTACACCTTGGGGGAGACTCTTGGTTTAGACACAAAACCTGCTTGCTCCTGTGGCTGCTGACATCCCTTGTCAGCCACAGAGGACTTACGGACTTTGGCCACCAAGGCTGTTTGGACTTGGATGCAAGAGCTCACAGGTGTGTGTTTTTGGGGTCCTGATTCTTCACTCTCTGGCTCAGGGTCTAGTCTTCTATTCAGTCTGTGCAAGTGTTATTGGTTTCTGTCTTTATTTTACTTTGTAGTAATTGGTGTATATGTAGAGGGACTGGTGCCAAACTGGCTCTCTGCCTGGCAGGGCACTGGGATGCAGCAGGACCATGTCTCCAAGCCCGGGAATGAAAAAGTGTCCCCAGGCTAAGTTAAATGTCAAAGGCGCTTGTTCTGGGGAGGACTGACTGGAAGAACAGAGGTAAGAATGTGATCTGCTAACACTTCACCACATCAGAGATGTGGTAATTCTAGGAAAAAATGCCATTATGGATGATTAGAACACTGCTAAATGTGCGTTTCAAGCAGAAAATTAAGAATCCTTCAAAAGACCTTTAAGATTCTCTATAAATTAACGCTTGCAGCAGGTATTTTCAACTAATTTTGTTGCTTGTCCCACTGCTCTTTGCCATTTGATGCAGTTCCTGCTCAGCCTTGCTTTTTTGCTCTGTTTGGCTTATCTCTGGCCAAGGCTTTAATCCCCTAATAGCAAACTGAGGTCATATCAGCACTCAAATGCTGCTGTGATGTGCAGCCACTTTATCAATGTGAGAAGAGCCTCACTCCCTGACCCTGGGAGCTGCACTACAGGGCTGTACACATGCCGCCAACATGCAGGTCATACAAAACAGCCAGCACCAGGCACCACTCCTGAGATTTCCAGCAGAGCAAATAGTGTGTCCACCTGAAAGAAAGAACAAGGGCTGGAGCTGCTGCTTCACAGGTTTGAGCATTAGTGCTTCTGCTTGAAAGATAATGACATGTTTTGTATACATTAAATGACTGTGCCAACTGACAAGTAATTTTAGCAGAGAAAGAAAGGGCAGCTTAAAAAAAAATCAAAGGATAAACAGAAAAGATGAATGCTCACATTTTTGTTAAGCCTCAAACAACTGAATGTAAACATAAGCATGAATAGTTAAGAAAAAACATTAGAAAAAACCTTGAGAGATACAAAGTCTTTACTTTGTCTACCACGATGGTTGCCTCCATGTCTGCCAGCTTGACTCTAAACCAACATCAGGCCTCAAAAGAACTTATAAATTTTGGATGTGAAGTATTGCTTGCTCTAAAAGCTGAAGAAAATATAAACTCAGAACGGAACTCAAAGGCTTAAATACTAAATTTCTTAATAGTGAGACAGGAAAAAAACCAAACCTGAACGAGTGCTCTGGGCAAGTATTTGATTTCTTTTTTAAAATTCTTTTTCATAAAATGCAATACAAGGTTTAAAAAGTACAGAAATGCTGATTGGAAGGTCTTCACCAGGTTCTCTTTACAAAGAATGTCTCCAGAAAGAATTTCATGGTGCAATCCAATTAGCCTTTCTGTAGCTGCAAAATGCTTCACAAAACCAGCTCCCTAAGTTCATGCGCATTGAGCAGTTGAAGTGAAAATCTGTCAGTAGAACTGAATTAAAACCATAGAGCCAAGGTCTCTCTGAGTATAAATCATGTACATTGCTATAATAAAACAACATACAACAGAAGCAATTCTTCACACCACTGAGTTTTTGGCATGGGAGTTGGTCCCGGAATCCAAGTCTTACTCTTCCAGCTTCCATATTTCATAATGTGTCGGAAAACCCAAACTACAATATGCTGTAATAATTTTGTGACATTTGAGAATAGAATAAATGTGACGTGGGATCTGAAAAAGCTAAAATAAGTTGGGATTTGTCTTATTTTTCTTTTTGAATGGTCTTGGTCATGCTAGTAAATGGCACTTTCTCATGTGTAAAATGAAGTTGAGGTATTGTACCATGTCCTGATTTTACCAGTTGAAGCCTCTTTCTTTTTCCAGAGTCATAAAGTATATGTCAAGCACTCTGAGCAACTCCTTTATGCCTTGCTGGCAGTGCTGCAATTAGTATCACACTGTGTCATATTCGAAGCTCAGTGACTGTTAAATGTGCTATGCCTGCACCACACTAACTACTATATCAGTCATTTCAGATGACCCCCTTGAAAATTGCTGCCAAAAGTTTATATGTCAGAAACCACTTTAAAAATGCTTATGAAGTGAAGAATTTTCACAGCTCTTTACCTCCTTAAATAGTAAAAACTGTCAGTCAATGAAATCAGGCTTGACAGTTTATATTCCAAGACTCAGTGTTCAAAGATTTTCTTGAAAAATTATTCCTATCATCTGTCAGCAAGTGGTTTCTGTGTTTAGTCAGTTGCTCACTTTTATATTGTAATGCCCGCTGTAAGTTGCTACAAAAGACCTGCCAGAACCCTTGGTATTGTCTTTATATAGGGTGAGCCAGGGACATCTACATCAGCAGTGTCTTCAGTTCCAAGCAATTTCAAAAAAATATAATCCAGAGATTTATTTACTGAGCAGTTAACAACTAATAAAACTTTTAGAGAAAGGAGGTGAGGAGTTTCTTAAATTTTAAGAATTTGAACTGTAAACTTATCCCATACATCCACTGCCAAGGGTGAGGTTTGATTTATGGCTGAGTTTCTGTTTATTTATTTTAATTTCCTGGAAAAATATACAGGTGGGACTTCAGTACTATGGCTGAGGTCCAAGCCTAAGCTCACAACATCCATAGGCTAGAATTTAGTCTTTATTTTATAAAAGCTGCATAGCCATCAATATAGTGCTAAGAGTCAATATCTACAATGAACTGCTATTAATTAAAAGTTACTCACTCTTTTATTTGTAAGTTAATGACTGTTACAATGAATGACAAAAGTGCACCAGGACTTTGTGTGCCCTGTTGCCAACCTGTACCAAGCTTTTTCTCTTCCTTTCCTCATAACACTGAGGAGGTTCCTCAGTGCCATAGGTCTTTTTGCTCAGCCTGATCAGGAGAGGGATCTGGGTGTTGGGATTATTCAGAAAGCAAATTTATCTGTTCTGAAGGTTGTCAACAGGACCTACCCAACAGACCTGCTCAAGGCATAATAAATGTCTGTCCCTGTGACTGGGTTCTTCACAAAACAAAGTCATAGAAAAATTGCCTTATCTTCATCTGTCTTTTATATAAGAGAAGACAGGTTCAGTGCTCTCTTCATTCTCAAAGGATTTAATTTCCTTTTGTTTGCTTTCCATGAAATTACTCTAGGTCAAGTGCAGGACTTTGTGTCCTGTCCCAGGAAGAGGGAAATTCAAACAGAAAAGGAGGATATCTGTGTCCTTGTCTTTTAATTGCTGCTGTGTTTTACATGAAGCTCACACTAGATGGAAAAAAAAATAATGATGGGACTAAGAAATGACTGCAGCCTACCCTCTGTGTGTTAACTGTGGAGATTTTTATAGCTCTGTTATTGGTGCTGCCTCATTTTCCAACAAGCTGGCTGATTGTCACTGAAAAAGAGCTAAAAGAGTTTTCTTCCTTGTTTAAAGCTGTCTTTTTCTTCTGTGAAATGGGTTTTGTCGATCCAGGAGAATTAGTCAGCCAGCAGGTCATTCTGTCTTGTGCTGCCTTGCCTCCTGCAGAAAGGAGATGCAACTTCCACAGATCCTCCCCACCAAAGGCCAGGTGGCAACCATGAATTTGCCTGCAAAGGATAAACTGTATCACAGAGCTGCCTCTTAATAAGGTATGTCTATATAGTCCTTATAAACATCTGTGTGTTTCCAAATGTGTTTAGGTGTATAAGTATTTATGGCTATAATAACATAGGTATAAAAACCCCCACTGTAAATGATATTAAATGAATGCATAAACCATGTCTAAAAGTGTCAGTGGCAAAATCTTCACTGAATTTCATGGGCATTTAACCAGGCACTTTCCAAGAAAACAAGGTTTTGAGGTTCTCTGCTGGATACAGAGAATTGTGGGAATCAGACTGACCTTGGACAGGAGCAGAGACAAAAGTGTTTCCAACAGTCTGTTCTTGTTTTACTGTAGTCTGGTGAGGATCCTTTTTGCTGTCTGGCCTAACCATTTGAAACACCAAGCCTTTGGAGGGTGTTTAACTTTTAACCTCTAACTTTGTCCTCGTTTCCCTAGTCTGACTCAACATGTTACTATCAGAAATACTCTAAAACAAAGGCAAATTATCTCTCTTGGAGAGATTTCTCTACTCTGTAGCGGAATTGCTCTGAGAATGGAGCCATATTTTAATTATATGACATAAGAATTGGTTGTATCTAATATTCAGTTTAGATACATCTTCCTTGGTGTCATAAGTAAGTGTGATCTACTATAACAGGCATGATTTAGTCAGAAATAAAATAAGTTGCAAGGGAGTTACTGCTTTCAAATCTCTTTTACCTATATAACACCAGTCTAAAATAAAGGGCTGCTAAATAGAGACTCTAAGGAAGATGAGAGGAGGATCTCTTATTGGTCTACAGGGACAATACTGCTTGGGATTTGGCAAAATTTATTGCTGAATCCAAAATCTTAGTTTGACTGTTATAGGTTCTGGTTTTTTGTTTTGTGGGATATTTCTTCCCAAGGATTCCCAGAAGCCACCATGGAAGATCTGCGACCATGGAATTTACTACAAAGCTTTTGAGGTTTAGATTGCCTATCAAGAGCACGAAACAAGTCAGACTAGAATGCTGAATCTCAATAAAACTGGACTTCTTAACCACTTGCTGTGCTATCCGCCGTTGCTGGAGTGATAAACCTGCTTGAGAACACAGGAATCATTTTACACTTTGTAGATGCTTTTCAAAAACTTATGTTCCAAGTGCACAATAGAAATATGTGATACTTTGTGTATTTCCCAAAGAATGCAAAGTGATGATAATTTCAGCATGAGGAACAACACCTGCCCTAATCTTCAGGCTAAAGCAGATGCGTTTGAGAAAATGTCTTACTAAGATGACAAAAGGTAAGGGGTGCTGAAGAAGAATTTTGCTGTGAGTAGTGTAAGCTGTGCTGACCTTTAATTTTTTATTGATGAAATTGTATAACATAATAAGCAAGCCTCAGATAGGTTGGGCTAATATATTAATAGGACCTGTAATATTATTCAAGGTGGTCCTTCATAAACAGAAGTACTATCTAATCAGTATTTGTTGCATTGCATTTCTGGCTATGGGGCTACTCTTATCTTTGTTTCTATTTTGATCATACCTCAGTGGGGATAAGGTCTGGGTTGTCACTGATCCTGACAGACAGAGCAATTCCGCTTGTAATTCCTATAGTCATTTGCCATGTCAAATTCCTGGATCAGTTTAAAATCCTCCTGCTGCTTCTGGAGTTCATGGCTTGTGGAGAAAATGGTGACCAGACAGGTGTCTCTAGCTCTTGTTTAATGGTGGGAACACAATACACTCTCCATGGGTCGTCTGAACAACCAAAATATCTACCTTCGTGATTTAACTTGGATCTGTCCACACCCTGCTGTGGAGTTCAGGAATTTGTTGGGGTTTTTTATAAACCAAAGGAGTGATCAGTGAGCTTTATCTGAGCTCGATTTCTCAAGGAATTTCTTAGCAGTTTTCGTTGTCCAGAGAAGGATTTGTTTTCCGAACCAGTTTAAAATCCTTTGCCTTCTCATTTTCTCAGTGCCTTTCCTCTTTGACAACCTGGTCGGGGGAGTTCAAGCAGGGGTCAGCCCTTGTGTTGTCCCTCAAGTGCTGCTAGATGGCAAGTCATCCGAAGGTGCTGCATTCTTCTCCACTCACAGGAACCAGCCCTTTGTTAAATTAATGCTTTATATTCACTTATATTCAGCACTTATAAGACTTCTGCCTTATTGAGAAATGCCTCTTGAACCTATGTATTTATCTACTGCTTTTTACAATCGCTGTCAAACCTTGCTATTGCAGTTTAGGTTTTTAACTCCAGGTTTGCGTTGTCTCCCAAGAGCTTTCTGCCTCCCAGCAATGTTAGCAGGAGAAAAAAATGTTTTACCTCAAATACTCTGTAGTTTAGAGTTTCTCCTGACTCACTTGTAGTTCTGATAATCTGTGGCAGAGTAGGAGGATGCTAATTTCTACAGCACAATTATCTGCTAATCCCAACATGTCAGAAGCTTTGTACAGGATAAAAAAAATATTTCTGTGGTCTGTTTCAGATCTAACAGTCAGGCTGAATTCTCTATTGAGTGCTGTACTATTCTTTCTAGTAAAGACCCCTGGATACTATTTCAAAATACATAAACCAGCCTACATCCAAACTGTGCCAACCTATATTTTATCTAGGATCATCTTTTGGCCATATCTGGTAACTGAGGCAATATTCAGGACCTTTGTCATCAGCAAGCACACCCTTTGTCAGTGCTCCTCTAATGGTGTAAGCCTTGTAAGGTACAACTTCCCCAGCTGGGCTGGGGGCATGGACTGGAGGGGAAGGGAGAACATCCTTCCAGGAATCACTTTTCAATTGCTGGAGTCTCCAAACACAGTTTATCTCTTTTTGGTGCCACCCTTAGTTGTAGAGATATCCTTTTGTCCCCTTAGATCTCTATGGCTGCTAAAACACCCTTGTTAGTCTATGTCCTTTATGCCTTGGCAAATGTTAAATGACTATTTTGCTAAGTATGTTTAAATTAAGTGAACAAATCAGTTATTGTCTGATTACTTCAGTCAGCAGTTTGTTTAGTTGCTGTCCTGTCACAGAAAAGATTAAATATATTTGTGTAGAGTTGCCAATTTGGTTTCTGATTTATCTTGGTGCAACATTTTAATTTCCCCTATCTGTGGTTCATGATTTTTTGATACCTCAAGGAGAAAAAGATCCTGGTGGATTTTGTTTTGTGTTTTTCCCTTTTCCCCACATTATTTTTGGAGTTTCTTATTTTTTCCTCCCTGTTTACCTCCCTGCTTTTTTTGTGTGTGGGTTTTTTGTTTTTTTTTTTGTGTCCTTTCTTTATTCTAATAATTTTCTTTATTTTTGTTGTTAATATTCCTTTTCATTTTCCTGCTCCAGGACTTGAAGGATGTCAGATTTTGTCACAGGAAAAGAAGGAATGCTCTATACTTGCCAGAGAAAAGTACCCTTTTACCCTGTCCATCTCTGCAACAGGCAGAACCATTCCTGAATTGCTTTTTTTTGAGCTTACCTTTGTTAAAGGTAACATCCAGCCATGCAGCACAGTGCTTAGTCCTCCCTGTGCCTCCCATAGAAACTAGGTTATGATGGATCCATTCTCTTTTGTCTTGAAGGAAGGTGCTCCTTCCCTAAGGCCAAAGGAAACCCGGCCCTCTGGCTGACCGAAGTATTTGTGAGTTGAGAACTGAGTGAATTCAAATCCCTTAACACAGAACCAGGTTAACTGATTTATGCAATAGTATTGCTCCATGTACTTCATAAGGCAATTTAGTGTTGTGCCCTCCCAAATGGAATGTTAAAAAAAATATTTAAATTGATCATAAACCTGAGAAAGAGTTTTACTAAGTGCTTAGCCAGCTCAGCTATTGCTTGTGATCCTTGCTTCATGCTATAGCTCAAATTTCATTAGAAGCTGCTTTTCATTCAAGTTAAATAATCCCTTAAAATCCTTATAAAATTGGAAGACACACATGCTTGAACTGTTTTTCTTCCACTTTGTGCACACATTGCACAAATGAAACTTTCAGATGATTATTTGCACAGTACTATATAATATAAATGCATCTGAAATTTATAGCACACCACAAACTGTTTAATACTCAACAGTTTAACTGCTGTGTTTCCACAGCAAGCTGTAATAACTAAGGATTTAATACAGAATCTGATATCTGGACAGTTATTAACATTGTTTTCCTAGTATTTCACTGCCTGCTTGTAAACACTAGTTTATTGAAATGTACCTACATGGTCATATAAACTGTGAAAAAGACCACATTGTTTTCTCTGCCAGAGGTACTGCAGATGTAATGAAAAAGTCTGGACCTTGAACTTAAACATCCAATCCTATATACACAAAAAAGTACATCCCTTCCTACCACACTATTTTGACCTTGTATGGCTGCTCAGGCTTTTGACAAACAGCTAGAGGAAGTTGCTGCTCTGGAGATCTGGTTTGTTTGAGTTAGGTTTTTAAACTCTGTAATTCCCTTTAAAGAACTAGGGCTCCCTCCCTTCCCCCTTTATAATCTGTAAAAAGAAGGAAGGACACTTCAATGTACAGTGTTATTTTTACTGCTGGATCTTGTGCCAACAGAAATGCAAGGTTTAATTTTATTAGACTGTAGAGATTAAAAGTACCATAAGAATCTCAGTAAATGGTTATGAGTCAATATATTCATGTTTCAAAGTATCTTCTTTGATCTTATTTAAGTATATGTTAAAACTTGTCCTTTCACTCTTTATGACCTTAGATAAAAGATTTTAGGTAAGGCTTTGGCAGCTGTGCAAAACAAAACCAACCAAATAAAAAAAAAACCATAGATAGGAAAACTGTTGCCTAGGTGTTGAAGCCAGTGAAGTGTAATACTGAATGGCACAAGAAATCACAGGTCATCCAATAGATTCTAAAATTAGGGTGGGATGTTAAGGACTTACCTCAATTTACCTAATTGAGCAAAGCCTAGCTGAGTTGGCAGAGTCAACACATGTCATCCTCCACAATGCTGGGGTTTGTTTTTGGGAAAGAAATCTACCTTGTTCATCAGGAAGGGGAAAAGTGAAGAAAATAAGCAGCTGTTTTGATAGGGAGGATATCATAACTTAAGCTGCCAGCTAAGCAGAGTTAAGTCCAGAATCTGTACAAGTAAAAGTAGTTTTAATGTATTTTTTGTACAAACCTTCACATTCTAAGGTTAAACCTATACTTCCAGACCTAAAGTCTACAAGAGCTTCCTCTGTAATCCATGGCACGTATTTCCCTGCTCTCTAGCCAGTATTCTTTGGCTAGATCAGATGTTTCAAAGCCCCTTCATGGAACAATTTGTTCACAAAGGTAAGTACCTCGCAAATGGAGTCAGGTTCTAACCTGGTGAAAGATCCTTCCTTGTTGCTTCTTCTCTATAAAATTTGCTCTAATAGGTGAAATTTCTAATTAAATTAGATTTCCAGCTAACCTCAAACACTGCAAGCTGCTTCATATCTAGATCTATATCATCTATATCTTCATCTATCTATATCTGTACCTATATCTATATATCATCTATATAATATAAATCTATATCTATCTATATCTATAATCTATATATATCTATCTATATTTCTGTTAGAATTTTACATACCTGACTATTAAAACCTATTTGATGGGATTTTAGTTCTAGACATAAACATTCACAGATATGGCAGGGATAGCATTATCTATCTCTGGTCCCCTTTGAAAAGTTCAGACACACAAAGGTATTGTCAGTATTTTGAATAAATTGAATCTTGGAGAGAAAAAAAGGTGCAAAACATAGGAGCAAAAAGTAGAATATTACCTTAATAAAAGATAAAGTTAGAAGACCTACTAGTCTTCTCAATATTTTCATAGGCTTTACAAACCAAACATCATGTGGTGGTCTTTTTTTGTTTGTTTGTATGTGTGTTAATGTCTTTTAGATGGAAAGGAAATTCCAAATAACTCTTACTGGTCCTACTTTTTTTTTTCTTTTTTAAATTCTCCTACATTCTCAAAATACGCATTCCAATATTAGAAAATAAGTGTAAAAAAGAATTGCCTGTGGAAGAAGAATGTTTTATTTTTAGCATTATTTAACTATTCTTTAAAATGGCAATTTAAAAAAAATTTAGTATGAGTAGGTATTTTGTTCATTTACAGGTAGAATAGATAGCTCCTTTGCTGTCTCTTTTACTACTAGGTTTGATTCATCCACTTGTATATGAAAAGAATGAGCATAGAATGATTCTCTGATTCAGCTGTGGCTTTTTTTAAGTCTGGTGAGTGTATCTATCACTTATTCTGAGTTTATATTAAATACAGATACCAGAGGAACTGTAACTAAAAGACTAAAAATGATGCAATAAAGACACAGAACACAGAGCACCGCATTCACCAGTCAATAGCCCTGTTTGCCTTTTACCCTTTAGAATGACATTTAAAAAGTCCTAACAAGGTCTAAAAGGGCTTCAGTAATTCTGTTTTTTTTTTTTTTTTGAGTAAAGCGTAGAAGTTTAAATGAAACATGAGAAGGCAGGATGTGATTCTTTTTAGTGAATTTTTTTTCCTTCAAGTTTTTCCTCCTTGGCTAAACAGACCGGCTGGTACATATAATTATATATATGTGTGTATACATATGTGTGTGTGTGTATATGTGTATATATTTATATTTTTTTCCCTATTATGTAGCAGGAGATATGTTTCAAGACCAGATATGTATTCTCTATGTTCCAGCATGAACATGGGAGTCTCCCATGCACATATAAAAGAATGAAGAGAAGCTTTGAGCAAAATCCAAGTATTTTAGTACTCCTCAGCTGCTCTCCAGCAATGCAGCTCATTTCCTTTCACTCTCAGATGCCCATTCCATAAATGTACAGCCAAAACCTCATTGATTTTTTTCCTTTTTTTGCAAAGTCTGCTCTTGCTCCAACAGAATTGTAAGAACAGTGGCCAAAGTTCTGATAGCTCTATCACATCTTTTAACACAGAGCTGAATTGTGCAAACCTTGGTTTTGCCAGCCTGAGGTACGATTAAATAGCCATGCCATTTTAAAATGAATGTAGCTTAATACCTGAGATATGTTTTCTGACATCCTGGATTTAGGGTAAGTAAATTCTGTGCTTTTACTAGGCTGGTTTGACAGCATCATCTGGCATAAATGGGCTAATCTGTATCTCTAAATTAAAATTCCAGCTATGCTGGTGTTTTCTTCTGCACACATATATTTAATGCAGAAAAGTACTGGTAGGGATTTCATTAACATAAATGACAATGGCACATGAAGAATTAGAGCCTGCTGTCAAGGTAAAGACAGTACTGCAGGCAGAAATCTTTTCCAAACCTACCTGTATAGGATTAATGCTTAAAAACTTATTGTAATTATCTTCACTGTGAACTTGTTCTTCAGATCAGCATCTTATTTTAAAATATGTAGGCATGCATAAAAAACAAATCCAAGCAAAATATGCAAAATATGTATTATTATGGCTCATTAGTGCTTGATGCTCATTCTAAATACAGAAGTTGCCATCATCCTGCTTCTGAGATCCAAAAGGTGTTTGGGCAGGAAAGAGAGAAAGTAGGAACAGAGTAGTCTGTGAAAGACTCAGCATCTCCTTGATCACTCCTCTGGACCATAATTTACACTTCAAACCTGAGAGCTTAAAACCTTAATACATAAGAAAATCTGTGTTTCATGCTGCTTCACCATGGGTGCAAAATTTGCACATGCCCCAGGACAGTCGGGGTCAGATGACAGCACTTGTTCCTGAGCTGTCCATTTGAAACACTACAATCCTGTATGGAAATGGTATATTCTTGCTTTGTGCAGTGCACATGATCACCTGTGCTCACCAGAAATGGCAAAGTGGCCACAGCAGGTTCCCTTTTGTTCAAGCTCCAGCCCTTGTATCACTGCCAATTGCTGATTCTCAGCTTTAGCCTTGAGCCTTGTGATCAGGAACAAAGGATATTTCTTGAGTGACAAATTCATCTGTAGCTGTTAGGAAGTAAAAATGATGTTAACTAGCAAAAGAAGATATTTAAAACTACTGTAGCACGTGTGCTGATAAGAAAAAGTTACTTGCAGTTTTTTTCTTTCTAGCCTATTTATTATTTTGGAAGCTCTTGTAATTATTAAAAATGGTAATACACTAATGTTTTTTGTCTTAAGACCAAGACTTTTCTTGACTTTGCTATTATGTCTAGAAAGAAGTTGGGTCTTGCTGGCTGATGATTTCTTCACTGTCAAGAAAGTCTAACCTTCAAGAGAGAAGGTTAAACTTAGCACAGTTGCATATACATAAATTTTGGGTGGAGGAATATAAACCTTTAACAGAGCATTCCTCAGTCTACGAAGGAGAAAATGTGTGAAAACAGACCCCCAAAAAATAATGAAATCCTCATTCACCTATCCTATGCTAGCATGGATTTCTGAGTTATCTTGGAAGCATATGACACAATAAGGGGTGTTACATTCCATTTGTGTTTTATTTGCATTGAGCATAACCACGTGGGCTAATGTATGAAAATAAAAATGATACATAAGTCCAGCCCAATCAAGCCACAAAACTAGACCTGAGTTTTATACAGCTGCACTTCTTCTTTTATTTTTCATGCTGCCATTTTCAAGATGAAAAAAAATGTTGTACACCATAAAATTAATTATCCCCACATACTCAGCTGCATTAGCAGTCCTAAAGGTTCCTCTCTGAATATAAATATAATAAATTATCAAGGCACCACTGTGTGTTTGAGCTACCTATTTTCTAATAATCTAAAAAATAATTCAGTAAAATAAATATTGTGAAGTAGTTTGATATCTCTAATATATTTATTGCATTATACATTTTTTCCAGACTGTTCCTGTTGTCTTTTGGCTTAATATTTTCTTGAAGGTTGAAAGGACAAGAAAAACCATACTGTAAACTGTTGGCTCTTACTTGATAAATTATAAAAAAACTTTTGATCTTATGATCTTGAAACAACATAACCTAAAAGCCTTTTCCTTTTGGCTGGAATCCCAGACTCCGAATGTCATTCAAAGGATACATTTTCATGATAAACTATTTGATACTCTACATCCTTGTATAAATTTGTATTTTTTGTATTTTATTTTTTATATTGATGCTTACCATGAGCTTTCTCATATTCAGCTTCAATTATTTAATTAGGGCTACATAAAATTGGATATTTTAAATAAAAGGTTTTTTTCCAAAAAATGAATACCAGAACTTAGAGAAGATGAAATTTAAAGTGGAAATTAATCTTTCTTGATTGTTAGATGAAACCAAATAATTTTGAATTAAACATGTGCTACTATACTATATTTGAGAAGAGAGATGGATATTTGAGAGAAAAAAGGGAAGAACAGTTAGGAATTAGTATTCGAAAAACTATCTTGCTCAAGATTACTTGTGCAGAGACACATAACCGAAAAGCAGATCGTCATTTCCTTTTCTCTTTAAGGCTGATTATCCACGTCTAATTGCCTTTTTTAACACAAATTTTACAGTTGGAGGCAAATTAAATTTATTTTGCAATAGTGGAACACATACTGTGGATAAATAGTGAAGATATATGGTAGTGTATATATATATAAAATTATTAAATCCTTGTCATCCAAGGATTACATATAAGTCAAGAAAATATTTGACTTCAGTAACTTTAGTTTAATGGGAAGAGTAGGGAATTGATTTACTACAAATTGTTCTAATATTACTGCATAATACAGCCTTGCAAAATTATCATGAAAATTTACTGGTATGAATGCTATTATTTATTTCTTTGCCTTTTTTTCTCAGTAATCAATCATGGTGGTGAATTAATAGTTTGTTTTTTTTCACTGCATTGCATAATATTATTAATTTCAGCATGTTGAATGAGCAAAAATTTACTAAACTGCTAGACTATAAATACATATTTTCATACACTTGTCTTTTGTAAATAAATTGTGTGTTGTAGCTCTGTAGCTTTCTTGTGTGTTGGGGATGTAATCAACATTGAAATTTAAATAGAATGCAGGAGGGTTACACAAAATGACAATTTTAAAATGGCATAAACTTTTTTAATTTGTTAATTTTTTTTTAATTTTAGGAACCTTGCAGGCATATGATTAATACTAACTACAGGACAGGGCATGTAACCCTTGCTGGGTTTATATTGTAGAGAAATATCTTAGTGCTTTAATAACAGATTTTTAGCATTTTTCTCCTGAATTAAATGATGTTATTTAGGCTCCAGGTCCTATCAGTGGTGCAGTGCTAATGATTCACTCATCTCTCTCTATTGATGCTTGCACAAGAGGGGTGAGGCTAACAGGTGGGTCTGGATTTCATCAAGAAGAGGATTGACAATGATTTCACTGGTGTAACAATTTAAATTGAGAACATTAACCTATCTCTTTCCCCATTGTTTTATTTGTTTGGATATTGGCCTCATGATTCAAGCTGGGTGTCAAAGCAGTGGTGTTTTGTGGAAGATTTTGGGTTCTGTGCTGAGTACAGCACAATTTGAAATGGAAAAGGTTTCTGCTTATGAAGCCCAGACCTCATCAAGCCCTTCTGTGCACTTGAATGGTTCAGCTCTGTGATGTCCTGGACCTGGACTGGCACTGCAAAGAATCAGAAACCTAGAAGATTAGGTCTCTATTCATTCCTTCTGTGTCTTTGTCCAGTAACAATGACATTACTGCATTATTAGAAGAATTCTGTATCTCACCAAAATTAACATGAATATCCAATTTAATACCAAACAATTTTTTTTTAATTAATTTGTCATTTGATGGTGTGTAGAGGTGGTTGAGATGCTGAAGAAGGATTTTCTTGTGGGAAGATCCCTGTCAGTGACAAGGCATTGAGGTAGGTGAGAAACTTCTGGTTTCTTAAGAGAGGGAAGACTGAAAGTAGGAAAACAGTGCTAGAGGAAACAGAAAGCAATTTTCAACAAATACTTAGTGGTCCTGAAGTTCATGAGAATGTTTAGGTTTGTTGAAATTAATAATGAAAATTGAATCACTGTAAGTAATATACTCTATAAGGCAACAAGCCAGGTTTGCTATTAAAGAGGAGGGGAAAGAAAAGCAACAAAACCAACCCCTTATTTACACAAACAGAAAACATTTTTGTTGTGGAGTAAAAGTCAATGATTGAGAAAATAATGAAGGCATTTATATGAGAGTTTATGACAGCAGTTTCATCTGCAGTTTAATATTTTTCCATGTTCAGGTGGGTGATGCCAGAACTGAAGGTTAACTTTTGACCAGGGATATATTGTACAATTTTCTTTTTGGCATCATTGATTTAAATATACAAATTGAGCTATGCAAGAATGGGAAGCAGATAAACTATCATTAGCATCATTCTAGTAACACCAGCTGCAGTGAATACCAAACAGGTTTATACTTAGCAGGGAAAGTGAATGTAGCTGCACTGAGATTTGAGCATCTATTAACAGCTTGTCCAGTGGCTGAGATTAGAGCAGTCTCCTGTCAGTTGGTATGTTTCACTCACAAAGTGTTCTGCTTAACATTAAGATAATCACTGTTTATGAAAAGACAAAAATCAAAAACATATATAATAAATCAGACTGCCCTATAGGATACTAGGTCCATGCCTGGTCATATATAGAATTTATTACTTCCTTCCTCAGCACACGAGATTGAACTTTCAACAGATCCGGCATTTAAACCTAAAATTTAGAGTGTGTTATTGCCAAATAGTCTTTTGCTGCTGAGGAAAGCATTTCAGCTTGTGATGCAAAAGGTAAAACCTCTTCTAAATTTCCCACAAAACAAACAAACAAAAAGGTACATTTTCCAGAATTTGCAGCCAGAGTAGAATGCCTATGTATTTTCCAGTATGAATGAATGTACGTGAGTTACTATGTAATTTCATCCATTCTAGTACCATTTCTTGTTGCATTTTGAGCCTTTTGGGGTTAGTTTCTTTTAGGCTTTGGTCACTACTTGCAGCATTGAGTGGTTCAGGGTATCCTCTCTGTTTTGCTGCTCCCATCTAATGTGTGGCTGCAGGACTGTGCCACTGTCCCTTCACTTATGAACAATTGTGCAGCTCAGAGTGAAGCATAGTTTGGTTTTCATCCCAACTTTATGAGTGAGAGTTGCTCTGGACTAGAATACAGGTAAGTGCCATCAATTAGGAGCTGTGGAGCAAGGCAAAACTGGCTGTGAAATATTTGCAGGTCCTGACCTAATGAAAATCTGAGGTCAAGATGTGCAGAAATCAAGCATTCATAAAAATATTGGAAGTATACGCTCAAACACAAGTGATTACTTTATGAATTAAATGTATTTTTAATGTGCTTCCCTCAATATCAGCTTTGAGTTTCACTGATTTAGAAAGAAGCTGAAGGTGTTAGTTGCTTTGTGTGATTCTACAAGCAATTACAGTATTGGAGAATTTGTGGACATTTTCTCACAGGAAAGCAAAAAACCATCTCCTTCCTGGATGTTTCTTCAGTTGCAGTAGAAGCAGACTGAACTTGAACTTTTCAGGGACTGTTATTAAACAGGTATTGACTTCTCTGATTCAGAGAGTAATATTTATATACCTGGTAGAAAAAAATATAGTTCCAGTTTTGACTCCATTGGATAGTGGAATCGGAGGTTAAATATAGTCATGGTGGTAAAGAAATTCAAGTAACTGAGTTTGCTCAGATATCAGTCAACACATGTTAATTCCTTAGAAATCTGCTCTAATAAATGTGTTCTAACCCTTTTTCTCACATGGATCCACTGCAGTGGTTCTGCAGAATGCTGTGACGACTAAATCAGTTTTAAGAATTCTATTTGTCAAGCAAAATATCTTCTAAACACATAACAGAGATGGACATAAATTTAAATCATCATCTCAGCTACTTCATAAGACTAGGATCATACTGGTTTCAGGCATATTTATCTCCACAAAGAAAAACAATTGGATGTTTCTTTCACTACAATCTTAGTAACTTTCTGTCCTCTGCTTAATTGACTGATTGCTATTATTGGAACTGCACACTAAGTACATCATGTAGCATTTTTCTGTTTCATGTGGTCTATGGAAATTAAAAATTATTTAGCACAGAAATGTTATTATCTCTGAAAAGAAAAATGTATGGAATAGTGGGTCTTCTCTATGCATTAGTTCTGGGTATAATCTTGAGAATTTTTATATAGTAAGAAGACAAAAGTGGCAAGTTATACATTTAGTGTAGATTTCAGATAAAACTGACTTGGCTTCCTGTTTACATTATATAGGTGAAATTGGTAAAGAAGATTGTTCAGTTCCTTTTGGTGTTTCAGGATAAAAGTAAAATAGCCTGTCCCTGGCTTCTGAGAGTTTGAGGGGTTGTAAACTTCAGGCTTTATTTCCAAGCATGATGGAAACTCTGTCAGCTGTTCCAGCAGATACACACATCTGGGCTAGCAGAACATTTTTGAGAAGAGTTGATGCTTAATTGGAGTTATTATGGAACTGTTGAATCTTTGGTTTACAAAAATTTCCTTTAAAGCAGAGTGAACTGGAAATTTTCATAGGAATAAAAGATGTTGCACGTACAAGAACAATAATTATAGTCCTTCTTGTATCTCTGAAAGTCCAATAAGGGCTGTTTTCATCAAACCTCATAGTCCTAACTATTATAAGTGATATGAATAAGAAACATATCTAAAAATACCTAAATTTGATATTTCTGGCCATGTTTATATTTCCCACCCTTCCAGGAAAACCTGGTGCTGAGGAATAACAAGAGATAAAAAGTGTAAATGCCACGTTCAGTCTCTGATGGAGACAGGAATATAAAAATCTTATCTTTATAAAAGTGAGTGGAGTTCCTTGTTCTCCAGTGGTAAATTTAACATTGAAAACACTGCTGAAACAAGTGTATTGTGCCTTGAAAAATGACTCAGCTTTACCTACAAGTGATTTTTCATCTACTTCAGTCACCAGTTCACTTCTGTTTGGTCATAGGATTAAGGCAGAAATATGAAAGTAAGATTGTTGCTCTGATCATTCTTCAGCTGTGTCCAGTCTCATTTTCTGAGATTTTTTTTTTGATTTTTTGCACATGGGCTGGATGGATGCAGCTGGGGCTGTGGTCAGTGTGTCTGTGTCCAGGCTGAGGCTGGTGCAGAGTGGGGTCTCTCAGGGTTCCTTGATGTGCTTATCAATGACCCAGTGATATCCAGTGCACTCCCACCAGGTTTGCAGGGGACCCCAAGCTGAGAAGTGCAGTTGGCACTAGAGAAGGAAGGGATTTCATGGTTTCCCATGTGCAGGGCATTTCCTGTAGCAAAGCTCTGGTAGATACAGAGCTCCACAGCTCCATGTCCCCAGCCATAGCCAGGGACAAGGCTGAGTGTGTATTACTGAGTACACATTTACCTGATCATCTGGACTGGAAAATTTGGTACTGTGTGAGTACCCACACAGTCCAAACCTAAAGATTTACCATGCTTTGCAGAGCTAATTTTGGAAAAATTAATATGGACGCTAGAAATGATTGCCTGAATTATTTGAGCCATGAATACAGGACCCAAAACTTTTCTGTTGCACTACTGAATCTACAGAAAGGAAACAAGTAAAAAGCAGTGGGAGAAGTGTGTTCCAGAGCTGACATTTATCATGCTGATAAACTACAGGCTTCACCTCCATCACATCTCAGAGTAGCCTCTTCTCGTTGTGGTCATCTGTAGATATTGGACAACATTAACATTCAGGAAGACAAATGTAGTGAGATTGATTTTTAATTTGATGATTTTCTGTATTGTGAATTTTTTGTTGTTGTTGTCTCATCACCTGCAAACTGTCTGTGGTGTATATGATAAGGCTGCACAGGCTTGCATTTTGGAAACAGTAGAAAGTCTCTATTAAGACTGTCAGTAGCAAAATAAAATTCCTGTAAAAACATGATTGAAAATAGCTGAACTTTATGATATAAAATCTAAGTGATTTTTCCATTAGAACAGGATACAAAATTGAAAAGACAGATCTAACTGGCAAGGTTAGAACATAGTTAAGTAGGCTTTCCTCATTAAAATAAAATAACAACAACAAAAATCCTGCAAATTAACCAGCATAAATGATTTCTGGAACCTCTTTTCCCTGCTGGCAGATGATAGTGATTATACTAATTATAGTTATATTTTCTGCAGAAGTTTACGAATAATGCATGAAATTAAAACATTGTTTCAGTTTTTGTTTGTCAGATGTTAAAATTACAGAGACAAAGATTTTATGTGAACTTTTTGAGAGCAGTAATCTCAGGAAATGGGCAATCCAAGTTCAGCATTGTTTTGGCATTACATCCCCTTCGCAGTAAAATGCTGAACAGATGTATCTGATAGCAGTTGTAACCTATTCAGAAGGAAGCCTGCCAGTGCTAACCTTCCACTGGTAGAAAGCAATAAAATGTCTCTGGAACCTGTTCACTACATATGGTTTGCCCGAGGTTACTGTCTTGCCTTTCTTACAATGTTACCCAATAAATCACGGAAAATATGGATTCATTTTGAACTTAAACGAAATAAGACAGGAAAAAAAAAACCCAAAAAAACCCCAAAAATCCAAAGAGCAGACTGTGAAGACTGTTGGAGATTTTCCTTTCAGACATGAAATCAGGTATTTAAAAGGCTAAACTGTTTTAAAAAATACCTAAAATAGTGCCACTAAAATATTTCTATTCTTGCTTAATATACTTATTTTCTTTTCAGAGAGAAATGCTATTGCAACCTACAACATCTGCTGTGTTAATTATCTATCTATTACTAAGCCCTCAATTTCCTTACTCAAACATAATTCTTTGAAACATTACGAGAAACAATGGATTTAGGAGTATATCACTTGGGGATTTGATGTACTGTTCAACTTAGATTCCTTCATTCTGGCCAGATGGAGTTCATAAGAAGTTGTGGGGGAGGAAGCCTCTAAACTATTGCCAAAAAATCTTTACTGCACATGCAAGATTTGCAGAAATGGTGAAAGAGCAGGTTATCCAACCAACCAGCAGCCTGTAGGGAGAAAAGGCATAGGCTTTACATATAAATCAGTTATGGCCTTAATGCAAAATCAAAGGTAACTCTGTTTCAGACTGAAGAAAACCTGTTCTCATACACTGCAGCTGCTATTTGAAATGAGCCATTTGCTTAATCTGTGCCCATATCAGTTTCCACAAGGGTAGTACTTAAAACAGATAAAGAGTTGGAGTTTTCCTATGATATGTATCAAAGAATACGACTTAGAAAGATGAAACCAGGAAGAGATAAACAGTCAAGCATTCTGCATGTTTGATTTTAAATTACTTACATTTGGAGGGGAAAAAAAAAAGTATCTTTTCAGTTACCTAAGGTAGGATTTATATCATCTGCATCTGAGCCTGGCACCTTGACCTGCCTTTAAGACAAAAGAGATGAGCTGCCACCTTTAGTAAGCCAGCTAACTTGTTTTGGTGATTTCTGTGCATGAGGAGAGCTGCTGATGTTTCTGTTTTTCCACTGATGCTCCAGCCCGAGAGGCAGGCTCAGTTTACACTGGCCAGTATCATCCTTCCCCCATGGCCACGGGTATGTCACGGTGCGGAGTTTACACTGCGAGCACAAACAAGCCACGTACACCTTTTCTTAATTTATTTCTGCATTTACTCTGCTCGCGATCCTCTTCTGAGAGTGTAAATTGTTCTGGAATTCAGCAGCCAGGAGCCAGGCCCAGGCCAAATGGCATTTATGCTCATTTGGGTAATGAGGTGATTTACAGAGAGACTCATCTTTGGCTCTAGGTGTGCTCAGGGTGGGTGAACCCTGGACCATCTTGTTAAGCTTGCCTGCTCATTAGACACACCTTGTGTGGAGGAGTCCTTTGGATGTGCAGAGATTTGATATGAATGAATTTGCCTTAAGGTCAAAGAGATATTTTTTCCTCAGGAAATATATTAATTTATAGCACCGTATCGTATGCAGTAGGACACTGTTTAAAATATGTATAAAATTCTTTAGGCATTCAGAAAATGTTTATTTAAAGAGGATTGACTATCTAAATAAATTTAGAGAAAATATGAATTTATCAAATGTTACAATTAAAGTCCCTTTGCTTTTCTTGGCAGTTCTTCCTGAGGAACAAAATTTTTGCTCTTTTGGAACAATGGGCCTCATTCCTAGGAGTCATAAATCAAGCCAAAGTAGCCTGAGGGATTTATACCAGAGAATGATCTGCACCACCAGGTAAAATTATTCCCAAAGGAAGATTCTTGGTGTAATTCCAATGAATTCACTGAATAAATGTGTCCCTTTAATCATATATGAAATAATCCTGCTTCCTCATATGCTATGTCACTGGCTTGCAGAAAGAGATTTCTAATATGCTATTTCCTATCTATTCACTTGCTGAATTAAAACTAATAACATACCTTCAGCTGATTTCCTTCTCTTACACAGGCAATATCATTACTTTCTTACTTTATACTACTTTTGAAATAGAAAGTAAATATTTTGACAGTAAATAAAGATTAGGTTGCCTCAGTACGCTTAAAATCTTTACGAGATTTTATTAGAAAATACATATACCTGTACCAAAGAGTTGTAAATGCAGTCTGTAGTGTAGCTCAACAAAGTTATGTTCTTTATCTTTTAAATTATCTTTTCTGTGTGCTAACCTAGTAACTACAAGGAGATGGGAAAACCATAAGCCGTTGGAACAAAATAGGGTGTTAAGATATATGTTAGAAATTAATTTGGTTTTGCTTTTTCTAGTTCTCTGAAGGAAGGAAATAGACTATATTTTAAACACATTCTTGAATTTTTGTAGCACCTGAAACTGCTGATGTTGTTTAGAAACATTTCTTCTACCTCTGCAGCTTTGAATTGTTGCAACAGTAATAATTTTTGCCTGAAAGTTGTGATCTTATTTATGCAAAGAAGCTGAGGCCCAAGCAGAGCATTTACTGTCTTTACTGTCCTATGTCAAACTCCCCAGAGACATTTACTGTCACCTATTTGTCCTACATCAAAAAATAAAATTATAATATGAGGCAGATCTACAGATACAATAAATAACAATTATGGTAAAGCAAACAATTTCTCCAACAAAAATAGATTTTTCTGCTTTCTCCTAGAAATTTATTTTGACCACGTGTAGTTTATAAATGTAATACCTGTGTTTGAAAACAGAAAATGTTTATTTTCACAATTTAATAGGAAATTAAGATTTGCTGCTAACTTTCATTTGAAGAAAATATGGTAAAGTTCAAATGCAAGACATGGACAACTTAAAACTCATACAAGTTTTTTTCAATACTATTTTCAAAAGGTTCTGATTTACTGTTGATTATCATTTCAATTAAAAGGTAATATACAATTAAATTCACAAAATGCTTAAAGAACATGAAGGTTGTGACACAAACTGACAACAGACAGGAAATTCAAAGTTAAAACTATAACTGTGGTTTTAAGTCATGTAATGGAAAAACAGAGAGCATTATAGATAGAGTGTCAGCCTTAGGTTTCAATTTCCTGGCTTTTGTCAGTTTATGCCACAATGTTAATTATGTTTAATATAACTTTTCAATTTAATTTCCTTGTCTGTTTTCCTGTAACAACTTCTTGTTTCTGTTCTTGTTACAGGGGAAAAGAAATTTCATTACAATCAAGAAGGTACGCGTTATTTACCAGAATGATTTATCTTTTTCTTTTCCTTAAGCTTTGCTGGTTTTGACTGGGAATGAGTTACTTTTTCTCACAGTGGCTGTGTTTTTAAATTTGTTCTGGAAGCAGTGTTGATAACACAGCGATGTTTTATTTTTTGCTGTGCAGAGCTTTTTTTTCTTTACCTATTAACCTGTCTTTGAATCAATCCATGACATTTCTGACTTCTGCACACCCAATTTCCTCCCCCCTCCCTCTACAGGGAAGTGAGTGAACATCTGCACGGGACTGAGCTGCCACAAAAAAAACACAATATTTTTCCCAAAACCATGATCCATAACTTGGATAACCTATTTTTATATATCTTATTATTGCTAATTTAGAATTCTTACGATTAATTTGTTTTACCTACCTATAGAACATAGAGGTCTATGTATTTTTACAAAATCCATTTGCATAATAAAAATGGCACTAAAACTATTTGCACTAAAACTACTTATTTATTAAAACTAAGCAAATTTACAACCTACCACAATTTTAAGGCCATATTAGGTATTCTTGATCAAGAAAATGATAGTTTCTTATGTGTTATGACAGCTTATAATGAGAAAGCCCTGCTCTGCAACATAGAATTTAAGGGTTCCAGTCAACACAATTCTCATTACAAAAGATAGAAAACTGTACCAAGAGAGAAGTCTGGCCTTGCAGTACATGCTGCACTCCCTGTGGATGTTGATGTTGAATTTACAGAAGCAAATTGTTGTCTTGTGAGTTGATATTAGTAGGGGAAGATACTTCCACACTGCTGGCATAATTCCATCCTGCATGGTGTTAATTTCTCGGTTCATTTCCATATTTCAATGGGAAAAAGAACCATTAATTTTAGAGTGTTTTTCATTACCAAAAAATAAATGTACTTATTTATGTCTTGATTTAAATTATGCAGTACATAAGGATATTTGATTAAGAGCAATTGATTTTTACCTAAAGAGGAAGTCTCTAGGTGCTGGGCACAATCTAATCTCACTCTTTGAAGTTTTATATCCACCTTGGATCTGAAGCCTTGTATCACAATATCCTTGGAAACCTGAATGCAACACATCGACTTTCAAAGCACTTATTCCCAGCTGCAAGATCTTCAGGAGCTTATGTTTGGTGTGACTGATGAGAAGCCTTCAGATCTGAATTTTAATAGTGAAAATAGAGTAGGAATATTTTAGGTGTCTAAAAAATAAATTTACAAACAATAAAAATTGAAAACAGACTTTTTTCTTTTCAGTTCAATATTTTGTTGCAACTGAATGGGACTTCTCTAGTTGCTGAAGCTGGACTGGAAAAGGTAGCATTCTTTGAGGAACAACAGATCTTGGATCGTGTGTCTTGGTTGGAGATTTTGCTTCCTGCTAAATGTTCATGCCTGTTTTTGCTCCCCCTATTCAGGATGAAAATTCATCAAGTCTCGGTGGCTTGCAAATAAGTCAAACATATATGGCCAGCTTTTTCTCCATTAATATGGGATTTTAAAATAACAGACAATTTCAGGTGCAATCTGTATACACTGTAAAACTTAAAGCTGTGGTTTTGGTAGCTTGCAATCCCTTAAACAGGCAAAAATTCCTTCCAACAGTGTGCATAGGTTTCTTAGAAAATCAGGAACAGATATGCAAAAACAGTAAAAGAAAATTACTTGAATGACTTTAGTTGGTCCAAGTTTGAATTTTTCCTCATACAACTGGCAAAAAAACCCCATGGAATAAAGTGTACTTGCAGATACTGGAAACAAGCTGTTTCCTATAAGAGGTCAGCCAGCTTAATTATTCTCTTTACTATTAAATATGTTACAGCATATATGTTTTTAATGGCTAAAGTGTTACTGAGTTTCAAGAAAGTTTTGTCTAGCCTAAATTAGTGTTTGTTTTTTGATAATGCCTTATGATTTTACTCAACTTCAGTTTAGTGAAATAGTTTGGAATGATTCATGCAGGTTAAGATCCCCAATATATTCACTATTAGGACATGAACTAATGACCTCTTAAGTCAAAGGAAGTCTTTCTGTAGAACACAGTGTGCTTTAGCCCACATCCTAAATTAATTTTTTGTGTACTGTTTTCCCCTACTTTTTTGCATGCACCAGTGGAACTTGATGTCACAGTTTTGGGTTGAGTTTTTTACTGTTTTACTGTTGTTTTATCTTCTCACATACATTGCCACTTAGATTAATTTCGTTGTGTCTGTAGCATTTTTATTTCTGACTGCCTTTTAAGTGGTCCCGGGAATATAAGATATTCCTAAGAAAAGGCAGACTTTTATAGGGAATAAAAATTTGACTGCTAAGTTTATGTGAATGTACCATTACATTAAAAAAAAAATTCTTTTTTTTTTTTTTTTTAATAACTGATTGTAAAGCTCTCTGATGAGCTGTTAAAGTACTGGTTTGGAAAACTACTTCTTAGTCACCACTATACAGTATTTTCTAGAGAGCTATTAACTGAAACAGCCATTTTTATACTTTATCTGCTCATTTTGAATGTTGCTGTTTTTTTTTTTTTTAGTAACCTAGGACCTATATGTTTAAAAATTAAACATTTCTCTATAAATGTTTTAAAATGTTGTCTCACATGTTCTAGACTAAAATGCTTACTTTATTTTACAGTTTCTCTTTATTATCAAGATAGAACCATGGCTCTAAAGAGGAAGCTGTGCCAGTTGACTGTTCTATTTTATGTCACTAGCCTTTCTCCTTATTAGTCTTTTAAAATTCCTTATTTACCACATGCAGCAGGACTCAGCTCCCACAATAAAAGCTGCAGCTGTTTCTGCTTTTTTCTTTCTCCTTTTGCCTTCTGCTAGCTATGTCCCAAATACAGCCAACAATGGTCTGTCTACCCAGGGAACCAACATCAAAAGTCTCTTTTGTTTTAGTACATTCCTCCTTTGATGCCTCAAGAGCAGCAGCTTTTATGGCATTTGTGGCACGTCAGCAGCAGTTGTGAGGACGACTGTGGGCCATAATCTCTCATTAATTTTTCTGACCAGAAGCTCTCTGGGCTGGCTCCAGACTCCAGTCCCAGCAGCACCAGCTGGCCCAGCATCCCTGTGGAGGGTGTCTGCCCTTTTGCCTCTTCTTTTATAGAGCTGCTGCTGGGCCAAGAGGTCCTGAGGAGTCCCAGGCTGTCCTGATGCATTAATTGGAAGGAGAGAGAGAGAGAGATGTTGGCTCTCATTGGGTGTTTGGTGGCATAGAACCTTCCAGAAGTTGTGGCTGTGGCCACAATCACTCCCACCTGTGATTTGACACTGGGAGGACACCAGCACTGGTGTCTGTTTGTGGACATGCTGGACATGTTCATCAGGTTCTGGTTAGAATCCAAGAATCATTGTGGTTGGAAAAAGCCTCCAAGATGACCATATTGGGCACCAATATATGAGATAAACCATAGCATCAAGTGCTACACTGGGTCATTTCTCCAACACTTCCAGGGATAATGACTCCATCACCTCCCTGGGCAGCCTGTTACAATTCTTGACTTGATGGACTGCAGTTAAATCCCTGATATAAACAAGAAAAAGACCTGGGTTCAGTACTCAGGAGAGGCCACCCAGTGGTTGCTGTTCTTCTGTGTAGTGTTACCTGTTTTATAGTGACAACAAAAGGAACTTCTAAAGCCTGTCTTCCCTTTGACGACCTAAGAATGAATTATTAAAACAACACTTTGTGAAGCACATATTCTGTCTCACACGTATATTGTCTCAAGATGATCAGCCTTTTTGTACTGTGACATGAGAAGGAGAAGCTGCTTTGATTTTGGAGAAAATGCAAATTACAAAAAAAAAAAAAGTACAAAAGAACAAACTGGCACTGTCTCTGTCTTTGTTGTATAGACAGGAGATCCAAGAGACAAATTAAGCTGTTTTCTACTCAGGCAACCTTGATGTGGCCAATAAGTGTCTTTGCCATCACACCCTTTGCTTGTGGTTTAACCCCAGACAACAACAAAGCACCACCCAACCACATGCTCCACATTGGTTTGGGGGAAAAAATCAAGAGGATAAAAGTGCAGAAACCCATGGGCTGTTAGAAACAGTTTAATAGGGAAAGCAAAAGCTATGCAAAAGCAAAGCAAAACCAAGAATTCATTCACCAGTTCCCATGGGCAGACAGTAGTTCAGACATTCATCTTTGTATGCTGAGCATGATGCCATGTGCTTTGGAATATCCCTTTGCTCAGTTTACACAATAAAACGTACTTCATCTACTGAAATATCCAATTGTAGAGGGTAACTGAAACTGAGAAAATATTACATTCTTAGTTTATGGAGAAATCAGGTGAAAACAAACTCTTGTTGACTTCAAAAATATTACTTATGATTCCCCACTGTGACAAATCCTGGCTAAAAAATCTTGGTTGCTCTGAGGCCCGGTGACTTACCCCAGGCTGAAAATTTAAATTTTAATACATAAATATTAGACAAAACTAAATATTTGATAGCTTTTATACGTTAAAAGGAGGAAAATTCTTTGCATACTCTTAATTTGATTACTCATTTTGGTGGTGTTAGTAAAAGTATCACTTGTTACGTTTTCAGGACTTCTAATGAAAAACACTAGGTATTTACTTTAAGTAAAAAAAAATCAGTGCTGTGTTACTGGGTTTTTTTGTTTGTTTGTTTGTTTTTAAATAGAAACCTGCATTTATGCCATGTAGCAATGATGTTATATTCTTTTGTTTATTCCAGGCTTCAGAATTTGCCAACACCTGTGAGGCATTTGTCATCTCATAGTAATATCTCTCTTATCTTTCTTATTGTTTAATTACACCATTGCCCAGCTGCATAATCCTGATCAATCTAAACTGATTGTGAAATTTCCCATATCCCTAATGGAGAGGTTGCATTATATCCCTCTTTAAACTGAGGGATATTTAGGTGGTGTGTTCATTATTCACTCTTATTAGAAGATTGGTACCTAGAAACCAAACATATGAACAAGTGATGGTTAATAAGTTGTTAAAAAACTACTTAGATTCATAACCTTTGGTCAGTTTACATAATAAAATGGACTTCACCTACTGAAATGTCCAATTCTAATGGTAGAAATACAGTATTGTATGTACACATCTGTGAGGAACTTGTACTTAATTGTAGATGTAAATCAGTGCATAAAGAACAACCTGTTAGAGTTTATGTACTATTTTCTTTCATAGAACTTTTTATAAAAAGGATAATTTCTTTGCAGATGTTCTTAGGCATGGATGTGATTTTAATATGAGGAGCACAATGGATTATTTTAGTGTTTTTAAAGAAAAAGTAAAGGCTATGGGTAATATTTGATTATAAACATGTTTTTTTTCCTTTTTTGTAAGTTGCTCTTGCAATTTTATGACACATTTTGAAGAAAAATCTCTAGAATCTTTGCCAAAGTAAACCAGCCAATCTTTAATTTCAGAGGACTCAGACTCACTGTGGAGAAGCCTGCATAATCTGTAGGAGAAAAGCATCACAAATCTCCATTTGCCACCTAGACTTGGGCTCTGATAAATTTATAATGGATTATGATTTTGCCTGATAATTTTTACCACTAAAGTAATGAGTCAAAATCTGGTTCAATTCTAAAACTGGGTTATTTTATTTGTGAAGTTTTTTTAAAAATTTTTAAAAAATTTTTAAGCATTACAAATAAATTGAAAAAGTTCTTTCCTGCAGGCCTTAATTTTCAGCATTAGTGCATTTGGTATCTTTATTTATAAAATAGGTGTCATTACAGTGTATCTCTCAGTAAATTTCTCTTAAATCTTTATGCTTTTCCTTATGACATGGGATTTGCAATATTGGCCCACATTTTCCTTTTAAAAATGTAAAATCAAAATGAAAGAACTTGAAAAAAGTTATGTCATAAAGGCATGTAATAATGCTTCTTTTTAGAATTAGTTTTAAAAGTTACCTCCAGCCACTGCTATTTTCACAAGCATTACCAGTATGATTGTCTTGTATGAACCGATTAAAAACAGTTTTTCCAGCAGGAAAGAAGTGAGATTTGCAAAAGGGAAAGGGATTGCAGAACAGTACTGTAATAAAGGATGGTAAGCAGCTCTACCACACAAAGCTGAAAGGTGGGAAAGGAACTGGGAACCTTGCTTTGGCAAAAGAGAACACTTTGTGTGCAGAGATAACAATTCATTGTAAGTGTAATTAAAATCCTAACAGATTGATCAAAAAATTTACAAGCAGTTTCTTTCAGTCCAGTTGCAATCATGCTAAAGCCTGCAGCCAAATTATCTAATTAATGCAGAAAAACCTCTTTGATAACAAAGTTTAAATTTTAATGCAAAAGTTTGCTGATCCCCACCCTTTTCTTCTGCTGCTACGACCACCCTGGAACTCCCCTTCTGGCCTCAAAATTTCAGCCAGATAGGGTATAAGGGGCTTCAGCAAATGCCACAGCATCCAGGCACATCTGGATGAGCCCTTGCAAGTCCTGTAGCCCTCTGCTGTCAGGAATGAAATAAAAAGTCTGGGTTCTTTCATTAGGAAGTGCAGAACATTGCAACTACTGGCTACAAGATGCCTTCAGATTCTCCTTTTTAGTATTACAGGCTGGAGGTCAGATGGCAAGGGCCTTTGGTGTGCCATTTCTAGAAGAGTTTCAGTTTAGAGAAAAAGGGAATTGTAATGAATTTTTGCTGATCCTTAATTGATATCCTTTCCCTCCTTTGAAAGCTCCCATTTCATTCATGTGTTTGGCATAAAAATCAATCTAGTAGAGATGCAGCAAGGCTTCATAATCAGCTATTACAAAACAGATTAAGCCTGGCATCTGAGGAGAGGGAGGATTTCAATGTTGTGTGCAATTTCACTGGAGTCTCCAAGATGCTCAAATATCACTTGTCCAGCTCTAGGACCCCTTTTATCTCACCCTTCCCGTATAACACTATAACAGCCAGTAAGAAGTCACACAATGGGAAAAAATATCAACTTTATGATTTAACTCTTATTTCTTTCTACTTACATTTTTTCCTTCTGAATTTTGATTAAATCAATGGAGAATTTAACAAAGAGAAAGGTGCCACCCATGTTTGCTTTTTCCCTCCCTCACATTAATTATAAAGTGCATATGTTTTAAATTTCATTAGCAGTCAGTAGGTTTGATTTGCAGCCTGGTAACAATTTTTAGAATCCACAAGTTCAATGAAGAATCTGTATTTTGTGTGAAAAGGTGTCTGTGTGTTGCTCTTCTGAGATTGACTACTGTAGCTTGAATTTTACAGTAAGGCCTTTCAAGCAGCAATGAGCACCAGCAATAATCCTGGACTGAAATTCTTTCTACTTATTGGTTCTTTATGTAAAGATGCACAGATGAGAACTGATGACCACATTACAGCAATGTGTGGTTTTGAAATTCTAGATGGTGTTTTGTACAACTGGGATCAATGTTTAAGTGAGGGAGGAATGTAAAAATATTCTCATGTATAACTTTGTAGCTGGAAAAAAACCACACTGGCTCATTTAATTCACCGGTTGATGATCACATACAGAAAAATCTACCATAGCTTTTTGTTAGGAGAACAGATTCATTTATTAATGGGTAATATTGGTTACTGGAAAGCCTGATGATGTTGAATGGCTGAAATCTTATAAGTACAATTTGAGAACAATTTAATGCATCTAATCCAAATATGTAATTCAGACAATATGAGAAACAGGCCTGTGGAGTAAATTGTAGTCATCCCAAGAAATAAGATAATGGCCTCAATGGGGCAATCTTTACTTACTGTATCCTTACTACTGATGAGTCAGCAAGGCTGGCATTTGGAAAAAAAATTAAGATTTTTCCTGACATTCAAGGCTCCAGAAAATTCAAGATAGTTTAATTGCTGTATTACATAATCACTGAAATCCAAGTGAGATTGGTGCAACTCTGATCTTGAAGTACTTTTTATTAGAAGCACATCATGGGAAGAGATGCAAGGTACAAATTATCTTACCCTGCATTTTTGTTTGCTACAAGAGAATGTTTTTTGAATCACCAGGAAACTTGAAGACTTGCAAAATTTCTCCTGTATACGAATATTTTTACAATCACTGCTTTTCCTTCTCTTTTTTTGGCATTGTGGATTCCTGAAATATTTCATGCAAAAGAGACCTGAACTGGGAAGACCAGTGTCACTCATAGAGCTGCTCTGGTAAGAGGTGATATTTGTATAAGTGACCAAATATCTGGACATAAAAAATTTCTGCAACAATAGATGACAGTCAAAGGCTTTCAGAAATCACAAAGGAGAAGATAATCGTGCCAAATGAATCTTTGTAATGAATCTGGTTCTTTTGCTTTGCTCTCTCTCGCTTAAAATAAATAAAAAAAAAGCTAAATGCCTTTTCCAGTGACTGTTTTGGCACTATTACGTCTTCTCTTCACCCCTTAGGAGAGCTTTTACCTTTAATTTTGGTGTATCCTGCTGTGGCCATGCTATTACTTAGCTACGACAAGAGTTTTAAAATTACAAACATGTGGGGCTGGGGTTGCTACGTTTTGCTTTAGCCTTTCAAAGTGGCTTGTTGATGTTAATATACAGCACCCCTGCTGTGCTATTTTTTCTTATTCTGACTTTCTTTTTTTGTTGCATTTTGCATGTGGAGCCTGAGTGATTAATATTTCATCAGTTCTTTAGTGCAGAATGTCACAAGGATGTGTTGCATTTGGCTTTTCTGGAGCTCTGTAGCCACTGAATTGTGACTAATAGGTGGAACTGGACCTCTAATGGTTTCATGGGATCACCATTAAATAGAAACAAACAACTGTTTGCCACATCATTAATCTATAAGAAGTTCATTAAATATCTTCATCTGCATTTTAAATGTTACCTTCTCTACAGCATGTAATAAATTATTCTGATAATGTATACCCCTGTCTCAATTCAATGTTTAATGTAAAATTCAATGTACAGTAGCACAGTTTCATTAGCAAAATGGTCTGTTGCAAAAAAGAAGGTTACAAAATTTTATGGAAAACAATGTTTATTTGTATATTTTGGCTAGAGATGACAAGGAAATGCATTTCAATTTTTTGCAATTTTAAAACTCCTAAATAAAAAAAAAAAGTATGTGTGTACATATATGTATATACATAAATACCAGATGCTGACAACACAACCACTTCCTCTAGAAAATGGATTTGTTTTCATAAGTTAAATAGAACATAATTTTTCATGTTTAGCTTGAAATCATCTTGTGTTTGCATTAAAAAACATCAGGAAGAAACAACATATTTTTCCATGATGTTTTTTATTGCAAACACAGGATGATTATATGACAGAGCAATCACAATTTCATTTCTTTCTAAAATGAATGCATGCTTTACAGGTGTTGGTGTGTGGTTCTCGACATCGGTTTTTCACATGCACATCAGTTTGCAGACTTGGGGTAGCCTTGCAAAATGGTGACAATGGTGATGGTGGGTGGCAACCCAGAGGGAGACCAGAATGCCAGGATTACATGAGAAAAAACAGGACTTAAAAGTGGGGGGATATAATCAGCTTAGCTAAATCTGAAAGAAACTCAGGCTGGAGGGCTCTTTGATTATATTTCTAGCAGATAACCTGTTTGAGCTGGAGTATAAGTGGATAATCCACATAAGTGCTCATATCAGAAGGCTTTAACTCTATGAAGTGATCTCAGTAGGATACAATTATTCTACCAAAACCTCACTAATCATATTAAAAACTTTAAAAACACAGTTAACACTGGATTTTTAATTTATATGTAAAAAGAATTCATTTTCTGGTTTACCCCTGTTTTGGTTAGTTATTGAATAATTTTGTAGATCTTTCTGCTCCTTATTTTCAAAACCTAAATAAGGAGTGTTTAACAGCAGACTTGTGCCTAGGCTTGGCTGGGGAAGACACACAGATAAAAAATCAACCTGTTCTCATATAAAGTATTGAGCACAAATATAATATGGAAGGGATGTAGTGAATCTTTTACAAAAATAAAGAACATTGAAAAATGAAGAGCAAAAGATATATTATGAGTCTCATCTCAGAACTTTAACTTGATAATAGTGCAAAGATACAGGTTCATTACAGGTTTTGCTCTGTACTATCATGCAAAATGAAGTGGATTCTTTTGATTATTATTTCACTGAAGTAATGTCTAGTGCAGATAATTTTTTCTCCAAAATTCTCATAGGAAAACACATTGTGGGAAATGAAGATCAGGTTGTGTCACCGGCCTATTGGATTTGAAAGCAAGCAGAGCCTTGTCCCTGATGATTTTGTGTGATTATTGCATGGTTGTCTGGTGGTAAGGTCTCTTCTACTTCCCACTGCATCTACCTTTGACCATGTGTTGTGCTTCTGGAGGGGAAACCTGGCATTCTGTGTTGACAGTCCACATTTGAATAATTTTCTTCTTTAAAGGCTCTACAGCATTTCTTAGTGTGGTGTTGTTTTTTTTTTTTTTAATCTATAAAAAAAAAAAAATCAGGAAATTGCCTGGTGGTCTTAGCTGGCAAATGGAGCAGTTCCAAAATCTCAGTCTTGGTTGTGGTGAAAATGTTGAAAATGTAACCACTGAAAAAAAGAAACCAGAAAACCAGGAGAAGTGGCACAAGAACTGCTGTGATGCTTAAGGATACTGGAATAGTTTGATGTGTTTAAATGTTTAAGAGCTGTGCTATTCATCGTAACTTGGTGTCTTTGTTTCCATATTATCAGGGGTACATCTGCAGCCACAAAGGTGAAAGAAGGATTACAGGGAGGAGTGCAAAACTCAAACCAGCCAGGGAAGTGCTCCAGCTGTCAGGCTGTTGGGTGTTCAGCAGAGTAGAAGTTTCTTTCTGTCCCTCATGAGCTGCAAGGGCAGCAATTTCAGTCTCCGAGGCATTGCTGAGTTAAGGGGCTACAGAGTCATGATGATGAAAAGCATTTTATTATTTAAAAACAAATAAAGAAAAGCTCCAAACAGGACATCTCCAGAATGTCCATGCAGGAATAAATAAATAAATGCTCTTGGCTAGGAGATGCTTCTATGAGGTGTAAGATAAAGGTTTGGCTCATCTCTCTGAATCATGTGCAGGGCAGCAATTGTTTGGAAAGCAGATAGTTTCTTGCCTTCCTGTTCAACAGTCTTGGCTTATCTCAATTGTGAAGAAGAATATATAAATGTTATAGTTTTGGTTTTTTTTCTTGTGGGATGCAGGAAAAAAAAAAAAAAAGAGAGAAGCTAGGCTTGGATGGCAAGGCAACACTTTCCTATGACTGTTTTGCCTTTTGGAGAGGTAAATCTACATGAAGCTGAGGAAACATAGCCAGCTTGTAGCCCCTTCCCTTGGTGAGGCTGCTGTGAATAGGCAGATAATGCATTTCCCTGTGGAACTCCTTACCTGGTAACTGCCCAGTACCACTGATTTGAGCCTGCCTCTGGCTCTTGGCACGATTGTTTTGTGTGGAGGAATGCAGTGCTGCTAAAAGAGCCTTTGGGACTGATGGCCGCAGACACAGCCGTGGCAGTGGTAAGCTCCCTTTCCCCCTTTCAACTGGAAATGTTTTACCCTTGTTCTGGCGCAGCCACAGCCATAAAATTCCATTTCCATTCAGCGTTTGGCCGGATTTGAGCATGCCAGAGGCCTGCCTCTGGCTCTTGGCACGATTGTTTTGTGTGGAGGAATGCAGTGCTGCTAAAAGAGCCTTTGGGACTGATGGCCACAGACACAGCTGTGGCAGTGGTAAGCTCCCTTTCCCCCTTTCAACTGGAAATGTTTTACCCTTGTTCTGGCGCAGCCACAGCCATAAAATTCCATTTCCATTCAGCGTTTGGCCTGCTGTGAGCCAGTTAAAGTCAATCACGGTGGAGTTTTTAGTTTGGGGAGCTACGTGCAGCCATTCCATTGAAACAGCTACTGCATTTCATTAGAGCAAGACAAATCTAATCTCGTGTGATGAGCCCTGCCATCACTTTGCTGTGCTGCAACTGAAGATGAAGCTTCAGATCTGTCTTTCTCCTGAGCTGAGCCTAATCTGAGTGTTCACTATAAATGTGTGTAAAACCCCATATCTCATTACTAGTCTCCTGGGCTTTCTCTTAGCAAATACAGTGGATTAAAATGCAAGTTCATTAGGTTAAAGTGCTTAATTATCTTAAAACTCTCAGTGTTAGAGTCAGATGTCAAGATTTGATTAGCACTGCAGGGAGGCTCTGTAAGAAGCAAAATGGAAATAGCCGTTGTCCTACTATAGTTAAAATGCTATAAATATGTAAATAAGGACACAAATATAGGTCTAGCTACATATGCAATATTTCTTAACTCTCAAATGAAATAATTAGCATAAGTTATTTTAATGCATCCCTATCTCTGATCCTTAATTATATCAGTGCTACATTATTTAATATTCTATGACAAGTTGTCATAATCACATTCCTTTCACTCTTTTTTATTGCCTTCTTTACTTATTAAAGTGCCCTTTAGTTCTGTGTAGAGAAAAATTAATATCATTTATTATTGACCCCTAATGCACCAAGATTTAGAGTTCTGAGAATCTCCCACAAGGTATGTTATAAGGAAGAATTTTAGCTTGGGAAGAGTACTCTAAAATTATTAATGAGCCACCACCCAGGGAAGAAATGAAAATACTGTGTCTTACCATAAGAAAACACAATTATGTTAAAGCAGCCAAGAGATCTATATTTTCACCTTCCTTGTTTCATGGCCTTTCTTTGTTACTCAAAAAGAGTTGGTGTATAGGAAAGAGAGCAGAAACTGCCTTCCATGTGAGAAAGACCTGTAATCAGTGTCCTGTGAATGTTTATTTACCAGGTGTGTATGGGAGGAAATGGGGTTTGATGGTTTTCAGTGCTTTAATTGCAATTCCGTCCCTCCAGTAAGAAAAAAAGTGTGGTGCAAACTACCAAAATCCACATTCAGTTTCATGTTCTCTTCATGTTCTTGAAAAGGAAAAGAACCCAACTGCTTAACAGCAGCAAACAGGAAATGGAATTGAAAATGATAATTAGGTTACTCTTGAGCTTGCACCTCCATAATTTTTTTTTCATATGGCTATTCTTAGCTTCAAGGGCCAGTTGTGTAAGCCAGTAGCTATAATTATTATTTCTTAGGGATTTTTTTCCTGTTTTGTTTTGAGCTTTCTTTGTTTGCTTTATGGTTTTTTTTGGTGGTTTTTTTTTTCCTCATACAGGGATTTTTTTCTTACAGTGTGTCTATTTTCTCCTATGAGCTTTCAATCCTTTCTTTAATCCAAGATGAAACCTGCCACATAACACTGCACTGACAGTTTCCTGTGAGCAGGTGAAATTCCAGGCACATGAGTGGTTGTGGTTTACAAAGGCTTGGGTAATGCTAACCAAGCATGCCTTTGGCACACGTGGCAGTGCCTGTTGCAAGCTTTAGTTTGTACCATGTGGTGCTACATAAGAATTTGATGCATTTTTGGGTTGAAAAAATCTCATTTCTTCTGCTTGGATGCCCAGCATTACACAATATTCATGATGTGTCTGCTCTGCTGAGGCTGAGGTATTTAATCTGCAGCTTGCTGAAGGATTTTGAGACCTGTTAACAGGGTCAGGTTCAGGCAGGGAGCAGCTTTCCAGTGTATTCCAGTCCCAGGCGTTTCAGCTTTGCTGTAGGAATATTTCACTTGCATCTCTCTCTCTTTTAAGTGACACGATAATGAGATTTTTTAGGTGGCATCAAAATGGTTCTGTAAATAGCTAAGGCAAAATCCTGCCCCAGGGAAGTAAGTAGCAGTGCTTACTGCTGGAGAGAATTACCGTCAAATGCAAGTATCTGGGCAGGTGGTCTCCAGGGAAAAAAATCAGAAGGCAGAGGTGGACTTGATTGAGCCACCTGCATCCACACAAGAGCTCCTCCAGAAGGGGAGAAGGGTTATCCATTCAACAATGGTTGTAGCAGAGGGTGCTTAATTCTTTGGATAATGATGGCTCTGTATAGAAATATATTGAAAGCAAAAAATCCTCCTGATATGTTTCCTTATCCAACCCTACAATATTAATATTTCTGTGACTAGAAAAAAAAATAACAACAAAGTATTTTCTCTCAAAACCTGTGTCTAGAAAAAAAACAAAATCTAACTGAAAGTAGAGATTGCAAGTTTAATAGTATCATCAACACCTTTTAATTAGTGCTTCGTAAAAGCATATTTGAATTATTTTGAAAGGTAACCTTAAAGATGTGAAATGGCATCCTGTGTTGCTCTTCTCTTATTTATCCTCAACAGTTTTCAATGCTTGTAACTTTGGGCTTCGGTTTCTGCTTTGAGACCCTGTATCCTCAAGTTCTGTCTTGCACTGCTGACTGCCTGAATTTTCTCACTAATCCTAAAGTGTGTTGATACCCTCACACTGCTGCAAATGCATTAACCCTTGGGTTTCTGTGGGTGTTTACAATTCTGCTCTCCACTGCTCATGGGAGGAAAGGGAATATCAGAAGTGTGCCAGCAGTGAGATGGTTAACTGGCTCCAGGACAGATGTTCATGTTGCTCTAATTTTGACAAAAGTACATTGGCTTCCTGTGAAGCAAAGGATTGATTTTTAAACATAGCATTTGCAGACCAAGCACTATGTGGCTCAAGTCCAGCTCTCTTGAAAGACTTATTAACAGCACCTCACATTCTCTTTGTTCTTTGGAAAATCATCAACTGCTTCAGACACCTACTGTAGCTTCCTGGGGCTCCTATACCAGCATTCTATTAATGGTTGCTTCTTTTATCTGTTGAACATTTATGCTTTATAATTTCATGTTTTTAGAACATTTTTAAAAATGATCTTCATTAGGTAGTTGCAAGAAGTCATGATATTTTTTTTTCTGTAAACAAGAATTTACTTGCAAATTCTTAGATTATGCTTTTCTATGATACAATTTTTTGACAAGATTTTGTCTTCTAACCTCAAAAATACTTTAAAGAAATCAATTTCAGACCATGTTTTTTAAATGGGCATGACTACCATTATTATTATTGGTATTTTGGTTTATGCTATTTTGTTTAATTTTATTTTATTTATAATTACTAACATATTTATGAACAGGTTAATAGAATTATCAGACTTTTCAGTGCTAACATCTACCACCTTACTCTGATATGTGCCAGACTTTTACAAGTAATAATGCAGGAAAAACATCAGGAGCCTGTTTTTATGGGTTACAGAAGCCCCTTAAAAAGTGAGGCTTGGACTGACCTTCCAGTGCAGAGTGGTTGACACTTTCCCTGGCCACAGAACAAATTAGGTTGCACACCTCAAACAGTAGGGTCAGGAGTATTAAGAAAGTATTCTAGACATAACTCTTAAACCAAACTTGTTTTTAACAGGCCATTGAGTGCCACAGCAATATCTGTCTCTATTTATATATAAATTTTTATATAATCTGCATATAGAGCAGAGGACCTAGAAGTTTATTTTCACTAGGGAAACTTTTACTCATCTAGAAGTTTAGTAAAAGGACCTAGAAGTTTATTTTCACCAGGAACACTCCTGTGTGTTTACCCTCAAACACTTAGTAGTTTGTGAGCAAACTTTCTTAGAGTGAAGAATTTACAGACATGAAAGAGCAGCTCTAATCCTCAGAATCAGAAATTTCTCTGTATTTGCATATTTGGCTATATGATTTTTTTCAGTAATTACAAGTTTATTTATGTATTATATGCGAAAGAAATTCCCCTTTGCCCTTAATCTTTTTGTTTCCTCAATGTATACATTAGTCATCAGCTGCAATAATGTAAACACAGAATAAGTCTGTTTAGCTTTGTATTTCCATTTCCAAAACACACATATTTTTCCAGTAAATTTTAAATACACTATTTTCCAGGGCTAAATCTGTAATTTTATATATATATATATATATATATACACATATATATTTTCAAAGGAGTTTTTGGTCTCAGATAAAAACTGAGGCAAAACCTAATAAAACAAAACAAAACCCAAAACACTCAGTTTTCTGCCACAAATTTCCTGACTTTCTTGGTTTGCAGAAGAATGTTCTAAAATTAATCTAATATATCAATTACATTCATTCCTTATCACTTGCAGTATATTTTAAGCAAATTGCCTGTAGTTTGCAGATGCTTGGTGAAGGGGTCACCTATAGGGAAATGCAGGGAACATCATGTTTCCATTCTTTTTCAAATCCAGTGTTATTAACTGTTGTCTTTTTAAAGGGCCCTTCAAGATACAATTGCTCTTATCCTGAAGAAAGAAGCAATGACAACAGTTCATGGTAAGAACCCTTACCATGGTTTTCTAAATTGTTTTCTTTGGATGTTTGCATCTGCACAGTATTTTTATTGAATTCTTTTTCTTTTCTTTCTCTTTGGTTTCCATATATAGTATTGTAGAATGTGAAGAAGTGGTGCCTGTGAAACTCAAACCCATCATGGACTTTCCTTTGGATAGAGCACTTTGTCTTTTCCAAGATTCCAGTGTTCATTTCAGACAGGAAGTAATCCTCAGTGTGATTTCTTCTCTCTCTTTTTTATTCTAATTTTTGTTTCAGAAAGTTACTTTTCTTCTGTATAATCAGTGAAGTGGATCCCATTTTATCACAATTTAGATCTTCTAATGCCTTGCAGCACGACTGAATCTGCAGTGTGTTATGTTTAACATACACAGCTTAAATTCAAACTTTTGTCCCTGTTTAAGAAAGCAGAAAAACCTGCTGGCATAAATTAACTGAACCTTACTGCCTAGATAAAAATGTCTCTCCTTTAAAACTGAGTAACATTAGTGTGAAAATTCCACCATGATGGACTGTAATTGAACAAAATGTTCCTAGGATGCCTGGCTTTCTTATCAGCTTTATTGTTTTTCATCTCTTACTGGATTGTGAAATGCTGCATGTGATTCAGATCATTTATTCCTACTGCTGTGAGAACAATCCTTCAAAGCAGGTTTTAAGATATTTAATCTTATTTTTTTACAGTAAATATATAAAAAGCTTGAAAATAAACAGTAGGAGAGGCATGGATGAATGCCACAGATGTTTTGCATATCAGAACCATTATGCTTCCACTTACACTGGAATGGGAATAGAGGAGGAAAAGGCCAGATATGATTCAGCCTATAAGCAATTTCTGTGGTGACTAATCATTAGGAAAAATAGGCAGCCATAATTTTCATACCACTGCTGTTATCCATTCTTTTCTCAGGGTAAATTACAAAGGAAATGTAAGTCTCCTATAAAGTATGATGGGGTGTGTGGCACTTTTTTTCCTACCATCTAATGATCCTCTCTAAAAATCATAAAGCTGGGGAATGGTTACTGCACATTTAAATATGTATTTAGAGTAAAATATAAAGAAGGCAAAAGAGAGATTGCTTCATACAGTAAAAAGCCTGAGCTTTGGCTAAGAAAATATTTCTACTGCTCATGTAGTGGCCACAACTCAGCCAAAAATTTTCACCTGCAGAAAACCACTCTTTGTAAGTTCTCAAAGAACTGCAGGACATGTTGTGCCCTGCAGCTTTCTTTCTTTCATCAGAAAGAGACTGTTTCATGAAGCATATAGCATTTTTGTGTGAGAAAACCTGTTAAAGGTAAGATATCCCCCAACACCTAAACCCCAGTGCTAGGCACTGAAAGCTTCATGCATCTGCTGGCTGAGTGCTGCCATACCTGACCTTAAAGGTATCTGAAGTTGAGGATTAAGCAGCTTAGAGGTTTATTCCAGGCACATTCATGATGGATCAGTTTATCTGCAGGCCTTGGGCACCACAGTTGGGTGGCACCTACAGTAACATCTGCAGCTCACAGCTGGAAACAGGATCCTAGGGAGAGTAAATCCTTGGCCAGGGTCGCCATTCATGACCAAAGGCTTGGGTTTACATATATGGCCTAGCCCTGCAGTCCCCATAAACGGAGAAATTAAAATACAAATGTTTTTTAAAAAATTATGCCGTTTACCCTCTCTCTGATCCAAAAGTGATCCCAGCCTTCTCCCTGTGATATTAACAGCTATAACCACATACCTCATTTCCCTTTAAAATGAGACCATGGCTAAGAAAATGTGGTGGTTGTGTTTATATACACACAGAGTTCACACAGGTAAAGTGGTTTTTATCAGATTTCATGAAGTTTAGACTATTTGCTCAGGAAATGAATAGTTTTCTCTATTCTGGAACTGCCCTGCCCCTTTTCTCATTTCAAAGTATTCCAGCAAGCAGGGGACAAGTGAGGTTGGAGGAATGGGGTAGGAAGAGATCTATCAGTTCCAACATATTTTCCAGGCAGTGCACAGCAAACTTGTGGGGAAAGGAGATTTGGAAGCCACTGGCTATAAAACACCTCCCTTACTCTGATTAATGAAATTTTCCTGCTGCCACCACCACACATGAAGTATTTTTTGTCTTACAGAAGCTCAAGTACAAGTGTTGCATACTGACTCCTTGGGAGGAAATATGATTTCTCCCGATAAATATTTTCTAGCAAATTATTATAGTGGATTCTGAAGAGTTCTGTAAGCTTTAGGTTTTACTTTTAATTAGCTAGTGTGAGACGAATCTGAATCCATAGGCAGTTGATAACATAAACCTTTTTGACTCTCAAGATATAAATAAACATTATAAAATAAAGTCAGTGTGCCAAACATAAAAGTCCCCCTTAGCTGATTGCGCTGTGAAGAAACAGCAAATCTAAAATCTTCTGAATGAAAATTCATAATGGCTGTACATAAACTGAGGAAAATATAGATCCTTAGCTCATAACATTTTATATTATCTCATATGAATTTCATGGAGCAATGTGTTCAGCTCAGAATTCTGAGGTGTCTGTATCCAGTGGAGACATTTGAAGGAACAGCAGTTCTTCAATGTAGCTCTTTAAGAACAGAGTTCTTGCAGGTAACATCAACTTTTCTGATATTAAAACAGAAAGCTTTCAAGATGCAGAGATTTTACTAAAAATGACTCCAGATCAGGAGAAAATAAAATGCATTCTAATGTCCCATCAGATTTGTTGTTTTCATGCTACAGTAGGAAGATGTGGAGTGGCATCAGAGTATAGCAATAAATAAGAAATAAGAAAACAAGGCAAACTTTTGGAGAACTAACCTTAATTTGGATCTCTTGGGAGCACAATGTATAGGAAATCATATGCAATCACAGGAATTATCATGATATGAGACATATGGCATGAACAAGGGAGAAACATAGCACACAGACATTTTCCAAGTTCAGGGAAGCAGGGAAGCTTCCATCAGCAGCAGAGTACAGAGTGGTAGGAAAAAAAAACCGGAAGAAAACAGCACAGGACTGGGGAGTTTGTCCCCAAAACCTTCTGAGGGCAGAGGTATTATTTTGCCCAGCCTTTAGAGACCTCCATCAGAAATTTCAGTCTCTGGATTGAAGCCCCTGGCAGCAAGGGGAGGTTGTTTCCCCTGACAGTAATAATGTTATGGAAGTTGTACTGAGTGAGTTATTTCCTGGCTAAATAGAGCCTTTCTGCTCTTTTGTGCAGAAGACAAAAGAGATATCACTTGCAACATCATGTGCAATTCTTATTGCTTCTGTTTTGGAAGATTAAGTGAGAGTGTAACAGAGTGGTTGAGGAAATGGAAGCTTTACTTATAGGGACAAAGAAAGGGCCCAGCAAAATAAAAAACAATGTTTAAATGTAGAAGAGACAAGCATGGAGCAGGGAAAAAATCTTCTCAGCTAATAAAAGACAAATAGGGATAACCTCAGCAGACATGAATTCATGAAGAAAATTAAAAGCAGCTTTCAAATTCTCAGAGCAATGAAACAGGAACAAGTAGGTACTGGGAATTTAGCTGGTTGCAATATCAGTTCTGCCACAGTACTGTAGAATAAAACGTTTGATGTAGTTTCTGAAACCAGGAGATGGTAAATTTCAGCCTGTTTCTCATTTTCTTGGTGGTTTGAACATGTATCAGAGTATTCCAGGTAAATACTTTGGAAATCAGTGTTTCATCACTCAGCAAAAGTGTCTGTGTTTGCCTTCCCAAAAGCTGAAATGCATGTTTATGTTTAAGTGTGTAAATTTTATTCACTTTCATGTAAACAGATCAATGCATTAAACATTGTTAATTTGACACTTCCAAGTGTATTTTCTATGCATGGAAAACAAGCAGATTCTATAAGCAGATTTTTAAGATATTTACTGGGTGTTTTATTTTAAATAGAATTATTATTCTTCAAAACAACCTGTTGTTCAAATGTAAATTTAGAGCAAATCCTATTCTCATATTAACAGTAAAAATTCAGACCACTAAGGCCTTTTGCCTTTTCAGATTGTCACAGAATTACTTTCTGCAGACAAGTTAACTGAACAACAAGGATACTAGCATAGTTGCTATGTCTTCCAAACTTGTTAATTCTGCCCAGAATATTTGTGATTTCATTGGGATGCTGGTGATTACAGTGGTTACAAATTAATTTATGCTTTTCAATTAATTTTATTCACAGGGAATTACAATGATAAATATATTAGTGATGCACTGTCTTTCTATAAGACTTCTCATTCAACCTTTAATTATGTAGCCACATTCTTTAAATGGGCAAATATATTTTCAATTATAAAGATTAAAGTGATAGGTATGGGAGAAAAGGAGTATTGCTATTGCATATTTGCTTATAGAAGCAGAAGGCCAGACCTTCATTATCACCATATTTTCTTTGGGAATTAGACAGAGGTTATGTTACTAGTAAGATAATTAACATTACAAAAAGATTTATGTATTTTTAGGCTGATTTTTCTTCTGGCAATTTATTTTCATACCCATGGAAAATTACTTGTTGCTTAGGCCTATATTTATTTTTTTTTTGAGACTATAACAAGATAAAAATGGCACAATAACAAATTCATGCTTTTGAGTATTAAGTCTGGACTGCAAAAAAGATTCAGTTTACGAAAACTTGTGAAAATTGCAAAAAGTCATTGCTGAAACTCTGATTTTGGAAGTCTTATACGTGTAGTTGAGGCAGAACAGAAAAATTAATTTTTCCCCTCAGCAATCTTAGTTCTCCAGACTTATGGACTTCTCCGGGTGTTTTTTTTCTTGCACAGCTTTTTGCCTTTGTTCACTTTGCATTCTTGGGCTGTATTTACGTGGTTTTTGTTGTTTAAGTGCTCAAGTTAACAAACACCTGACAGCTGTACAGTAGGAACTGCAGCCCTCTGCAGTGGCCAGGAACAGATCTCGTGGTGCACATCCATCAAACTGGCACCTGGAGAGCCCTGGAAAGGATTCTGTGTCTTAATGAAACTTTGACAGCGTTGCGAGTGCTTCAGAGACTTGTGCCTGAGTGGAACGTGGGAAAAGTTAACAGATTGGTTCCCTTCCTAATTTATCATTTGTCAGGCCTTCAGGTACCTATACTTTAATCCTGAATTTTTCATTGTTAGGTATTCTGGACTTAATTTTCACATTCTGTTGTGTCAAAAAAAAAAAAAAAAAATCATTGCTGGGAGCAGAAACATCTTTTTGCAGAAATAATGGAAGAGAGTGTGCCTTTTTTATTTTGGGCAGCTATGGCTATTTAGTCTCTTTTTTTTTTTTTTTAGTTTTCTAAGTAAATGAGCTGGATTGAGTAAAATCAAGTAAATTGATTAATGATTTTGTTCTTGTATTGAGTTTATAAATTTATGCTATCAACAATTTCAGATTGTTTGGATCCTTAAAAAAAAACCTCTTCTTATGATCTTTTATTTGATAGTCAAACACCTTAGCTCTGAAGACAGCTGATAAAATCTCTGAAGAGAGCTGACAAAAGGGCTGGGTCTTGCAAGCTAAAAAGTAAAATAATTGTAACCCTTCCTTTCCCCCCAGTAAACTATAGGAAACTTCTAAAGGAAAATCTAAAACGTGTTCTCATTGCTACATCATTTCCCAAAGTGTAAGAATAGATGCCATTATCTGAGATAAAAGTTGAAAATATGTTAAGCTTTAATTACAAAAAACCAAAAGCTAAGGTAACATATTTGTTTATGCATGTAAAAATGATCAGTTTCTTTTGTCCTCACTAGAGCCACATAAGGTTTAAACCTGAATTCAGGAAAAAAGGAAATAAACACCCCAAATAGCCCATGTGCTTTTTTTGAACATTTAAATAAGCAAATAAAATTTTAAAAATGCTGTTCCTGCTATCACTTCCTATTAGGGTCCTTTAAATGTTGAAAACTGGCCAGGTACCTTCTATCTGAACATGGATTCAGTGTTTTAATATCAGGCCTAAATTTTGCTCATGCTTTTTTTTTTTTTTCCTTGGTGATGAAACATCCATGAGCAAATGAAATAAAAGTGAGAGACGTGGGCAAATACTACATAAAAAATGGATGATCATTTTCCAGAAATGAAAAATGCGGTTCCATTTTGCAAGCTCCTGTTACTGTGTTATTAATATTAGTGGACTTTGAAAAAAATGATACTCTGGGTTTCAATATTGCTTTGTTATTAATATTTAGAACATAAAATATAATTGGGGTTTTGTATACTTCAAATTATGGGATATGTAGCTCCTTCAGTGTCAGCTGAAATTTGGGCATTCCCTCCACTGTTTTCCTTCTCAGTACTTCATTTGCAATAATTTTCTCCTAGGGATTTTCTCCTTGTTGTCCTCATCTCTGCTTTTCCTCTTCCTGTTCATTTTCCTGCACTGCTTCTCATCCCATTTGAGTCTGGGTTTTTTTCCATTTTCTGTCATTAACTTTCTCATTCTTCACTCTCCCTTCAATTCTTGCTTCTATTTCACTCACAATTTCTTCAATTTCTCATTTTCTAAATTAGTCTCCTTTTTTCTTCTTCCACTCTTGTTATTTGCTTCTTTTCCACAGACTGCTTTTCCCCACCTTATCCATTGCATCCTCTGCAGGGAGTCTTAGTGAAGGTTTTCTTTTGTTTCCTGTTTGCACTCTGCCTTGGAGTCAGTCGCTGTGAACCCTGCAGATACCATGAGCAACAATTTTCCAGGCAATCCCATCATCATTTCAGGAAGTGATGCCAGCATGCTGCTTTCCCATGCATAGTTAGTGTGCCTCCATCCAGGATACACACATGATTATATGTCTTTTTCTGTGCTGCTGTCCCATTTCTATGGTAACATTGCATCTCTACCATTTGTGTGTGAGAGAAATTCTGGTAGGTGGGTCCCTTTATCAGGTCAAAACACCTGTAATATATAGAATGCTTGAAGAAACTAAACAGCAGTAACTCTTCCATTTAGTCCATAAATTGAATGGAATTTAAACAGCATTTTTATAGTATTTTTTTCTTTCTTTTTAAAAATCTGCTTAAATATGATCTAAGAACAGAATAAACACATTTTATATTCATTCTCTCTACTTTAAATAATAATAATTCTTTCCTCAGTAAAGTTCTTGGATGAGAGCACTTCTGTGCTTACTGGAGAAATCTTTTCTAAAGCCTGTCTACCTTGTAATGCAATACCTCCCCTGCAAGGGGGAATGTGGTCTTCTCAGAGAATTATCAGGTTTGGAAAAGACCTCTAAAATCATGGAGTCCAACATCACCCTGCTCACAAGTAATGCCAGAAGGAAAATTATAGTATGTGTTCCAGACTCTAAGACGATTTTAAAACCTGCAACCTGTTCCTGGCACAGATACGATGATTCTTAAAATTCTGCCCAAAAAATTCTTGAGTGTGCACCTCATAGCTGTGTGCTTTGTTTCACTCTGCAGTCAATAATTCTTTTTTGTTGCTAGTGTTGTTTGAGACCCGATTCTGGGACTCTTAGACTGGATAGTTCATTAATTTACATGAAGAAAGATTAAAATCACAAAAAATGAAATAACAAAAGAAAGCACTTAATTTTTTTCTACCAAATCAAAGTGTTAAACATCAAGCATGTTTTCACTTTTGAATCTATTCTAAAGAGATATCATAATGTTATAATGTCTTTGTTTATTTTTTCTTTCCAATTCATCAGCATCAAGACAATTAGAAATGTTTTAATGGATGATGTGGGGTTAATAATGCTTTATCAAATACTTCACCTCTTTAAGTCTGAATCATGAAGTTGCCCCCCTTTCTCTGGGTTAGAATAGGATCTAAGAAAAATAATCTGAAATTTAGGCTCTGAGGATACTAATTTTAGCTTTTCTGCTGATATTGGTTCAAGATTTTAGAACTCGATGCAACTGCTCTGCAATTACTTTCTTGTTGAAAACTTCAGTGCTTTTTTAGCCACACTGTCTTTATAGATGCTGATAATCTGGCTCTTGCATTTTTCTCCATTTTCTATATTTTTTTAATTATTATTTTTAGGCTACTTATGTTCATTTTTTCTCTCTTAAGCTTTCATTATAACTTTATTTTATCCCTGCCTACTTTTCCTGATGAGACAGAAAAGTGCTGCTTTTCTTTTTTCTTTTTCCACAGAATGGAATATTTTTTATTTGATGGTAGATAAATTCAGGAATGATGTGGAGCTAACCATAAATTTGTACAAATCTGAATGTCCAGTCTTTGAACATCTGCTCTATATCCTACTAGATGTCCTACTCTCACTGCTGTTCCAAAATTATCAGACTCCTCTGAGTCAAAGCTAAAGGAAGGAATGTCTTTCACAGGTACTCAGGCTACCCCACAGGTAATAGGTATTGAATTGTGTCAGACTGCAGTCTCTTAAGAAACATGGGTGAAAAGTCAAACAATTCAGTTGAGTGTGGCAGAATACTCATGAGAGCCTGTTCAATACCCACAGAGATATCAAATAAAGCAACAGTAATGAAAATGGAGCTATGTATGGGACCTCTGATGACAGAATTAATGAATAACTGAGATTTACTGGCTTCTGTTGCATTGCAGGTTAGTTTAGAGGAGCAGTATTGATCTGTGAAAAAGGTTTACCAGTGCAATTAATGTATTTGTGGCTGTATCCAGGTTCCCTGTGTATTAGCTGGACTGGCATTGTGCAGGTGACAGAATAATTGTGCAGTGCACTGAAGCATATTTCAGCTGAAAGGGCAGTGCACTCTGGAACACAGCTACATTCCCACTCCAAGGGAAGGAATAGCTTCACCAACCCCTGGTGTGGTCCCTGCACCAGCCCTGTGCTCTGCAGATCACCCTGTCTGTCATTAGGTGTGTGCCCGGGCTGATTTGGGTTAAAATAGCTTAGATTCAGGGTTAAGTGTGGTAAGTGGATTTCTTCCAATGTGGAAGCACCACTTGAAAGAGAAAATGATGACTCTACACGTAGTCAAAGGTAAGGAATTACTCTTAACCTGTGATATGACCCTAATCAAAGCAAGAGCCTGTGAGGCAGATGCCACACAGCTGATATTTGAACAATTCTGGGTGCCTTATCCCATCTATCAGACCTGCTGGGAAGGCTTCCATAAATCCTTTGCTGCTTGTCCATTAACGTGATAAATTGGCATTATTCTAAGTGCTATTGCCTTGAAGATGTGTTTTGATAAGTCCCAAAAATTCAGGCCTTGAATTTTACCTTGATGAGGTAAACTCAGTGAAGTCACTGAAATTTCATCAAGTTACATGTAAATCTGGTGTTTTGTCTAGTAGGGTTTAGAGTGTAACAATAAATAGAACACTCAAGTGGAAAAAGTGAGGACTCAGTTTGAAGCTGGTGGTCAGTCATGCTCTTAATATAGATTTAATATAAGCATGATGCCATTTATGCAAAGGTTTCAACATGTCGAATAATGGTTTTAATACAAATAAATTTTCAGTCCTCTAGAAAGCAAGAAGGGCTTTGCTATGAAATCTGAGATGGCCAGGATTCCATAAAGTATGAAAAAAAGTGTGACAATATTTTCCCAGTGTCAGTTTTTAATGTGAGCCTCAGCAAATGAGGATGCTGCTTCATCATTTTCCTGTTTTCTGTCACAGACTGAATTATATTGTGCTCTACCTCCAAATATCAATTGTAACTTCCTTCAACAAAGTCAAACACTGAGACGATCCCTTGTGATACTAAAATTTGCAGAACAAATTTGTTCTGTTATTATTGTCTCTATAGTTTACACACAGCTCTCTTAATCCACAAACCCAGTCCTACAGTGGGGGAGGTGTTTCTGTGTAGTATTCTGTGTCATGGAATGCAAAGAAATGATTAATCAATGAATCACACAGTAAATAAATTAGATGGTGATATTCTGGCACTCATGCCACAGGCATTTTTTGCACACAAAGGGCAGGATCCTTCTTCCAGAAGGGATATGGAATTGTTCAAGCTCATCTCAATTCAGCCCCAGGCAGCCACACTCCCCACTGGGAGCTGAGTATTTAATTTCTTGGAGCATTTCTATTACTAATTTGTCTAACAGAAACAATCATTCTAAAATGATCAGGTCTGCTCTGGTAATCAGGATTACATTATTAATATCTATAAAATCAATCTGGTCCATTCTGATCTGTGCTAGGTGAGATTTTACTGGATAGAATGAAGGAAATATGCTTCTTTCAGGGCATGCATATGATGACTGTCTTTACTTGGATGTAAACATTTGAATAGAAAATATTATAACTAGGCTTGAGCTTTGCATGAAAATGCTGCAGAAAAAGCATTTTCTGTTACATGTGGCTAAAAAACTTGTTGCTGAAATCAACTATAAAATGAGAAGATTGTGGGGGGTGTTTTTCCCCTTTTTTTTTTTTTTTTTTTTTTAATGATAAGAAAACATGGATTGAAATCTCTGGGGATGCACAGCAGAATCTACAATGGCAGCCCCCCTTCCCCCCAAGCCAGATAAGAAAGCCTATTAGGCAGATGGTATCACACATGAAAAAAGTGATCAAGCTGTGAGCAAGAAAGCCAGATCTACTTAGTGTGATAATTAGAAAAGAAAGAGCCCCAAAGGAAGGAGAGAACAATAAAATATAATATCACAGCTGGAAAATGGGGTGGAGATTGTATTTTGGATGCAAGAATAGGTCAGATGAAGACAAAACGAAGGAAGGACAATGAAATTAGAGAGAAGAATTTGGGGAGAATGTGCCTATCAGATTTTGAGATTGTAGTTTACTGTGCCACTGTAAAAAGGGTTGTTCTGATTCCTGTCTGACACCAGTAGCAGGTCAGGAATTTGAAGTACAGCACTACTAGTACATGTAGTACTGCATGTATTTTTTAAAATTCTGTGCTCTGCCCAGCAAGTAATTTTCTGTATTTGCTTGTCCTATGCATATGTGTATGCATGGTGAAGAAACCCATTTACAGCCACAAGCTTTAACTCAGCTCATAATTATACTATAAAGTGGTTTTGTAGATAATAATTCAACATGGCTTAGTAGTCAAAAGACAGCCACTAAGTTAGATCCATGCTATTATCTCAGGGAATAATTGTATTTCCAGGTATAAAATCTTAAAATAATTAAAAAAAAAAAAAAAGCCTTACCATTTTTATAAGTTATTTGAAAATTGATAGGAAAAATAGGAAACAAAAAGGATTTTTTCCCACCTGTTCTCAGTACCTCAAATTCTCTTTTCAATTACTATAGAAAAGTCATTTTCTCCTCACAGTGGTAAAATATTTTCTTTTTTCCCTCACTGCTGCAGAGGATTTTAAAATTTAAAGTATTCAAAAAAACACTTCAGTATTTTGAAGGCATCAAAAGCAAGTGCTAGACTGCACTGCACAGGACAACTCCATCAAAATGTACACAGGGATCAGCTCTCCCAGAACCCAAGGCACACGGACCCATGCAGGGGTTTTATGTTTTTAAACTTTTCTGTAGGTTTAAATATCAAGCACCCTGCCTCCTCCATGTATTGCCATTAGGTTATGGTTTTATTGTAACCAAAAATATTATTTTAAGCATCTAGGCAGGTTAACTTAAAAAAGAAAATAATTGTTAGCTCATCAGTTTGACCTTTAGCTTCACTAATACTGCTGTTCAAGTAACTCTTATTTCAATGTGCTTCCAGACAGTCCTGGCTTTGGCCATTAAAACAATTAAGTAACTCTACTGACTCATCTTGCTTCTGAAACCCATGTAGCTCCAGGGTGAACATTCGTGACCATTAATAAAATACATATTTAAACTCCTGTCCAACTCTAAACAAACTCCATGGCAATGTTTCCATTGGGTTTGGGAGGGATGATTCTTCTTCACAAGGCTGCATTTAGGATGGAGACATTTTTCAGCAAATTCCCACCAGTTCAGGTCTATATTTTCATGGGTAGAGAGCAACATCACCGGTTTTCAAGGTTAATGGCAGAAGTCTCAAATGGACAATGATGATTCTTCCCTTTGGGGACTCCCTTCAGTCATGTAAATCTTTTTTTTCTCTACTAAAGGAGACATGTTCATTCATAAAAGAGATAGTAATGCTTCAGACCCTTTCTGGGCTGAGGTTTGAATTTATTTATTTATTACTTTTGTGGAAAAAAGATGGAAGGAGGTGTAATGAATGAAAGCTAATTATGTGTTGTACAACAGGGCAGTTTCTATGTTTTAAATTTTTCCCTTGGTTAAACTCAATTTACTTTCCTTCTGTGGATGTTAGCAGAAAAGGTAAGTAACCTCTTTGTGTTTGTCTTGGCACCATATACTTTTATGAGTACTTCTAGTAATGTTTCTTATTTATTTTGTATATTTTAACACAATATTTTATTTGTTTTATTTTATTTTATTTTAAAATTTATTTTATTTTACTTTCTTTTCCAGGCCACTTTTCATATAAGCTTTTGTTTCCCTCATCTTTGAATGTCCTTCTTGAATATTTCTGCTTTCTCCCATTATTGTTTCCTTTCCCTGGGAAAATAAAACAAATATTTAAGATAAGGTCTAGTGGAATGCTGCTGCTTATTTTTCTCTTTATTTTTGTTTTGAATGGTTGTTTATAAAAGAAGGAGATTTGGGGGAATTCTTAATAGAGTTATTCCTTTTGCATGTTTTGTTTTACTTTGTTTAGTTTTTCAAACAAATTTTTACTTGCACCAGGGAAAACGTTTCACAGATTAATATTAAAGAGTGAAGAGAGAGCCTTGAAGTGCTTTATCAGCAATTGCTTAGGAAAACTAATGGCAAAAGTTTGAATTTGCACCCACATCTCCTATAAAAAAATCTTTATTATTTGTCACAGATATAAACACATCAAAACATTTTGTTGATCCTGCTGGGTCCCTTCCAGCTCAGGATATAATTCTCAGGCTGAATGGAAACATGTCACATATAGCAATACCAGAAATTACTTGAAAATTATGTAACATACCCACTTAAAATGTTTGCTTGTGACATTCAAAGGTTCTGGTTTTGCTGACACATGGGCAAATAGGAAAACTCATTCTTGGATTATTCTTTTTTCACCCTAGAGAAATATAAAAAAATTCTTATTGCAGCACATAACTCCCCTTTCTGATTAATTTATTTTCCTTAACTTTATATGATAGAGGTATAAAATTGGCACAAAAATAAACATTTATTTATATTGAGACAGCTGCAGTTTTGCTTCATGCTCACTCCTTATGGATGGTTAGAAACACACACTCCTGCTGAAGCTGAACAGGACTTTAGGAAGGGTTTCTCTGAAGGCTATGGCATCAGTAATCTGTATTATTCTATGGGAACACAGAGTTCTTTGCAAATTAGAATTTTTTTTTAACGTGCTTATTTTGGTAATTGTTTAGTAATAGATAGTAATAAAAATAGGAGTAATTTAGTACCAACAGTAAACAGGAAAAGAAAGTTTTACATCTCATTCTGTACAAGTGAAGCAGGAGAATTATTCATGTCTGAAAGGCAATGCCTTTGATTGTGCATGTTTTTCTTCTAATGCAAAAATAAGCAATTTAATTGTCATCATCCATAGTTCTGTTAGATTTTCTTAATGCTGATCAAAAAGACTTTTAAATCCCACAGAAAATCCAGACAAAATGACACATTTATATGTTTATTCACATGATATTTGAAAAGCATTGATCAGGGAGGGAGAACAGAGCTGAGGCTTGCTTATTGTCATGTGAGGTGGTGCCTGAGCAGAGAAACAGCATGAAATAGGTGTGTCTGCACCTGTTGGTAAGAGATTTTTATGTTACAAGTAAATCCTGCTCCTGTAAACTACAATAAATGAAATATTTACCTTTAATATTCCTCTAATGGGAAAAGTTTATGTACCTCATTCATATGAGACTGATAATACTGCTTCAAGCTATAGACAGCAAGGCTCTATCACCCTGCTTTAGTCAAAATACAGCTTAGGTGCTTTTATTGGAATGGAAACAGGCTTGATATTTATCCCCTCACTAGTGTCTTCTAGAGTAATGAGAGCTTTCTACTTTGTCATATTTTACACTCTGTGTGTTATCTGTATGCATCCACCTGACTGATTGTTTATTCTCTGTATCCAACACTGCATTGTCTGTACTACACTGTGCTACTGAAGCAAAGTGGAAAGCTACAGAAAATGCTGCTCTGATGCTCTGATTTTCTCAGTTGATGATGCTTTTATTATTTTGTAATTTTTATTATGTTGTATGTGTTTATTCACTGTGTTATTTTCCCTAAGAGTCCTGTCTGTTAAAGACTTTCAGTGCTGTTTTGCAAAGCAGGAATATTTCCATTAGGGATCACCCACTGATGCCTTTTCCAGCTTTGTGTTCCCTGATGACAGCCATGCATACTCACCCTTGCTTCAGTTTGCTCTTTTCCTCCTCATTTTTCATGCTGCATGATTTGTGAAAACCTCTGATAAAGGCTCCTCAAAGTCAACAGAACTCTTCATTTATCTCAGATTTTTGTCACCCATAAGCCCTGACGAGGCCCAGCTTTCAAAGCAGTTCCACAAAATATTCTGTGAGTGTCACAGGTGTGCCATTGGTTCTCCTTTGAATACACAACCTAACATGGTCTGTGTATTCCTAGCCAGTCAGTACCTCAGCTGCTTTAAAGTGATTATGACTTGTTGGGTTTTTCCATTATTTACTGACCCTTATTATTTTATTTTGCTGACAGCATTCCAGCAGTTCCTCTAAGCTCTTATGTCCCAGTAAGAAAACATTATGAATTACCTTTTCAACTGGCAGAATTAATCCATGATCTGGGTTTTTTTTTTTTTTTATAGCTGCCTATAATTTTAGCAAAGAAAAATGCTTGGGATTCTGTTTGTCTGTGGTATTAAGGTTTTTCAACATCTCCCACATCCCTGGTTTCACAGGAAACTTTTTTTAATTTTAATTCTCATACTTAGACCTGACTATATCTACTAATATGAAACTGTAGGAATGAAACAAGTATTTATGCTCCTCATTACTAAGCAGCAGGCTCAATGTGATGATTCCCCATTGTTTTTAATATTTTTTAAACCTCAAACATTTTGCTTGTTTAGCAACATGCACACATGTCCACAACCACAGCAGGATCTGGACTCTACTTTCAGCTGGTGTATTTTGTTGTCTACACAGATGAAACCATGTTACAATTTTCTTAGTCAAGTTACTAAGACTTTTATTAAAATGTCATTAAAAATGTTTTTCTTGGTGGTTTTCTTTTACAATGTATTGATTTCCATCCTACCAGTGGTGCAAGCCTGAAAAGTTCAGAGCACTTGTAACTTGATAGAAAGATATGGTTTCTTGCAATACTAATTTCCTGGTTAAACCACAATAAATATCTTGTTTCTCTATCACAATTTTCTGGTTAGAATGCTTTCCCTTTATTAAATTTGTATTTAATTAGGTTTTCTTCAGGCTGCTTTTCTTTATTTCACAAGTCCTGGTAAAATTGAGTGTAGACCAGTACCAAAACATCACTGGAAGTAACTTGACTCTATTAGAAAATTTAACCTGGACAATACTAAAATCCATTAAACCTCCATAATGAATGTTTTTATATAAGTTTCTATGTCTGTCTCATATCTATCATTCTCCTTCTCTATATGGTGTCAGAGAAACCTGGTACTTCAAAGTTTCATACCTCCAGTATGTAAACCATCCTCAAAAAATATTTTTTAGGCTTTTGGAATTGGTGATCCAAGTGACAAAACCTGCATGAGTTCTTTGAACTTGCATCAACTTTTGATTACAGCAGGATGAATGAAAATCTGTCCTTGCCACTTAGAGAAATATCACTGTTACATAAGTGTGCTGAGGCCAGGAGACTCTTTCCCTTTCCAGAGCCTTTTTCTCCTCAGTACCCATGTGTGGGATTACACTTTCATATCATGCTGCCTTTGGAAGAAAATGTTATCAAATATTATTTGGCTAACTCTAGAGGAATTAGGAGCCAAAACATTTCTCAGCATCTTTAGGGGCTGCTCCCAGAAGAAGCAGCAGTGACAGAAGCTGGCATTCACTGCTCCTAAACTGCTCCTCTCTGGCTGCACAGGGATGGAAAAGAGGCAGGAGAAAGACTCCTGCAGAAGACTTACAGTAAGAACTACATCCTTCTGAGAAATTCCCTGAGTGCACTTCTAGCATTTCTGAGTTTCCTTTACCCTTAACCTCATTATATTCATATGTGTTGTCAGCAACATGCAATAACAGCTCCAGGTTCAGCCTTTAGAAGTCTCCGTAAATGAGTGCAACATAAAAGTTGTACTTTCACTGACATGCTTTCATCTGCCAAAAATGGATGAAACCTTTTATCTCAAGCCTTCCTCCTCTTGCATCTAATGGAAACCTTTTTCATTTCCTGGTCTGACCAAGTCCAGGAGTAGTTTAATTTTATTTGGCGTGTGGCTATAATGAAAAGCAAAAGCAATGTGTCTGCAAAGCTACTCACGAGTACATCTGGACATTAATGCCACTGCTCAGAGAAGTTACTGCTGGGGGTTTGTGCAACCTCTCCTCTCTGTCTCCTGCTGTTTCTGACTTGGTGGTGGGACTGTGTGTTATGGATCCGATTGATAAATATTCAATGGTTTTATTCTTAGCACTAAATTGAAGATGGCAAATACTTTCCACATTGTAGATGCAGAGCGAAGTGTTCTGGTGCAGTAAGTGAAGATGTAATTAAAAAAAAAAAAAGTTATATTCAGTCACAAAGCCAAATATTAGCAACTGATTTGCAAGCCAGCAGGATTTTTTGTCCTCAAAAGAAACCATCAACTGCCTTACATTAGCCTTTTCTTCTTAAAACAGTTGAGTCATAGAGTCTAAAATTTCAGTGATAATAATGTGTAGATATTAATATACTCTTCATCTGTTTCTGCTTTCTTTCATTTTGGGAAAAAAATATTCATTCAAGAAGGTAACTTAAACCAAAGACTAACAAAAATTGTATTAGTGTCAGACACTTGTTCAACAAATTAATTTCACGCAGTGCTCATAATATATATATATGTGTTAAGAGGAGAATCAAAGATTTTGTAGTGTACAAAAATGGAATGTGGAAAAGGCAAGAAAGAAGGGCCTTCTTCCCTCTTCTGCACCCACCCAAACCTTGCCTTTCACCACTGAAAATGTCCTACTGCACACTCTCCACACACAATGGGCAAAAACTCCATTATTCTAGGTTTATGATGAAGAGTTTTTCAAAATCTGAAGAGTTTTTCACTGGCTGTAACTCCATGGAAATTCATTAATTTAATCCTAGAGTGATGAACTGAGGAATTAGGCCCTTTATTTTTAATATAACTCATATTTTTGACTGAGTACTTTCCTCTGTTGAAATCTCATTTTCAAATATGATTTAGAAAACCCATGCAAACACACTTAGTACCAGGACTAGACCTGAAGTTATTCATTTTGTTGCGGTTAGCACTGGCCCTACACCTTGGTGTGCTGGGAGAGTGACACTGGGAGCCTTGTTTGCTGGGAGAAGGTGTCCAAGCCTTCTCAAAAGTGCAGGGGATGCATTTTTGAGTGAGCAGCACATCTGCAGTGTCTGTCAGCATCTGCAGTCCTGGGCAGAGTCAGACACACTCAGCTCTGATCACTTGGCTGGTTGTTGCAAAGGAACATTCACATCTGGCCCCTCGGAGACAAATCTGACATTTTGTCACCTGTTAATGGGAGCTGCCCCCTCACTCAGGCAGCTTCAAGGCCATGTGATCAGTTCATTATTCTACAAAATTGCTTCTTGCCAGTGTGAATCTTGGTTTGACTCAAGGAGAATCTCATTCTCCGTTTCTCCTCCTACGACTAATTGCCTGGCAGCAGAGTAGCAGAAAAGAAAGAAGAGCCTTCAGATTTCCAACACGGCGTCCTTGAGGATGTAAGCTGTGCCTCTTGTAAATAGATAGGGTATTATATTTAGTAAGAGAATCTAAACCAGGACTGTAATAGATACAGCGTAGCACCCTTTGTTTGCAACTGTCCCAGTCATTTTAGACCAGCAGTTTTATTTACTGTGTGTGTTTTACATTTTTTTTCTAATACTACTAAGGAAGAAAACTTTGGATCAATTCACTTGGAAACCATGAACTCAGCCAAGGTGAAATGTATAAAGCACTCAGTATTGCAGATCTGCTTGGCCTCTTTTCATCTCTTTGTGTATTTTGCCCTTCAGGATATTTTTATTTGTTTTGTTTGTATTTTTTTCAGTGTGTCCTTTCCTTATAAATTTATAAGTTTATAAGTGAGAAAAAGCCCACAAAATGTAGAGCAGATTACAAAAGCAGAATGCTTGAAGAACCAAGTATATCACTTCAGAATGTTTTACTACTTATTTGTTTCTTTGTTACATATTGCATCCTTTGGTCTTTTGCCCTTTAAACTTTATATATTTCTTACCTGCAATCTCTGATTGCCTCTCCAATTGCTTGATGCCATTCCAAGAAATGTAAATTAATGTTGACCTTCTAATATTGATTGATTGATTTTTTTTCCTTGTTGTTTGTCTAGTTTATTTTCTTTTCCCTTTGAAGATTTTATAATCCAGGATAGTTTGTAACAGAGAGGGGTCATTAACTGCTTCCTGTGCTGCAGACTGCAAAACTTAAAATGTATGAAAGACCTTTACCATGCAGTACATTATGAGAAAAAAATAGGCTTTAAGTCATCAACACATACATGTTACACTTTTTACTTTTTGGCTGCATTTTATAAGTACCAGACAGGAAATTTCAAAATTAGTAACAATGTACATTTAAATTTTTCTCATCTGAAAAGAAATAATTTTATTTTTACTAACAATTTAACCTATGTTACCTATCAGCTTGACATGAGGCTGAATGAGAAATGCAAGATTTGAGTTTTTAATATCATTTCAGATAATTAAAAGAATATCCATCAGCAGACATTTTCTTTTGCAGTAAATCCTGACAATGGATCTTACAGGGTAATCAAAACCTGATGCTGCCTTTTATGAGGGCAAGTTATCTCACTGATACAACTAACCTTGCTGCTCTTATTAAGGTTCCCTGTGTATAGCATTGTGTCTAGATGAAGTGAGTAAAGAGAAACGTGAAGTGTCTAAAAAGCCATAATTCATGCTAGACCATTTTTCTTGGAAAAGAGAAAGGTCCGCTTCCTCTTTTGTGTTTTTCCAAGCTCATCATGGTCTCTGCTTAGGGCAAAGAAAAAAATAAAAGGATGACATGGGACATTAGAAGTTTCCCTGGTCCAACATAACTGGTTCTGTGGAACAAGTGAGGCTGGAGAGATGCATTGACTATAAATTAGTGTCAATGCATCTATTGCACTGAGGATCAGTATCAGATTTAAACTAAAATATTGCATTTGGTTTAAGGCAACTGTAAACATCTTCATTAGTATCTCGCCAGAGCCTGTGATTATTTGAAATAGCACAAGAGTACAGAGAGATTGCTAAAGGGCAAGACTAGTAGTGGGAATATTTTTTCCACATATCCATCAATCATTGTCTTACTTTAGGCTTGGGAACAAATAAAGATGAAAAAGCTCACACATAATGACATTCATATTTGTTACAGAATTCTTTTGTTTATGATGGTTTGAGCCATAATAAGGAAAAGTTCTCTAAATTCTCTTTCATGTGATTGGCATCCTTTTGACAACACAAAATAGAGTTGGTTTGGAGGTTTTTAAAGCCTGAATAAATTTACTAGAATTCTCATTCTGAGCACACAAAAATATACAAGACAATTTAACTTTATAATGTCATTATCACAAGTATCTCACAACTCATAACCTCTGCAGCCATAACTTTTCTTTGAAATGTGACATTCAGAATTTTGAATTAATAGCATAAAATATTTTGTGGGGTATGGTCTTCCCTCCTACCTTTTTTTGGAAAAACTTTTCCTCTGAACAGTTACTAATTGAGCTACTTTTTCAGCTCAGTATTTAAATGAAATATTTTCAAAAACTCTTATAAGGCTGATCAACCAGAATGTATTTGTGACTGTGTGGGGTGACAATAACAATTGTTAAATTTTTTTGGGCAATGAAGAGAAGAAACCCTTTTGATGCAAACCTTAAATTTGGTAGAAGAGCCTCTTGAGACAGCCAAATGGCTTCTGCTCCTCACAAGTAAAGACAGGATTAAAAAGAGCTGAAAAAGAGAAGGTTGAGTGATTAGAGGAGGAGGGGATCTGCAGCACACATGGAGTTCTTCCATTGGAGTTAAAAACTCCAGTTCAGCCAGGAGAGAGAGTATTAAATGGATGATATTTAGGTTTGGCTTGTCTGACAGGGTTTCTGTTTGGATCCAAATGTTTCTTTGCAATGCTGAGGTCTCTGGGTGGAGACAATTGGCCCAGCTGGGTTGGCATCCAGCTCAGTCCAGTCCTGGAGGCTCAGCCAGGGAAGCTGAAGCATAATGGAATACGACAAATGTAATACTGAGATTATAATATGCACATCTACGTATTATAATCTATTTGTCTTGTGAATGGTAAAAAGTTAAGTGAAAGTGATTAAAATGAAGTGAAGGAAAAGGAAGCTGGAGTTTAAATGAATGGCACAGCTTTAGGATGTACTTAATTTTTTTTTCCCAAACAGAAGGTATATGCATCTAATATATTTTTATTATGGCTGGAGACCCTAGTCTATATAAAAATGGCAAAGCAAAATTTGCATTTATGTGAGGCTTCATCATATTTTCAGAAGCTAAACAAATATTTAAAAAAAAAAATAAGTCAGACATTTTGCCAAATGATAAGTTACAGTAATTGTTCTATGGAGTGGGTATTTTTTCCCTACTACTAGGAAATTTTTCTGATGGATAGCATGGATCATGGCCTTTTGGGTTATCTTCTGTTTATGGTGCTTACATGATTTTCTGAAGATATTGAAGAAAGAAAGTTACCCTAGAAAAAAGTGGGAGTGAAATTATAATAAGCCTTGCCTTACATTTTTCTGATGCTTTTTAGGGCCTTTGATCATTCCTCATTGAAAGCCTGTGGGCCATTTTTTGTCACTAGATTTTTTCTTTCCTCAGCTCTCTACACACTACTCAATAAGTATTGAGGGTTTGGTGATTTTTAGTAAGAATTTAAGGGGATTTCTGCCTGCTTAAGTTTATAATCATGCTAGAGCAGATGAGGGAAGGTGTCCTACAAGCTGTGATATTGTCCAGGTATAAACAGCACCAGGAAGTCTGAGACTCCAGCCAGCTCAAGGGTAGACCACTTTGAACAAAGAGATGCACAAATTATCCAGTGAAACTTCAGAGTGAGGTTTGAGAAATATCTAAAAGCTCACTGGGCTCTTGGTTTGTCTTGCATCTATCTTTTGTGTGGGGGAAGAGAGGAAAGATAGATCTGCAGTCAGGGGTAGGGAACAGCAGGTCTCACCTCTCACCAGTGTTTTCCATGTGGTAATGACTATTCTTCCTTCTGTCTTGCTAATATTGCTGTTTACATGTCAGATCTTTCTGATTTAATAATGTAACTGTGGTTACTGTCTGATTATACTGTGTTCAATCTTTTCTTTACAAGGCACCTAAAAATCCAAGCTCAGGATTTTAGGCTTCCATATGCCCCAACAGAATCAAAAGTGATTTCCTTTTCTAATATCAGCCATTCATCCTTTGTGTGGAGGATTTGGCAGCCCAGCTGATATTGGCATGTTGTTGTAATTTATGATTTTTTTTAAAGTCACTAAATTCAGATTTTGCATTTCAGAATACTTAGTGACACGCAGTAAAAACAGAATACAGAAGTGTAACATAACTTCAATGGTATTTCATAGAAAATCTTCCAAATTGCATCCTCCATATGAAATGTCAGGTTAATAAGATTTCTCAGCTTCAAAGTGCATTAGTTTGTTTCAGTAGGGCAAAGGTTGTTCATGTTTTTTGGGAGGGTAACAAACAATTTGGAAAGATTTAGATAATTAGCAGAAACAAAAGTGAAAATCCAACCTATTAAATGCAGAAGCCATTAAGGAGACAGATGGATAAACAAAGCTGTTTTTCTCTTTGGCTTCATTTATTAAGGGTGGAAAAATCAGCTAATCCTTTCATTTGCTCCAAATTCTAGGTCAATACTCAAAGCTGTGCATGATCAGTGCAGGAGTTTTAAAAATGTAGCTTTTGCTTTGGGTATTCACACCATCTGGATTCTTGATTATAGCTGCACGCAGAGGCCACCAGGGCAGCTGTCAGGACAGGTAATGGCTTGTGACTCCTTCTGCAGTGCCTCTCTCTTTGTCCTGTCTCCTTCCCATGCCTTGCACGCCCCACTCAGCTCCAGAGCAGAAGCAGAAGTTGCAGCACTCTCCACTCTTGCAGCCTCCTTGGCAGGAAGATCTGCTGTGGGAATTGACCACCGTGGGCTCATTTTTCCCCCAGTGGGTTCTCAACACGTGCTATTTGCACATAACGAGATCTTGTGCTGGTTTTCTGCCCTTTCTTCTATCTACATCCAGAAATGTATTTCTGTCATTCACCTTGAAACCCGCTTCAGAAACCCCTTTATAATCCAAGCCTGTACTAACATCCAAGTACAAACCTCTATTTTGAAAGTATTTTGGAAATGTTAGGGTGCAGTATGCAGGCAGAAAAGCTGGAAAATGACATTTCAAACTTAGTCATGTGCCTCAACAAAACACACTCCCTGCTTCCATTACTTATGTGTAAAACTGAAAGGCTGGAAGAATTAATTGTTCTGTTGTTTTGTTGGCACCTTGGAAAAGCTCTTTCCATTTTAAAAATTAAATTAGTCCCTGAGCAGTAACTAAACACATTATATGTTCAAAATATATATAAAAACCCCCAACATCCCTATGCTTCATACCCAGTATTTTAGATTTATTTATGCATTAAATACTCAGCTTTGATATTACTATCTAGCTGTTCATTTTATGCATGCTCAATGTTTCCTTAATTTCTTCAAAATTTACATGAAATATTAATATGTGGATTGGGACAGTTTAGTTCGTTAACTATAAATTAAGAGTTGGCATTCATTATTTAGTAGTTAAATTCTGGCTCCCAGTTTTTGTGCTTTTTCCTGCTCTAATTATTCTTTTCTTAATGGAGGTAATTATAAAGTGGTACAACACTAGGTCAAAAAATATCTCCCCATATTTAGAAAGACTCTTAAGTGTATTTATTCAGAAGTCAGAAGGTCATTCCAGTGTACAATGTTTTCTTAACCCTGTGAAGGTAGAAAGGAAGCAATCCAAAATTTTAAACATTTTACATCTTTACTTGTCTAATTTTTAATTAGTGGGGATATTCATATTGGCAGCTGAAAAGTACATGTGTGCAGTATTAAGTTCAGCTGAATGCAGTCCATAAACAATCAATTCCTTAACTATGACCTAGTCTTGATAATTTTTCTCACACTTAAAGTCATGTATTTCTAGAGTAATTCTTCCAAAGCTTCTAGGAGTAACCAATGGATAAAGATTGTGCTTAATGGAGGGCATAAATTATTGCAGCTTCAACAAAACCAAGGGAATAACAGGGAAGATATATAGCCCTATATAATACAAGGTAAGACCTATTAAAAAAAAATCCCACCTTAAATAGCAGCTTTTACCTGCTGGGGAGACCTGAAGTGGTTCAGGCTCAGTTCCCTGTGCTTGTATTAGCAAATCCTAATCCCCTTATTTTGATAGATCCCATGCTAGCTTCTGAAATTTTCAGTGTACAAAAGAAAAAAGCAACTAAAATAATTTAAAAAACAGATCAAGGATGCAGCAAGACACTTCTACAGCATTTACTGTTTATGCAATATAGTCAACAAGTCATGTACATGAAAGTAGCAGAAACAGGAGTGAAAGAGGCAATAGATAACTTGTTCAAACAGATATTCTGATTACCCCTCCTTTCCCCATCCTCTCTTCCTCCTTGTGCTATAAGAAAATAAAATATGAGGGGAATAAGCAACATTTAACAGTAAATATCTTAAACACTGGCCTGGAAATTTCTCTAGGAGTTTGAAACACAAGCTGGTTGGGTTTTTGTCCCTGCCTTTTTTCCCTCCTCCTTTTAGGTAGTGTCTGATTTGTACTTCTCTTTTGCATCTGATCTGCCACACATTAAATTGTCACTGCTTTTCCTGAAGTTTCCAGGTGCTGCAGTTTGGCTGGGAATTTAGTTATCAGATGAGGCAGAAGCAGAATGAAGTTGTTTGTCTCCTGACTTTGTCACTACCTTGCCTGTCCTCCCCATATTTAAGAACTCATTTTTCAGGTACAGTCTTTTTTTTCCACAGTGATCCTTCTTTAGATTTAATTTACTATTCAAAATTCTCCTTGCAGTTTTTTATTCTCTGAATATATTGATAAAATACAAGGGAATGTGCTGATGACAGCACAAAAGGTGAGATTTATCAATCATACCTCACTCTAGCATCCTCACTAGCAGAATTATTGTTATGTTTGCAAAGATGTTAAAAGGAAAAGATAAAATAACTGCCTTAGAGAGATGACAGGAGAGAAATGGATGCTGATGGCAGCTGTTCTTCCAGACACTGACTTGGGAGCTCAGAGGACAAGTTGCAGAATGTTCCTGGGGATGCATCAGGCCCTCTCTTATCACCTAAATGTTTCTTTTATTTGATACTAATAACACTATGCTATGGACAACGATATAATAAAAATCCCATCAGAAGCAGCAGAGTTACTCATTCATGACTGACTAATTCCTCCAGTGTCAACAAATGGAGTTTAAACTACCCTGTAGCAGAGAAGGTTATTTCTGCTGTCGTTTCATCAGGGGAAAGAAGAACAATTTTGTCTTTCTTAGGTCAGTTTGACCCAGAACCTGATAACTCCTATAAATCATAAACTGCAGATGTGTTATTGTGTCAGTGTTAAATAGTATAAAAACAAGTTTTCAACAGGCTCTTGGGTAAATCTTATTCACAGCAAGTGAGCAGAAATATTAAACTCAGTCTTGCATTTATTGAAGAAATGTAAAACCATGTGATTTAAAAACTTGCTGCTGAATTAGTGGCTATTTCACAAACCTCAAGTGCAACAAGCTATTTAGATTCCTACACAGTCACCATCAGGTCTGTAGTGCACAACAAGACCAAAAATCTCTTCAGTTAAATGATTGTTAGGCATTTTTTTTACACATAATTAAACTACCTCATTTAAAACAATTATAAATTCACAACATTTTATGATTTGAAGGAGGATGATGGTAGTGATACATCTTTCAATTATGCCTTTATGACCTTAGTAAGTGGACTGTGTGATTCACATCTACAGCTATTAAGGTGCCTTTGTTATAACCTCAGGCCTTTATCTTATCCTGGATGGTCTTCATAAAATGATGGTTTCCACCTTTGGGGTTTATTAAGCAGATATTTTGTCCTTCACATTTCTGAAAAAGGTCAGTTTCAGAATGTTGCTGTTCCCTACAAGCAATCATAAGGAAATACTAGTATTGGAAATGCTTGATATTTTAAACCTTGAGATAATGGCGTTGGGACTTTCCAGCTCCACAGCAGGCTGAATCTAAATTCTGTGCAGTTGACTCCAGAAATGTGTTGACTGGCTGCCATCTCTTTTAATACAATGAGAGTGGTCTATTTTTAACCATGGACTTAATTTAATCAGCATAGTTGGAGTTTTGGCTATGGTGAGGGAAAGGACTGTCATTATCTCATTTATTTAAGTTGCCTCATTTTTCCAATGTGAATGCAGTTGTCAAGCAGAAAAATCCTCAAAAAAAAAAAAGTCAAATCCCATTATAGTTTTGGATCCAGCCAGAAATCTTCTACATAGTGCATCATTTGGAATATAAAGAATAAAGGGCAATCCACTCCAGTGACAAAAAAGCAGCAAATTAAGAATTATTTCATTGCAACTTGTTATATGCTACCTTACAATCTTAGGATCTGTACTGCATAAAGATGGGAGGAAGTGAAGAGGAATAACAACACTACTGCTAATAAGAGAGACAGAAAAAACTCTAATCCACCAAAATACTGATACTGCAGTTGCATGTCTGTTAATGAACTCTGATGAATGCTCTAGGTCTGGGAACATTCAGGAATGTGAAACCCTGGCTTGCATGAGTTACTGTGCTTAAGAATTAATGCACAGGTAGAAGAAGGAATCCTTCCCTCCTCAGAATTGCATTCAAACAAACAAACAAACAAACCATAAAGCCTTAATTATTTTCTATCCTATTTTTTTCCATTTATTTCTACCTGGAGTTAATTGTCTTGCCTAAACCAAAGTAGTAGCTGACAAGTCTATATATTTCTCTTATGGCAGAGGAAAACTGAAGGATGTCTGGGGATCCTTCTCAGTCTCTCACAGTCCAGCCCACCTGTAGCTCTTTTTGCTGCAGAAACTTGAGTGAACTTACCTGGAATAGAGCAAAGTGTTGATGAGAAAGATGAAAAAAACACAACAGGCATAGGAATTTTATTCTTTATTATACCACATCCTCCAACTGACCTTTAGGAACCACAGCAAACTTGTAATGGCATCAAGAAAAGTACAAAATTTAGGTCTCTATATCACCTCTTGCAAAAGCACTAGCCTTGAATTGAAATCAGAAACTAGTTTGCTTAGGAACTAAGAACAGATTTGATGTATCATCATTTAGACACAGCTAGGCTGATGCAAAACCTGTGTGCAAGTAGTAAGAAAATTACAAGAATAATCAGAAAATATCAGTGCAATATGTGCTGTATGGATAGACAGGAGCTTGTTGCAGAATGCAGCACATATAATTATAGCTTCATGTTTCATGTGGAGTTTTCTGTGAGCATTTTTCATGCATGAGCTCTTTCTTACCACTAATGACATTTGGAAACTGTAGTGCATTTGAGATCTGATGAGCATCACTTCCAAATTGCTTCCAGGGTGTGGTGTGAATCAATTAATATCTTCTGTTCTGACATAAGTTCAAAGACTACAGTTTTCAGAAGAGTATAATGGTATAATTGTGGAATATGCAATATTTATTGATGAACATTCTAAGAGGAATATAGAGATAATTATATGCAAACGTGCATGTGAAACAAAATCAATGTTATTTTCTACTCATTATTCACAGAGGCATAAAATAGATTCAATGCTAATAGTTCTGCTAATTGCACATATCCTTATGCATGTTTATGAATAAAAGACAACCAGAGTACCTCAGAATAAAAAGAAGCGCAACTCCTAGGAGGCATTTACTAACTAAACACTTTAAAGTAAAAAAAGTTAGTTTATAAAGAAAACAAGGAGAGAATACTAGAGAACCCCATAGATAAAAAAAACTGATCTCAATTTTAAGAACTGATTTTTGTAATAATTCAAAAGCTTTCCTTGAATTGGTCTAAACCACTAATTTTCCTGTATTATTTTGAATTTTTTCAAAAGAATGCGTGTTTTTCTTCTTGTTGTTTAAATTTCTTCATTTGCATGAACATCTTCTTTCACGTAGCAGGTCTTTATAAACTAGAGAAATCCAGTGATGTCCAACATGGTTTGAGACTTTTTAGAAAGAATTTTAGAAAGAATCAGTATTTCCTGAATGCCAAGTGAGATTTGTACTCAGAGCTCTAAGGCTGCTTGAAGGTCCTTGCAGCCGCGGGACATGAGACATCGTGTCACTCACACTCACCCATGGTGTCTCTAAACCTTCTTAGTTTAATTTTTTCTATAAAACTTTATTGCTGTCATTGCTTCAAGTGCAGTTATGGATTCCTGAATTCTGGTGTGGTAAGTTCTAGAGGGGAAGGGAACATGTGCAGAATGAATGTTGCTGGATCAAACAGTGAGCTTGGAAGGCCTCTCTTGGAGAGGATGGGAAGCGAGAGAGAGCTCTGAGAGCTGCTCCCTGGGGCACTCAGATTGCAGCAGCCTCAGCGGAATACCAGTGAGGAGCACCATTTCCAGAGTGAGCACTGAAACTGCTGGGCTGGAAGCAAGCTGCCAGGCTGAGAGGGAGAGGGAGACTCCGTGGAGGGGCTTGTTAGAAAGCAGTCAGAGCTTTCACAGTGCGGGCTCAGGCTTTGAGGAGGGGCCAATGACGGTGAGTAATATTGCTTGAGTCAACACAGCTTCTGTAAAGGGAAGCCATGAATCACACAGCTGTCCCAGTTCTTAGAAGGAGTCAGGCAGCACTAGGATAGCATATCAGTAGTCAGTATAATTGAATTAGATGAAATTAAAGTTAAATTATGTCTTTTATGTATTAAAACATATTCTATCATAGATAAGAGGTGAGGGTTTTCTTTTTTCCCCCCTATTAATTAGTGGCTGAAAGAATAACAGAAACCTCATTACAAACACTGGGTTGAATGAATGAAACCCCAACTGAATATTTATGTCACTGGAAATTATTGAGTGAAAAGTAAAAATTGCCACAGCCTACTGGTGAGTGCCTCAATGTTTATAGAAAATGGATAGCTGTTGGCAGAGTGGCAACAGAGGAAAATCAAAGCTGTGTGTAAAAGAGAAGTGGCTCATCTTTGGCAGGAGAGAATGCACTTAGACCAATCGATGTCGACATTAAATCATACAGCTATGAAGTGCCAATGTTTAGCAATAGTCTGAGTAGACAGGTTTGGTAACTTGGAAAGTATTCTCAGAGATTTTACTTTTTGTCTCTGCTGAGTTATCGGAGTTTTCATTGCATAAACTGCACTCCCCTGGCTTTGGTATCCCAGTCTTATGAGACATTTCCTTAATTATTTCCTAAATGCACACTGTTGGGAACAGCTTGCACCTGTAGAATATATAGTTGATGTTTTCAGCCTTAAGTTTGACTGCATGGAAGAAATATTTATATCCCATCCAATTTGGTATTTGATGCAGACCTTTTAAGGTACTGACAATTTTCAATGTGATATTTCAGCAGATTTCCAGCACTAATGATTTATGTAGCTAACTTTATAAACTGCAGCTTATAGAAGATGTGCTAAATTAAGTCTCCATCACATAAATTGATGGCTTTTCTTCTGCCTTTATAAGTGAAACCTTTGAAACCAATACTACAACTAAATGAAATTGTCATTTTATTAAATCTAGCTTATGGTTCAATAATTCTGTTGAACTGCTCTTCTCATTTAGACATCAATCTTCTGCATGCTTTTTAAGGAGCACACAAAGTCCCAGACTTTGCTGATGGTAACAGCATGCAGTGTGAAAATGAGGAGGAAATGAGGAGCTTCAGTTGCGTGAAGCTCTGACTCACACACAGCCAGGGCAGTGATTTAACTTAGGGAAAGACAGTAAGCTTACAGAAATAGCCCACTGTGGAAAATGGAATCAAAGTTGGCCCACAAAACAAGTACCTAAACAGTTATGGAGCTCTGTTAGATTGATCAAGTCTGGGTGCCAGCTGCTCTTCCAGCTGGACTCATTCTTCCTGAGCAGGCAGGGGAAGAAAATAAGAAAAAGCTCAGGTGAAGGTAAAGACACTTACCAATTTTCATGGGCAAAACTGACTTTAATTGGGAAGAAATTACTTCAATTTTTTGTCAGTGAAAAGACAATTAGATAGTGTGAAACAAAGGAAGATTAAACCAGCACCTTCTCTCACTTCCCTTTTTTCCAGGGTCAACTTCACTCCTTGGTCCTCAGTTCCTCATGACTGTCACAGGGGGATGGATAATGGAGGCTGTCATCAGTCCATAATATGTCTCCACTGCTCCTTCTTCCTCATAGTTTTCTCCTGCTCCCATGTGGACTGGACTTCCCATGGGCGACAATCCTGCAGGATAAACCTGCTCCTGCATGGGCTTCTCACTGGGCACAGTTCCTTCAGGGCATGTTCTGCTATCATCTACCTACTAGGTAGAAAAATTCAATATATCTTACCAGGAAAAAAAAAATTGAAACATGGATTCAAGGTATTTTTCATATCACTGATACTCACAAGTAGTGTTTGACCTCTGGAGACTGGAAATTTTCAGCTACTTTGGAGTAACAAGGTCCTTCTATGAAAGCACCCCTTTTATAATCTCGTATTTTTGTTCCTACTCATCTGGAAGATGAGGTATCTGTTCAGAATTATACCTTTCAGAAATATGTCTTTTCTTGATACTAGGAATAATCTTACAACAGATTTCTATTCTGCTCATTTTTTTATACCTGTGGATACTTTGCAGCTTTTTTTTTTTTTCTTTTGGTTGCTCAAGGAGTTGAACTACACAGAGAATTATATATTAGTTTTAAGCTTTATAGACTTGGGTCTCTGTAAGGAGCTTTTTGAGCATCTATTACCACCATGAACCTCTGACAGAAGGAAATGGGAATTTGCATAAAGTCATGAAGTAAAAAAAATTACCTTAAAGACCAAGAATATTTTTATTAATACTATACAAATAAACTATATAGTATGCATATATTTTATGTTGTAGTATAATAATATACATAATATTGTAGTATAATACTGTATAATACTATAATAATATTACAGTATGATAATTAATACTATAAAAATAAACTATATGTATATAAAGACAATTTTACTGCAGCTTTAAAATTATTGTGATTTCAGTTTCATGCTGTTTTCTTGAAATATCGTGTTTGAATACAGCAATAACACCAAACATAATCTTGTCAGGGTAAGTTCCACTAGCCCTAGAAACCTTGAAGCTTACAGCAGAATGGAAAGCAAGCAAGCACTTGTGTTTAAAGTTTTGTTGTTATGACCTCTCATTTCCAGCTGAACCATGAGAACTTTCATGCACTAATTTTGACTTTTTATTTTTAAGCTTATGGGATATTTTTGTTTTGTTGTGTTTTTTTCACAGGTATGTTAGACTTGTATGTTCATAAGACTGGATCTTGTATTGCTTTAAAAAACCCTAAAATTGGAAAGAAGAAGAAAATTAGCATTTTATGTCTCACTTCTATTAAAGTCAGTAGCTTTATGCTGGCTGGTTAATACCTGTGAGTTAGCAGTGATGAATGCATGTTTCATTCTACACTGAAACTACTAGTTTTCACATTTTAATGATACTTAGGTTCATGTGACAAAAATTTTTGTGGTCTGGCAATAATCACTGAAGCAGGCAAATAAGTCTTTTCATGGAGCAATTTTGTTGATATAGGGAAGCAGAGGCAGGAAAAGACTTTCAGAAGTCAGGAGAATGGCTTCTTCTTGTGGGAGAAAAAAAACTCCCAAAGGCCAACCAAAAAAAACCCAAAGACCCACATGCAGCACTCTTAAAGAACAAGAATGGGTTGTGGTTGCAAACTTAAAAAAAAAAAAAAAAGGAAGAAGAAAAGTGCAGCTCAAGAGAAATCATAAAAAATGTATTCTTTCTAGGGACAGGGAGAAAAATCAACCCAAACAAACCACCTTCCTAATAATAATCAGGAGATGAAGACTACTTTCCATTCATGTGTTCAAGCCTCTGGAGTAAAAACTCGGTAGAAAAAGTTTTACCTGATGATATTTCAGCAGTGTGTTCCTAATCCAGTGGATAGAATAGTAAATGTATCCACAGGCTGCACAGGGACAAAAAGTTCAAGAATAGGTTTTACAAATGTTATTCCCTGATGGAACAGTAGTTAAAATTATTCTCTTCTTGCTTCTGTAGAAAGCCCAAGGAAGAGAAATATACAGTTTTATACTGGTAAATCCAGATATCAGATAATCCAGATATTCAAATTGCTTTTTCTTGAAAGGCAAATGGACATTTGCCCAATGGAGGAAAGCAAAACTCAGTTCTGAAGTCTATACATTGGTGAAGTTTCCAGTGAAGTGAATTTAGTTAACTGCTTACCATATCGCTCACATTTTAAAAGACCATGGAAAATCTTCAGCAATTCAATTTTTGGAAGAATTGGCAAGTTGGCAGAACTAGTTCCATAGGGAAAAAATTATTTTAGAAAGCAAAAATATGGTTGGTTCAAAGTGGTGTTTTGCTTAGATGAGATTTTCAATGATGGTTCCCTTGCTTACAATAACAGCATGCAGTACGTGTCACCAGAGGAAATTAAGAGAAGTCAGCCGTCAATTTGACTAACTAAAATAGGCCTCAGAAGCCTAAGAAGCAACAATTCCAGCTACTCATGTTACAGTTTCATACATGTATTATAGAACTAAGCTTTGAAATGGAGGGTAAATCAGATTAAGTCCTGATTTCAAAAGTCAAAAATCCACTGCCAATATTATTTTGGATTTTTAAGGTATGTAGCTAATAACTGTCTCATTTGTTTACTACTTAAATTCTTACTTTGAGTTTGAGAGTCATTCTTGTTTTCCTGTGTGTGGTTTTAGAAGACAAAGTTTAATCTGGGACTCCCAGCTAAAATCCAATCACTACCCACCCAAAAAATCCATATAATTTTTTAGAGTGGATGATAATTTTCACTTTTGCAATGGAAAATGTTTTGGAGTGACACTAGGCTTGGTGTTAAAGAGTTGCTGGATTTTATTATAGAAGTTATGACTTTCACATGTAATTAAAATAATTCCAGTACATGCATGACATGTAAAATTGTTTGAGGATACAGAAGACAATATTCAGCTAGTGACTGAGTAAGCAGCCAGTGTCCTTTATTTATTTACTGAACCTGAATATCAAAAGTTTGAGCTATTTCAGGATCTGGGACCAATTTTAGCAGCACTTCTCTTAGTTGTCTTAGGAGTGAGAGCAGTATCTTTGATTGTTGCATGGAGGTTTGTCTGCTGCTATGACAAGCCTGACTGAGGTCAAAAATATCCTACGCTTCATAAGGAGTTACTCAAGTCACTATCTCTAGCCAGTCTTCTCCCAAACTCTTGGATATTTGCTTTTAAAACTGAAGCTGCATGACAGCTTACAGCTGGCAAAAATGTATTAGGTTTGTATCCATTTATGCTAAGTGAAATAATTTAGATTTTGTCAATTTAAAATAAGCAATTGTAAATTAATACTATTAGCCTTATAAAGTGTGATGTCTTTACAGCTTGGTATTAACTTTTAATTCAACATTTGAGACACTGGCTTTGAAGTAGCAGTTCAAAGAAAGGAAGAACAATAGTTACATTTTGTAAGTGCAATTCAGATGAATAGTAACACCTTAGGTGTTTCTAAAATCATTTCACTTTTGCAATTTTGATTTTCATAGGTGCTTAGTATTGGTATTTTTTAGTACAAAGATTACTTATCTTGAGAGGTTTGAAAATCACACTGTTTTACTGACATAGAGAAAGAGACAGCAGGGGAAAAAGAAGTGTATTATGACAGCCTGTTAGGCTGTAGGGTAGAGGGTAAAATAGGGAATTGAAAATCAGAAAGAAAAGAAAAGAAAAAAAAAAAGCATAGACAGGTGGGTGGAAAAAATGCTAGAGGGAACAGAAATCGCTGCAAGCAAGATTTACCATAATCATTCATGGACGGTTTACAAAAGGATATTACAGCTACCTGGGAGACCAGAGCCTAGGGCCGTTTTGGCACACAGACTAGTGGGAAACTGTAATGCAGTGTTTTGGGATCCAATCATAACAGAGGTGTTCGGAAGGCAGGAGGTGGCAAAAATGGTCAACACGTGAAAGTCAGCTAATTTTAAGTAAATAACACTGATGGAATGACACCGTCAGAGGTTTTTCTCTTCCACAGACAGTGGAATGACAGGCTGTCACATCCACCTGAAAAAGCAAATATCCTGCAGAATGAGGGTGAGCATTCTTTATGTTGGTTTAAGCCTGGAGATTTGCACTGGCTAAAAAAAGAAGGCAAACAGTGGTATCAGGAGCAATTCCTGTCAGACTAAGGACATCCCACTCTATTGACAATAAAACAGCTTTCTGTGGCTGCATTTCTTGGATATTAGCAACTCAAACCATCTCTTCAGTGTTTCAATCATAGGAAAAGCATTTTTTTCCTCATCTGTTAATAGCAGCTTCTCTGTGGCTATTGCTAATGGCTGTTGATGCACCTTGGAAATTTTGCGACTTTGCTCAGGAGATTTTCCATATTTGGCATTGCAGAACTCGGTATGCAAGGTCTCCTTTATAAAGTTATTGCTTAATAACCCGCTCAAAGGATGAAATTGTGATGTTATGTAAAATACCTGCCTGTATTCTCCTTCCCTTCCCATGAGGCATTCCAGGCTCACCTCTGTGCCAGCATTAGTTATGCAGGGCATTAGATCCCCTTGCCAGTCTGACAGTCCATTTTTGTTTTCTTTGGCTGTAATTTCCTAGCAGATCAGGCCTTCAAACCAGCTTGCCAGGCAGCCACTGGGTTGCAAGGGATGGAGGAGGAATCATGCCTTCCACAGGAGCAAAGGAGGGGATTCCAGCCTGGCTAAAAGAACCTTACAGTGTCCTGGAGACACAGCCTCACCTGCATGACCCTGGCTGTAGCAAAGGACTGAGGATAGAGCAAGGGATGCCTTCAGCATCCTCCAGTACTAGAACTACCTGTTAAACCTGTGTCCAGCCTGTGCTATTTCAGCTCTCTTTGCTTGGCTTCCCCCTCTGTAAAGCTGGGAAGGATCACACTCTCCTTTTCTTGTGTTTTGTATAGTTTCTGTATTTGGACAGCCACATTTCCAGGTGGAGTGATGTCCTTCTGGAGTGCCTGGTGCAACTGCACTGTGACCTCAGGCAAGCAGGGGAGAGGCAGAAGTCAGGGATGTCTCTCACTATTACAGTGATACAAATGAAAAATAGCAATCTGTTTATTGGGATTGAAATCTGTAACCTGGCTGACTAATTCATTCAGATTTCTAGGGGCTATCTATACATTCTAGGGGCTGTCTATACATTAAGTGTGGGTCCTGGCTGTGGTCAATTGACTCTTTCATTTCATTGATTAGTGCTATAAATAATTATATAAAAGATATGTAAATCCTCACAAATGTGATATAATTATCTCAACAATTATTCTGCATCTCACTGGGTATGGGGGAAAATGAAACCTGTTCCTAGAGCATTTCTGGTTGCTAAGAAACAGTTACTTCAGTCGTAGAAATTGTCTCTCACACCAGATACATTATTCTGGCAAATTGGACTTTCAGATTGAGTACCAAGGGAAAGGGGAACAATCAGAAATGAGAAAATTGCTATTACAGAGCTCCATGGGGTCTAGTATGTGTGTGTCAAAGATTCTGGTTTTATATCTGCCTCTGTTTCTAGTGTCATGATCTCTATTTTTTTCCTTTCATTTTTTTTCTTTCTTTTTTTTTATCCCCCCTCTGAAAAAAAAAAAAAAAAAAAAGGAAAAATGAGTCATTTGATAAGGCAGAAAACCATAAAATCTGTTTTCTTACTGGTGGGGCAAGGATGGTAAATGCTCACCACTTCCTACATCCCTCATCTTCCCAAAAACATAAAACCTGTGTTGTGGGGTTCAAGACAGCTTTCAAAAAAAAAGCAATTGGGACAAGGGGGAAAAGGTATCAAAGCCTGTTTTATGTCTGTTGGTCTGTTAGGTGACCCAAGATCTTCCTCCTCACCAAGGCAGTGCTGTGCCCAGTCTGGCACTGGGGTGCCTGTGGAGGGCAGGATGTCTGTGCTGCAGCTGACATCGTGGGGCTCCAGTGCTGACAATTCCAAGATGGGACAGACCCTTGTCCCTGTGCAGGACAGTTTGTGGGACTGTGAGAAGTGAGACCCATGCTGGGAGAATGAGAACACAGAACTGAACGGGCTGAACACAGAGAAATCACCAAGTTCATTCACTGGACTGGGAGTACTTTGTGAGGATGTGTGTGTTTACAGCTCATTTACTCTATACACAAGATAAAAATTCTCCTGGATCCTCTTCACACTGATCTGTCCTTAATTCTCTTTTGTCACAACTTTGTATTTTGTTGATTTCAGATGTCCTTTTTAAAAAAAAAAAAAAAAAAAAGAAAGAAATTTTATTATGTTATCATTGAATAAAATAAACAAGACCCCAGCTAGCTTTCTGTCGAAATCAATGAAAACTGAGAAACTGAGAATCAGTCTTTGCTGAGCTCTACCCTTTCAGTTTGAAGCTGCTACACATTCTGAGCTATTCTGGTTTTTTTGCTTAAACATCTTGGCTAATTAAATTCTATCTGAGTTTCTCCTGTAGCTTGTTGCAAGATTTATAATGCTAAAGATCAGAAGGTTGAATCAAGGATTTATTAAAATGTGTTGCAAAAAGAAAGAAGTTGTGTAGGTGCACAGAATAGTAAGTGCACATTTTAGCACTCCTTGTGGTTGTAATGATAATTACTGCACTCCTCTTGAAACCAATTTAATTCTCAATTTTACTTTGAAGTTTAAAAATGTCATTAATTAATTACTTTATCTAAACAGATTTGAGATATTGCTGAAAGCCTCTGGGAGAAAAAAATAAAAAGAGTTACTCTTGTCAAGTATAGCTTTCCCCTTCCATTTCTTATGTTTGTGAGACAGATTGTTCATATATACACACAAGCAGACTCAGAAATGCATTTCAGTCATTCACAGATTTAACCACAAGCACACAAAGTGTTATCCTACTGTGTACTACTCAAATCACATTATAGCTAATGGATTTGTGTTTCCTACATCTGAGACAACAAAACTTTCGGAAATTTTTTCCAGGGTTTCACTTCCCTGAGAGTCATGGGATGACACTCTTAAGAGCTCTCTGTCTGCTACTGTAACATACAGATAAAGCAGCTTTAAAGAAAAGAGGCAAAACAAACATAAAATTCAAAATACGCTGCCTGTTCTTTAAATGTTATGTTGTATGGCAGAATATTAAAAAGCTGTTTCTGCTTGATATCAATCAAAAGGTTGTGTTGCTTGTTTGTTGTGGGTTTTTTTCCTGTGTTCTGTTTGGTTGCTTTTTTGTCTCTTTTTTTCTTTTTTTAAATTTAATCTTTCTGAAGTGTACTGTGTTCTTTTGCATTGCTTGAAAAATCAGAGTTATAATCTGACCTCTGAGAGAAGTTAGAGTTTGATGTTTTGTAATTCAAAGCCCAGACAGTGTAAATTGGCTTGAATCCAAGTTTTGTGTTTAGAACATAACAGGGGCTTTAAAAAGTAAGCTGAACAATGGGGTTATTAGCTTTCTGAACTCAAGGCACTTTGCATAAGACAATGATTGAAGTGCTGCCACAGTGTCTTTAAAAACACTTTATTAGGCAAACATTCCTCAGGGGAAGGATCAACCTATATTTTCATAAATCCGTGCTCAAAACTTATTAGTAAGGTATTAGTCCTACCTTTGAAAAAGGAGTGATTACTGTATCCAAAAGGACTGGGGTACACAGCTCCTGTCCTTGTAAATCTTATCCAGTCCATTTACAGCTGCTCCAGGGTGAACTTCATCAGAAGGCTCGGAAGTATATTCCAAGGTATTTTTATACCTCATATCTACTTTCTTCTTAAAGTACTGACATTTTAGTGTATCTGGTTTTCAGGGTCACAGCTTCCTTTTGAAGACACTAGGATGTTAAAAGAGCCCCTACAAATCCAACCAGCCCTGCACTCTGGCATTGACCTGCAACTCACTAATCTCCACAGTCAGCAGGTCAGACTGGGATCTGAGCTTTGGATTCAGCACCACTGAGAAATAATGGGCTGGGGCAAATCTCTGGAGCTCTGTCCTCTTCTAAGTGTGCTTTGCTTTGGGGAAAACCTGGTCTCTTGGCATGTCAAAGCCAGGGAAAATCCCCAGTTTGACCTGCAGCTGCATTCGTGGTGCAGCCTTTGGAACCCTCCTTCATCCTCTCTACTGGAGAGGAGCTGTGGATGGAAGCCCCTCACCTTGGGGGTCTGCCCCTTTGCGCTGCTGGCAGCTTCTGGGAGCTGGTGTGGGGTTTGGAAGTTGAGCCAAGGCGGGGGAACGGGGTGATTCTGTCTGTCTTTGTCTGCACAGGGCTCAGCTGTGTGGTGGATTGAACCTCGTGGCTCTCCGAGCAGAGTGATAGTGCACAAAGTTAATAAAGCATTCAGCAGCCAGCATTGTCTGGCTGGAATTATTCCTCCCTGGTCAGATTCTAAAGCAAAAGAAAAAAAAAAAAAAGATAATCCAGCATGAGATTCCCTTTATAGCTGCACGTGCCATTGTTGCACAAGGAATTGCATGTATTGATTAAAATCTTAAAAGAAGAGAAGGAAAATGAGCTGATGACAGTTCAAAAATTATTTTTTCAATAGAATGTGGCTTAAGGCCATCAAAGGAAGAGAAGGAAAAACTAAATTGATGTGCAGGAGAAAAGGGAATATGTTATCATCTGTTTGCTTAGATGAATAAAGCAAAAAGAAAAAAAAATAAAAATCATACAGATAGAATTTAAATATTACAAGTAATATGTTTGAAAATAGGTGAAGTGGAATTGCAAAACTTAGAGATGCATTTCATAATAATAAATTTTTATTTTTCAAAAATAACATCTTGTTCATTTTTTTAAATCACTCATCTTTTACAGAAATTGAATAAATAGAAAGATACATAAGTAAAATACAAAATTATGAAGGTAAAATTTACTTATTTTGAAATAATTACTTGAAATATGACAGTGTATTTCCCTAAACAACAAACTTTTTTTTTTCTGTGTGTGTGACATTACTCTTTTTTCCACTGGTTGAAAAATACAGAATAGGCCATAACAGTTATAGTAGCTTGATAAATAACAAAGTTAATATCATAAGAAATAGACTTTTCCTAATTCAGGCTTTGGGCAAGTAGAAAATACACCTCAATGCAGGCTGCAATGTAAGTCACTACAGTCATGCTAACAGGATGTATATTAAGTCAAATTATGTCTTTGATATAGTGTAAGTATTTTACTGTGATGAATATGTACTCTATACATAGAACTAAACCAGCACAATCAATATCTCATTGTTAGCATGTAAATGGCAACTTGGGAACATCTATAAATGTATTAGCTTCTATTAACATTTCTAAAGTTTTATGAAGGTGAATGCAGAAAGTATTCTGCAATACAGAAAACCTAAATTTAAGCACATTGTCACAATGGATCTTCATAAATAAACAAAATTCCAAAATAATTATGCAAAGCAAACACCAACCAGCCTGGTAAAATCTTGTCAATATTCATTTTCTTTGACTGTTACTGTACCTTGGAGTATGGAAGCTGACTCTGGAAAGTAAATGATCCTAAACCCCAGAATCCTCCAACATGAACAATAGCAAGCCTAGACTAAAATTGCCAGTGCTACTCAGAAACAAGATTCAGATCTAAATTTCCTTTAGCACATGAAGGCCATGGATGTGAAATCTGGCTTACACTTCTATATTTCACTTGCTTTCATTAGAGTTTCTTCCATGTGATGAGATCAGACTCCTTGGCCTTAACAAAAAAACCTTTATACCATTATGGAGGTAATTTTTTGTGTGTCTGGTAAACCAGGACTATAGACACTTATTTTAAGAGATTTACTTTTCTTCCGCTTTCCTCAGCGTTAACTTTGATTACAAAATTTTAATTTAACTAATTTTCTTTAGATTTATAAGAAAAATTGATCATTCCAGCTCAACTAAATGATGAGAATGTCATGAGGAGTGAGCACAGTGCAGCAACAGGAAAAGCAAACAAAACAACTAAACATCTGTAAAGTATTTTCACATAAGGCTTTATTTTAAAAGGAAGTCTTGGCAAAAGACTTATTTTAACAATAACATGAAGAAAATTTGATGTAGACATTAAATAGAGCTGGAAAAATACCAATCCTCACAAACATTCTGGATTGTAATCTTTCAAGCATAAATTTGCTTTTTGATTTTGCTGTCCCCATTTAATGTTAATTTCCCAAAGATCCATAAACAACTCAGATTTAATTTAATGGTTCCAGCATCTGTTTAATCTGTTTAATTTAATCCAGCACTGAGATTAAGTTCTCACTGGTGTTTTTGATGAAAATGTATTTTATATGGAAAAAGATCATGTTCCAAGAAAGAGGGATCTAGGAGAGAAAGGATAAGAATTGAGCTATTTTTAGTGGCACAGTGATAATACATCATTGTGCAAGAATGGGCAATAATAAATACATAATGTGTCACCTATGTGACACAGGAGGTCATGCATCATTTTCAAAAGACTCTTGAGCACTTGAACCCTCTTTCTAAAAGTCAATGACATTTAAACTTCTAAGTGCTAGAGACACTGAAATTCAGACATTATATGGTTTCTTATTAGTAGGGCTTTTTTAGTTTTTCTTTTACAGTTCATAATTTTTAAACTAGATTATGTTTTGTTGTTCTTTTATTTTTTGGGCTTTTTTAAATGCATGCCAGAAAAGAAGTTTAATAGCCACTACAGGGCAGTCCTTGTTTTTATGAAGAAAAGACAAGTCTCTGGGGTGAAAAACTGGTCCATATACACGTGAACTATCTGCCATGCCCTCAACAAGATCATTACAGTCTATCTGCCATGGCCATGCCACTGAACAAATATTGGGTTACATTATGCCTGTAATAGTCAGGCATTGTGCACTTTTCTAAATTATTCACACGCAATCACTCCAGGGGATTACACTTTAGGATGATGGGAGGATGCCTAAAATCAGACAGCCACAAAGCACCTTTATTCTTCAGTGCATTCTTGGAATACATTAATCTTGAAGCTTGAAATGCATGGTGGTGAGTTTACCTATTTGGAAAAGATGATGATGATTGCAGATCTGCCAGATATCAAGTTAATTGCTATATTTAACTTATTGAGAATGAAAAGCAGGCTTGCTTGATTTTTAATTTTTTTTTTTTTTTTTTTTCCAAAGGACACTTCTAATGACAATTCCTTCGTATATGTGGCATGGCTAGTCATTTTCAGCAGGTAGAGCTGCTGCTTGAAAAGTCTTGCTGTCAGAAATAACAAGTGCTTTCAATTTGGTCTCTTCAAATTGTAATAGAAGATTACTGTTATTAATGAAAGTATTTGCTTCATGAAAAATGCAGCATGCCTAAAGAATTTTTAAAGTGTAAAACTACCAAAGGTGATGCTGCATCTGCTTTTCCCTATTCAGCTTGAATTTTTTCCTATTGTGATTCGAATACAGAATAATATTGGACACAGAGAGGAATTTTTGAAATTTGTAGCTTCTAATAAAACCTCGTCAAATAATGTTCATGTTTTACAGGGACATTTTAATAAATCAACATTTGCAAATGATGCACAGAAAAGAAATGGAATATACTAATGTTCCTTCCTTATCTCTCAGCCTGACCAGATTATCTCAGTAGAAAAGATTCAGTGTGGTGAAGGCTGGAAAACAGCCTCAGAAAATATTCTTTATTTTTTGAGATTAAGCGGAATATATTTTCATTATATCTAAATTGAATGCATGCACCTGCTGCAGAGCCTCAGTTTAAAAGTAAATTAAAATGTCTTGTGGAAATTATTGCAAGGTAAACAATTTTGAGACCAAAATGCAGTGTTTTCAAGCACATATATTACCTTATGAGAGGCTTAGTTGTCACCCACCCTAGCTGTGACTGCTTTTGTTTTCTTCGGTAATACTAAAGGGGCAAACCCTTTATTTCACCCTCACTCACTTATTTTGCAATAATTACAAAACCACA